>NC_044549.1:142637138-142949013 GCF_007565055.1 Rhinopithecus roxellana | reverse complement strand
TGGTAGGCTATTAATTATTGCCTCAATTTCAGAGCCTGCTATTGGTGTATTCAGGGATTCAACTTCTTCCTGGTTTAGTCTTGGGAGAGTGTAAGTGTCCAGGAAATTATCCATTTCTTCTAGGTTTTCTAGTTTATTTACATAGAGGTGTTTATAGTATTCTCTGATGGTAGTTCGTATTTCTGTGGGGTCGGTGGTGATATCCCCTTTATCATTTTTTATTGCATCTATTTGATTCTTCTCTCTTTTCTTCTTTATTAGTCTTGCTAGTGGTCTATCAATTTTATTGATGTTTTCAAAAAACCAGTTCCTGGATTCATTGATTTTTTGGAGGGTTTTTTGTGTCTCTATCTCCTTCAGTTCTACTCTAATCTTAGTTATTTCTTGCCTTCTGCTAGCTTTTGAATGTGTTTGCTGTTGCTTCTCTAGTTCTTTTAATTGTGATACTAGGGTGTCAATTTTAGATCTTTCCAGCTTTCTCTTGTGGGCATTTAGTGCTATAAATTTCCCTCTACACACTGCTTTAAATGTGTCCCAGAGATTCTGGTATGTTGTATCTTTGTTCTCATTGGTTTCAAAGAACATCTTGATTTCTGCCTTCATTTCATTATGTACCCAGTAGTCATTCAGGAGCAGGTTGTTCAGTGTCCATGCAGTTGAGTGGTTTTGACTGATTTTCTTAGTCCTGAGTTCTAGTTTGATTGCTCTGTGGTCTGAGAGATAGTTTGTTATAATTTCTGTTCTTTTACATTTGCTGAGGAGTGCTTTACTTCCAACTATGTGGTCAATTTTGAAATAGGTGCGATGTGGTGCTGAGAAGAATGTATATTCTCTTGATTTGGGATGGAGAGTTCTATAGATGTCTATTAGGTCTGCTTGGTGCAGAGATGAGTTCAATTCCTGGATATCCTTGTTTACTTTCTGCCTCATTGATCTGTCTAATGTTGACATTGCGGTGTTGAAGTCTCCCATTATTATTGTATGGGAGTCTAAGTCTCTTTGTAAGTCTCTAAGGACTTGCTTTAAGAATCTGGGTGCTCCTGTGTTGCATGCATATATATTTAGGATAGTTAGCTCTTCCTATTGAATTGATCCCTTTACCATTATGTAATGTCCTTCTTTGTCTCTTTTGATCTTTGAAGGTTTAAAGTCTATTTCATCAGAGACTAGGATTGCAACTCCTGCTTTTTTTTGTTCTCCATTTGCTTGGTAGATCTTCTTCCATCCCTTTATTTTGAGCCTATGTGTGTCTGTGCGTGTGAGATGGGTCTCCTGAATACAGCAAACTGATGGGTCTTGACTCTTTATCCAATTTGCCAGTCTGTGTCTTTTAATTGGAGCATTTAGTCCATTTATATTTAAGGTGAGTATTGTTATATGTGAACTTGATCCTGTCATTATGATGTTAGCTGGTCATTTTGCACATTAGTTGATGCAGTTTCTTCCTAGCATTGATGGTCTTTATACTTTGGCATGTTTTTTCAATGGCTGGTACCAGTTGTCCCTTTCCATGTTCAGTGCTTCCTTCAGGATCTCTTGTAGGGCAGGCCTGGTGGTGACAAAATCTCTAAGCATTTGCTTATCTGTAAAGGATTTTATTTCTCCTTCACTTATGAAACTTAGTTTGGCTGGATATGAAATTCTGGGTTTGAAATTCTTTTCTTTAAGAATGTTGAATATTGGCCCCCACTCTCTTCTGGCTTGTAGAGTTTCTGCCGAGAGATCTGCTGTTAGTCTGATGGGCTTCCCTTTGTGGGTAACCCGACCTTTCTCTCTGGCTGCCCTTAACATTTCTTCCTTCATTTCAACTTTGGTGAATCTGACAATTATGTGCCTTGGAGTTGCTCTTCTCGAGGCTTATCTTTGTGGCATTCTTTGTATTTCCTGAATTTGAATGTTGGCCTGCCTTACTAGGTTGGGGAAGTTCTCCTGTATGATATCCTGCAGAGTGTTTTCCACCTTGGTTCCATTTTCCCCCTCACTTTCAGGCACACCAATCAGAGGTAGATTTTATCTTTTCACATAATCCCATATTTCTTGGAGGCTCTGTTCGTTTCTTTTTCCTTTTCTTTCTCTAGACTTCTCTTCTTGCTTCATTTCATTCATTTGATCTTCAGTCATTGATACTCTTTCTTCCAGTTGATCGAGTCAGTTACTGAAGCTTGTGCATTTGTCACATATTTCTCGTGTCATGATTTTTATCTCTGTCAGTTCGTTTATGGTCTTCTCTGCATTGATTATTCTAGTTATCCATTCTTCCACTCTTTTTTCAAGATTTTTAGTTTCTTTGTGCTGGGTATGTAGTTCCTCCTTTAGCTCTGAGAAATTTGATTGACTGAAGCCTTCTCTCAACTCGTCAAAGTCATTCTCCATCCAGCTTTGATCCGTTGCTGGCAATGAGCTGCATTCCTTTGGAGGGGGAGACGCGCTCTGATTTTCTGAATTTCCAGCTTTTCTGCCCTGCTTTTTCCCCATCTTTGTGGTTTTATCTGCCTTTAGTCTTTAATATTGGTGACGTACTGATGGGGTTTTGGTGTGGGTGTCCTTTCTGTTTGCTAGTTTTCCTTCTAACTGTCAGGACCCTCAGCTGTAGGTCTGTTGGAGATCACTTGAGGTCCACTCCAGACACTGTTTGCCTGGTTATCAGCAGCAGAGGCTGCAGAAGATAGAATATTGCTGAACAGTGAGTGCTGCTGTCTGATTCTTTCTCTGGAAGCTTCGTCTCAGGGGTGTACCCCGCCATGTGAGGTGTGAGGTATTGGTCTGCACCTAGTGGGGGATGTCTCCCAGTTAGGCTACTCAGGGGTCAGGGACCCACTTGAGCAGGCAGTCTGTCAGTTCTCAGATCTCAACCTCAGTGCTGGGAGATCCACTGCTCTCTTCAAAGCTGTCAGACAGCTGTCAGACTCCACCCAGAGGTGGAGTCTACAGAGACAGGCAGGCCTCCTTGAGCTGCGGTGGGCTCCACCCAGTTCAAGCTTCCTGGAGGCTTTGTTTACCTACTTAAGTCTCAGCAATGGTGGCGCCCCTCCCCCAGCCTCGCTGTCACCTTGCAGTTAGATCTCAGACTGCTGTGCTAGCAATGAGGGAGGCTTCATGGGCGTGGGACCCTCCGGGCCAGGTATGGGATATAATCTCTTGGTGTGCCATTTGCTAAGACCCCTGGTAAAGCGCAGTATTAGGGTGGGAGTTACCCGATTTTCTACGTGTTGTCTCAGTTTCCTTTGGCTAGGAAAAGGAATTCCCTTCCCCCTTGCACTTCCCAGGTGAGGTGATGCCTTGCCCTGCTTCAGCTCTCCCTGGTCGGACTGCATCAGCTGACCTGCACTGATTTTCTGGCACTCCCCAGTGAATGAACCTGGTACCTCAGTTGAAAATGCAGAAATCACCCGTCTTCTGTGTCACTGGCACTGGGAGCTGGAGGCTGGAGCTGTTCCAATTCGGCCATCTTGCTCCCCTATTATGTTTTTTTGCCACTGAGTATCTTAAGGTGTTTTTCTACAGACTTTTAAACAAGATGGAAATAAGGTTGATGAAAAATAAACAACAGTTCTTAAAACAAAAAAAAATAATTGTTTTTGAAAAAGGAGTGTATTTTTAGGTGGGAATTGGACGGGGGAGTAAGTGCTATGAAAGGCAGAAGCATATGCCTGGCTTATAAACCTAAAAGCATAGGAATCTTTGTCATAACATACAGGATGTTGCAATTATTTTGTTAAAAAAAAAAAACCAGAAAGTCAAGAAAATTGAACATGTTCTAAATTATAATGTCATTAACTTCTTTTTTTTCTTAAGATATCTTAAAGAAGGTGTGGAACTCGCAAACAGTTTCTGGTAGTTTTGAGCAGACATAACTATTAACCTATTATAACTATTATCTATAAATATAATATATTTATAATTATGTAACTGTAACCTACTATAACTATTATATATAAATGGATCATCTCATTCCTAATACTGAGCATCAAAAACGCATGTATGTAATCCTTGAATGCACTTAAAGGAAATATCAGGAGGAATGCCACATTAGCCAGGTTGTATGGATTTGACTTTCTATGGAAAGTTTTGGCATGGTAAATCTTACTTTGTCCATTACCTTACCTGCTATGTGATATAAATTCTTTGCCTACTAATCACAAATCTCAAGATCTGGGAAAATGGAGCTCCCTAGAACAGGCTATATATTTTTTATTGCCATCTCGAATCAAACTGATGCCGTTTTTCATGAGAGGACTAATAAAAGTCACATTCTGTATTGAAACATCCCTGTATTTTATGGACCCATCTGATATACCCTTAATAAAGTTTTAAAACAATCTATAATAGATTTTGCAAGAACCTCAGATCTGCCAGCACTCTCATTAACAGCCCAATTTTAAGCACTACTTTAGGCATGATTATCTGCAAAATGTTAGCGGGGCTGTTTAATATTAAAAGACTAGTAGCTGAAGAGAAAGGAAGCTCAATTACTCAAAAATCCAGTTAGATTGCTATTTCGAGTAATTTAACAAATAAAATTGCATTTTGTTCTATTTTCAAAATATGGGCTTGTATTCATTTCCTCAAATATGAAGTTCATTGAAAATGCCAATGTTTCTAAGTGATTCCGTATGAGAGAAGTTGATAAAAATAAAAATACCCCTCATCTTGTTAAAACACAAATGTTTTACGAATGACATCTTGCTTAATAGTGTTTCCTCAAATGACTATATTCTATAAAATAAAAAAGCCAGAGCCTCTGGCCTACGTAATGTTCACAGAAAAGACAATTAGCAAAATCATCACCTGTGATTTTCTTAGATACGTCATTGTCTTTTTTCCATCGGCTTATCAGGGAGGATATCCGTTGTGTCCCAGACCTATTTACAAAGCTATTTACTTACCTAGACTTTCATGCCTTAATAAAAAATGTTAACACATTTAAACATAAGGTAATGATCAAAATTAATAAAATAGTTACTTATGTACAGATGAAAAATTGTCTACACTATATTAAACCTTGCATGCATGTGTGTGTTAGAACTGGTATTTTAAGATACCTGGATAAATTCATAGGAAGTTATTAATAGTATTTTAACCTCTGGGTCTGGGAAAATATGAGAGGGTCATTAAAAGGGAGAGACTTTTTATTTTCAATTGTTTTTTCTCTGCACTGTTTATGCTTTTTTCTTACCTTGAACATGGAATACATTTATAATAAAAAAATTTTCAAAATAGCACTGTTGTGCTTCCTCAAATTTTAACATTATTTTACATCCAGTAAAAATGTTCAAAGAGAAAAATTGGATAAAATATAAACTTGTTAAATTTAAAACATGCAAGAATGTTTTATTATTAGCTATGGTGAAAGAAACTCAGGCTATGGTAACTAGACCACTAGCATTCATAGTAATTTTTTTAAAAATATACACAAAAAGACTTCACATGCTTGCTACTAGTCATCCTTCTCTACTAAACATATTAGTGGGATATTAGTTAGTATTCATTCTTTGTTATATAACTTAAACATATAACACCAGATTGGCATTAAATTTGGCAACATTCTTAGTTTCTAGTATATAATTTAAGTCATGAAAGCCATTTTGGATCAAGTATTAGGACTTGGAATTACAGAACTGAAATTAACATTAATAATATATTCTTGTTCATTTTTATTATACCAAATCACATGTCTAACTCCTAAATGTATTCGTTCATTATAATTTCTCTAAAATTATTTTAAGTTTCCAAAGACCATTAGGCCAGAGGTAGGTTAAAGTAAGAAATATATCCTATTTGAAATTATCTGTCTCTCTCCTTCCATTGGCTGTCCTGTTTTATCCCTAGTGATTATCTAATCCTTCATTAGACAAGGGAGACAAAATTAGGTAAACTAACTTCCTGGGCTCATGGGTAAAATTCAGTAAGGGACAGTTTTCCCTATAGTCTTCTTGGAAGACTTACTTACTTTATTCAAAAAGCAATGAGCTTCCTTGCCTCACCAAGTAAAGTAATAATTACAGGATCTGTTTTTTCACTTTGATATATCTGTTTCCTTTTTTGGATATTACTCCCAGGCTGTTATTGCAACTGTTATTTTCAAGCACTGGCTTATATGATATGTCCATATGCCAAGTAGGACCTGGACTTTTCAAATTATGCTTTATGCATGGCTCGTTCCTGCTTGTTATAGTGATGATATCCTCTATGATTAAGCCTACAATTTTTTTTAAAAAAATTTTTGCTCAGTTCATGCTAATTATAGTTTGCTATTTTAAATATAAGGGAGTCAAAACATTCCTTTTCAGGCTAATAAGGCATTAGACAATTTGGGGATTTATCTTTATATATAGGTTGTTATTCTTTTCCTAAAGCTAGAGAAAAGTAATTTAGAATAATTTACGAGGATCTATCACCTGATTTATAATTTGGAACCACTTATTCCCAAGTATTGTTATTACTATTTCTTTTTAAGTAACTGAGGACATAACCCAACTTTTCTAGGAATATCCTAACTTAATGTGAGCTTTCTCTTTTTAATGAAGTCAATTTATTAAGGGTGCTACTAAGTATACATATATAACTATATATAGATTTTATAACATTTTATATGAAGAAATTTATAAATAAAACATTATTGATTAATGTTTCTCAAAATTTGGTTCAGGAAATATTCTTATTTTCTTTCTTTCTGGAAAGTAAATAATGTGAAATATAATCATAAAAAATAATTTTAGAGATTTCATGGTGTAAATTCCTGTTTTTTACAGTGAGGTTGGTAAGATGACAGGTTAAGTCTGCCTAGGCAGCTCCTTGGAGTTTCTTGGCCTGGCTAAAAATTGAAGTCTGTTCTTATCTTCGCTGAGGTTTGGAGAACTAGTTGGCAATTCCCTACTTTAGTCAAATATCACTAGAGAAAATTCTGGGTCTCATGGCTGGGTGGAACTTGAAGGACAGTTGCAATGCTTCAAGTAGTATCTCTGTACACTGTTGCACAGGTGCACTTAGGCCAGGTGAGTACCAGGATCACAGAATAGAATAATTTTAATGATATAGGAGTTAAGAAATTATTTAGGCAGATAGTGAAGGTAAGGAAGTCCTCAGTAAGGTTTTTCTTCTAATAAAAAGCAGCCCCCAAATCATTTGTTTTATAACAAAAAGCAGTCTGTAAAATAAATCTGCAGACATAGACAAGCAAAGTAGAAGCTTGCTTGAATGCTGGCAGATGTGCCAATAGGAAAGGCTACCTGGGACTAGGCATGTCCAACATGGCGGCTCCATCATTCCCTTTCCTTGTCAACCACGTGCACAGTAAGGAGCAGGCACCGTGGCAGCTCGCCAAGTAGAGATTTCATTTGCATAATAAAAGATTAGGGTAGGGTGGCCAGCTTCCTTGCATGCTATGTAAACATCAAACCTGGTCCAACCAATCTTTGGACCCTATGTAAATCTGACACTGCCTCCTCAAGCCTGTCTATAAAATCCTGTGTACTCTTCCTCCGGGCCGGAAGCCCCATTCAGGTGCCCTTCTCTCTCCCAGGAGAGAAAGCTATTCTCCTTTCTTTTTCTTTTGACTATTAAACCTCCGCTCCTAAACCCATTTCTCATGTGTCCATGTCCTTGATTCCCTTGGGTTGAGACAACAACCTTTGGGAATTTACCCCAGACAAGAGCACTGCTTCAGTTACACTGATTGCCTAAACTAGGATGCTTTGGCGAATAAAGGGGGATAAGGGAGGTGCTTAAATAATTAAAAATTTATAGTTATAAATATAGTAACAGAAAAAATTATTACATTCCATAAAACAAATATTTCTGATTTATCACGTACGATAAATGAAAACATCAGTGCAGCAAGGACATTCATACCATTCTGTCTGCCCTGTAGCAGGAATTCTCAGCTTCCCACGAATGAGGATATAATTTCCCAATTATCCACTGTCCCCGTCAACTAATGGCAAAAGGACTATTGAAGCTAATCTTCTCTAGATGTCCTGAGGACAAATTGACCATAGCTAATATATGGGTGGTATCTCTACTTCGTGGAACTATTGGGAAGGTTACATTGAATGGGAAAACGTATGGAAAATGCCTACTCTTCTTACACTCCTAGTGCCCCAACATTTGCTTCCTTCCATTTCTTTCTTTCTTTTTTTTTTTCTTTCTTTCCTTTTTTTTTTTTTTTTTTTTTTTTTTTTTTTTTTTTTTTGAGACAGAGTTTCGCTCTTGTTGCCCAGGCTGGAGTGAAATGGCGTGATCTCCGTTCACTGCAACCTCCACCTCCAGGGTTCAAGCAGTTCTCCTGTCTCAGCCTCCCAAGTAGCTGGGATTACAGGCATGGACCACCACGCCTGACTAATTAGTAGACACGGGTTTCTCCATGTTGGTCAGGCTGGTCTCAAACTCCCAACCTCAGGTGATCCGCCTGCCTCAGCCTCCCAAAGTGTTGGGATTACAGTCGTGAGCCACCACGCTCGGCCTGCTTCCTTTCATTTCTCTTTCCATTACTCACGGCACACTCACATAAAATCTACACAAAACTCAATCTTATTTTTATTATAGTTAGGGGTTCACACATTTGTCTTATTAGACTCAACATTCCTTGAGTACAGCGTCCTTCCCATACATCTGTATACTACCTAAGACCCAACACATTGCTGGCTCATAGAAAAAAAAAAAAAAAATTGACTAATTGAATGTTTCTGACTCTGCCCAAGGAACGGCCTGCTTTCCAGCCCATCAGACGAGGGCAAGTCTCACTGGGCTTCTTCAGCTTGATGGAAGTGAAGGCTCATGACTTTCTTTTTCATAGTGCAAAGGCTATTTTCCCATCTATAATTTGATTTATTGAATAGATCTACTCACCAGGAACATGATTCACTGTGAAAAAAGAACAGTCCAAGGTTTTTTATCTACTAATATATCCATAAATAGGAATTCAGTTGAACCTATGTGAGTTTGGTCCATCAGGCCCTTTATGTGAACCAAATATCATTCAAATCACTGACTCCACCATACTGATTCAAAACATGAAGCAAAAAGATCAGGGCCAGTGTATCTGAGCCTAAGCCACGCACTTAAGTCAGCCTGCACATTATGACTAGACACGTATATATTCTTTCACAAGTTGAAATAACGATGCCATGATGTATCTTTACTTTTCAAGGAGAAAATTTGTTTTTGCTGAATTTTACTTTTTTTCTGTTTTTCAGTCATTTTTCTCCCCATGTTTTTCTAATAATGTAAAGAAATTGTTAAATAACACTTCATTATTGATGTAATCTACCATGTAAGGAAAGTGATACTATTCCTGCTTCTACTTATGAGGAAAAGAGGACTCAGAAAGACTAAAATTTTCTTACGATCAATAACTTATGGCACCAGAGTTTGTTTTTTACTCCAAATCTAGTACTCTTTCTACAATGACACCTACCCCATAAACATCTTGTGCAAAGATATTTATAATCTCTCCAATGAGGAATTTACATTGAAAGTGTGTTAGCTTATATACCAGAAATGCTTTTAAAAAGTGTATGATAAAAATGTGATAAGAATTGTATGGGAGATAATTCAATTGCCCTTGCTTTATATAATTATCATCTATTTTTTATATGCATGACCTAGATCCTAGGTTTGTTGAATATTTTTAAATATATGTTACAAACTGACTGCAACTCTGTTTACAATTTTTTAGGCTGTTTGATTGGTTTATTGGCCATGGCTGATGTTTGCAGATACTCTGAATCTGGAATCATTGAAAGGTTTTATCAGCGGTTTATTTTAACAGTGCAAGCTGTTCGTCAGAGAAAATAGCACAAATGCGTATGAATGTTGGTCTCCAGGCAGCAAAGTGTATCCTTCCACCCAACTTCCTAAAAGACCTTCTAGGAAACTTGATGCCACCAACACCCATTTCTTAGGGGATCTGATTTAGTGTTGCAATTTTTTTCTCTAAACAGACGTGGGTGAAAGCTGGTCAGTGAAAGAATTAAGGGAATCATTATATCTAGAACAGTGGATTAGAAAATATTAATATTAATCAAAGGAAAATAAAATGACAATCAATTTTTTATTACTGATTTTTAAAAAATTTTCCTGTTCCTTGGAATCTGTGTATAGATAAATCTGACTTACCCTCTTAGAGTAATACGGACTTCCTTTTTTGATGGTTTTTTTTGGTTGTTGTTACTGTTGTTGCTTCTTCATTTTCTCTTTTCTTCACATTTTTTTCTTTCCTCTGTAAAATATTGTTAAAACCATGGATCAAAATATGCATTGTTAAATGTGTCTTTTTTCCTTAAAATCCTTTTTACACTTATAAAAGAATATATGTTTCTTATATAATATTTAGAAAATAGGTATTTTGGGGAATTATTATAATGTGAGTTCCCATATTAAACTCTTTTATTCTGTCCAGAGGTATGTTAGTGGTAAATAAAATATATTTTAAAAATTAGGTTTAAAAAACCAAACTAAAAAAATTAAGATAAAAAGAAGACCCTTTCATGTTACAAAAAAGCAACAGAAACACTGAGTTGTAAGTGGATGTGGTCGGACTTAGCTAAAGTCTCAGATATTTTGGGCTCCATTTCTGGAAAGAGTCGAGGCACAAAAACTCCTAACAGAGACTTAAAGAACCCCACATATGGTAGATATGTTAGTTTGCTAGGGCTGCTGAAATAAAGGCTTAAACAACCAACATTTATTGTTTAATCATTCTGGTGGATAGAAGTCTGAGATCAAAGTTCCAGAGGGGCCATGCTCCTTCTAAAGGTGCTATGGAAGGATCTGTTCCAGGCCTCTTCCCTAGCTTCCGGTGTGGTGCTGGCAATCAGTGCTGATTGTTGGCTTGCAGAAACATCTCCCCAATCTCTGCCTTCATTATTATGTGGCTTTCTCCCTGTGTAGGTATCCTTCTCTTCACATGGTGTTCTTTTTCGAAGGACACCAGAATTATTAGATTGGGAACTCATTTTGCTTCCGTATGACCTAATTCTAAGTAATTACATCTGCAATGACACTTTTTCCAAATAAGGTCACCTTCTGAGAGACCTTAGTTCTAACCTAGTTCTAACCTAGAGGTTAGAACTTCAATGTATAAGTTTGTGGAGGACCCAGTTCGACTCAAAACATCAGGGTACCAGGGCAGATCTCACTGCAGGGAATTAGGGGCTAGGAAAGTAAGGCTGACTTAAGCTGCTTGTTCTATTTTACATACATTGGATGGCGAGAAGGACTCAAAACTAGGCCAAACTACCTGATTGTTCCAAGACAGTCTGTGTTAGTTCCCTTTTCTGGAATGCATGCCCTCATGCAATACCTCTCCTGGACAGTCCAGATGCAGGCAGCTCCAAACTGATAGAAGGGAGGAATGAGTTCAGAGAGAGAGCAGAGAAAAAAAATGCTTTCATGCAAATTGAAGTTGCCAACTAAAGAAAAACACTCAATGCCGGCTGGACAGGGTGGCTCATGCATGTAATCCCAGCACTTTGGGAGGCCGAGGAGGGTGGATCACCCGAGGTCAGGAGTTTGACACCAGCCTGACCAATATGGTGAAACCCTATGTATATTAAAAATACAAAAATTAGCTGGGTGTGGTTGCGGTACCCATGATCCCAGCATGGTGGTGGATGCCTGTAAACCTAGCTACTTAGGAGGCTGAGGCAGGAGAATTGCTTGAACCCAGGATGGGGAGGTTGTGGTGAGCCGAGACCATGCCATTGCACTCCAACCTGGGCAACAAGAGCGAAACTCTGTCTCAAAAATAAAAAAGAAAAGAAAAGAAAAGAAAAAAAAAAATCAATGTCCAGGAAAAAAGCTTAAAAAAGAAACCCCCGACATTAGAAAATGAATTTGGTTCATCAACAAGCAAATAGTAATAAATGGCTTGTAATTAACTATGGTCAAAATCATCAAAAAGACAGAAAAAGGAATATTAAAAGATTAATGAAACAAAAACAGGCAACTGTGAATCAAAAATGAGGAGACATCACATAAAAGTGTCAAAATTGTGCATATAGGTATTCATATAACTTAAGAAAGAATTAGCAAAAGATAATGCTGAGGATTTATAGCACACAGCCAAATTACATAGAGATAAAAAATATGGAAGAAGAGTTAAGCTACACAGATGATCTATTGAGGGGTTCCAGTATATGGGAATTAGGATTCTCAGAAACAGGAGAAATGGCAAAGAAGGAATGTTTGGAGAGAGGACATCTAAAAATGGTTTTTTCAGAATTAGAGAAAGATATATACTTTCAGATTAGAAGTGAACATTAACCGTTGTAGAGGTAATTAAGATTAAAGTCATACCACCACTAGTGAAACCTCAGAAAATCAGGAATAAAGAAAAAATTCTAAAATCAGCAAGGTTGAAAAGACAGAATGCCTAAAATGCCATACTTTTTTTTTATGGTAGAATCTAGAAAACAAATGGAGTAATATCTTTAAAGTGGTGAAGAATATACAGTTGATGCTCATCATTTTTGAGTTCTGTATCAGGAGACTGCAAAAAATCCAACCCCCTAAGAACAATGGTTAAAATGTCATCCAGGAATTAAAGTATGCTTCCATTTTATGTAAGTTTGTGTTCACTGAAACAGAAAGTGATTTCTTAAAATATTAAGTACTTTATTTAATGGCACATTTTAAATCTTTCTATTCTTAATTGATCATAATATTTTTGTTTTAATTTCCATAGGTTATTGGGGGAACAGGTAGTGTTTGGTTATATGAGTAAGTTATTTAGGGGTGATTTTTGAGATTTTGGTGCACCCATCATCCGAGCAGTGTACACTGCACCATATTTGTAGTCTTTTATCCCTCACGCCTTTCCCATCCTTTCCCCCTGAGTCCCCAAAGTCCATTGTCATTCTTATGCCTTTGCATCCTCATAACTTAGCTCCCACTTATGAGTGAGAACATACAATGTTTGGTTTACCATTCCTGAGTTACTTCACTTAGAATAATAGTCTCCAATCTCGTCCAAGTCTCTCCAGATGCCATTAATTCATTCCTTTTTATAACCGAGTAGTATTTCATTCTATTTATATATACCACAGTTTCTTTATCCACTCGTTGATTGATGGGCATTTAGGTTGGTTCCACATTTTTGCAGTTGTGAATTGTGCTACTATAAATATGCATGTGCAAGTATCTTTTTCATGTAGTAACTTCTTTGATTATTTTAAAGCCTAGAGCATCATTAATAAAATTGACACTTAGAAGAGATATTCACAAACCCAATGAAAGCATATTCTTTGTATACTTTAATAGGGCATCACATCTTTAGCAAGGAACACACAAACAAATAATCTATCACATGGATACTATACTAGTTTGCTTCTGCTATCTAATGTTTAGGTCATTTTGATTTAGTTTTTTTTTTTTTTTTTTTTTTCTGTATTGTCCTATGTGTAGTAAAGAACACATCTCTAATAAACATTTCATATTTTTTTCATTGGCCTAGGGCAGGCCTCACCTTTCTTGGGTATTAATTGTTTAGAGATTTTTATGTACTTCAAGTTTCAGAGAAATTTTGTTAAGGAAGGGCATTTTCTGTATTCCTTTTGGACCGTATATGCCTTTTTTGGAATGTCTCTGTATTTAACATTAAGATTTCTGCAAAACCTGGCCAGGTGTGGTGACCCAGGCCTGTAATCTGGATCTCCTGTGGTGAGGAGGTCGAGACCAGCCTGGCCAACACGGAGAAACCACGTCTCTGCTAAAAAATGCAAAATAAAATAGAATAAAATAAATTAGCCAGGCGTGGTGGTGGATGCCTGGAATCCTAGCTACTTAGGAGGCTGAGGCAGGAGAATCACTTGAACCCGGGAGGTGGAGGTTGTGGTGAGCCGAGATCGTGCCACTGCACTCCAGCCTGGGCAACAAAGTGAGACTGGGTCTCAAAAAAAAAAAAAAAAAAGGAATTATTCAAAACCCAGCAAAAGAGCATTTGTTTAACTGCTAACAAGAAGCAGCTGTTTTCCATGGGAGATCAATCATTATTTTCTGTATTTTGTATCCAATAACCTTATTTTCAACATATGTCATGTCCTGCTGAGGAAATGTTCAGGAGCCTTGTCATGTTAACAGAACTGGATGCAGCTTGAGTTTTGAAACAGCAGACCTTCAACTGAAAAAATGAGTCCAATATTTCCTTCTTTAATGATTCTGCTATTATAATAATAATGACTTTAACAGAGACAGGCAAAGTGTAGATGGAGTTCTGGTTCCTGCATGGAAATTTGTGTGTGTTAAGTGGGGATGTAGGACAGACAGAGGATTTTTAAGTTGACTGTTTCACTTCAAGCTCTTTTTTGTTATTGCTTTGATCTTCTCCTCAGGATAATACTTTCACCTTTATCAGCTCGTCTTAGATGCCCAGTAGTCTCCACCTTATCAAAAGCAGAATAAGGGAAGAATAGGTTATTGCTGGTTTAATTCTTAGTAATGCTACAAGTAAACTCTCTCAGAATTTTACTTAATTTTTATCAGTTTGTCTTTGGTAAAGAAATTTCAAATATTTTTAATTAGGAGAGAATTTGAAAGAATCCTCCTAAAACACCTTAATAATAATGAAAATAATATTAGAAGCTAACATTTATTGGCTTCTCACTATGTACTAGGCTCTTTGCTATCAATTTTTTAAATCCTCAAACCAATCTTATGGGTTAGACACTATTACTGAGGTCCAATTTGTACAGATAATAAAAGCTTGACAAGGTTAAGTAACCAGCAGCCTTAGCATCACGTAAAAGAATGTTACAAATGCAAAATCTCAGACCCCACTCTTGACCTAAAAATACAGAAACTTAGAATTAAAACAACAATCCTTTTGTTTTAATTAACCAATTGGTTTTAGTAAACTCTCCAGGTAAATTGGATACCATTAATTTTGAGAACCACTTCCAAGCCTTTCCAGTAGGACTTCTCACCAGTCTTTTTTCCCTTTGTGCCAGAGGGCAGGGGTAGTGTTATGTTTGTTTCTGTGTTTCAGTGCCTAACAATGTGTCATACATGAAAGGTGTTCAGTAAAGTGCACTGCATAGTCATGGGTGAATCTATAATGAATCATCCTATGTAGCCGTATTTAGGGATGATCTGATTATTCACATGCCCATTTTAGCCAGGTCTGTTTTCTCCTCTCTTGGGTAGAAAGGCCTATAATACCTTTCCAGCAAACATTAGTCTTCTGAAACACCAGGACCAATGTGCAATCATGGGATTTTTATTTGTGAATTATTTTTTTTTTTTTTTCTGGACAAGATAGGAATGAGCAGTGGAGGATAAAAGGTAGGGTTTCTACTATGTTCTAAGGCATTCAAGGGAGTCACAAGTAAGGGTAGCTAAGCAGATGAGTTTTGAACACCTAAACAAAATAAGCATCTAATTTTGAAATACTAATTTTAATCTGTGAAACTACATTATAAGGCAGATCATAATTAATAAAACAATGTATGCAGATAGTTATTAACAATGTTGAGTGTGTTACTGTATCAAGAGCATTAGAATACGAATCAGCAGGCCAGGGCTCCGGACTCTTTCTGACCATTACTTGCCATGTGCTGATGGATGAACATCTAAGTTCTTTGAATCTGTTTCTTCATCTGTGAAAGGGAGGAAATAGCCCTGCCTACCTCATACGTTTATTTATTCATTTTTTGTCAGTCACAGTGATGAAGCTTCATTTCACAAGATTATGAGCCTCAAAAGTTTGTTAAGATGAACAAAAAACACAATGCATGAGTATTTCTACTGTAATACGAGTTCCTAGAAAACCTCACAGCCCTAAAAATCATTAATGAATTTTCTTTTTCTTTTCTTTTTTTTTTTTTTTTTTTTTTGAGACGGAGTCTTGCTCTGTCGCCCGGGCTGGAGTGCAGTGGCCGGATCTCAGCTCACTGCAAGCTCCCCCTCCTGGGTTTACACCATTCTCCAGCCTCAGCCTCCGGAGTAGCTGGGACTACAGGCGCGCGCCACCTCGCCCGGCTAGTTTTTTTTTTTTTTTTTAGTAGAGACGGGGTTTCACCGTGTTAGCCAGGATGATCTCGATCTCCTGACCTCGTGATCCGCCCGTCTCGGCCTCCCAAAGTGCTGGGATTACAGGCTTGAGCCACCGCGCCCGTCCTCATTAATGAAATTTTTAAAATAAGGGCATAAAACTGAAAACAAATGCAACTTTATAACCTGAGCTGTATCTAAAATGACCATACTCATAGCAATACTATTGCAATTTCAAAGACAAATGAAATTCCTAATAAATCTATTCTGCAGTGAATATAGAACTTTGCCTTAAGAGAAAAAGGAGAGAGAGAGAGAGAGAGAAGTTGGCTTGATAAAAGGGGGTAAGGAAGGATTGAGGCTTTTGAGCTATGAAGGTAGGTCAAAGTATACAAAGTGCAATGGGTATATGCTTCCAAGAGCATGGATTTGGTTAACCCAAGTTGAGAGGAAGAATATGGAGTAAGGGAGGCATTGTACATAGTCCTAAAGTTGTGTAGTGTACATTTAGCTGCTGGCACTTGGTTGGGCAAAACACTAATATGCTAAAAAAAAAATTTAGATCTGAACCAATGCATTAAATTACCCTAATTCCCTCATTTACCAATATCTTATCTGCTAATTCTCCTTCCAGTAGCACTTTTTTAAAAAACTAGGCTGCATTTGAAAGTGTTGTAAAGTGTGGCACAAAAGTAGGCTAGTATTATTAACATTACTTTATCCAGGTTTATAAAGAAAGGCCCAATATAACCAAACTCATTAGTGTAATCAAGTCCTCTATGAATTTTTCATTAAATCTTTTACAATATGCAAATGGTAGTGTGCTGAGTGACTTCAGGAATATTAGTCAAACGAACTATTTGTGGTCTGTGAATTCTATTCTGAGTGATTGGGATGTATCTTTGGATGCAATCAGTCAATGTCCCTGTGTTTATGAAAATTCTACAGCGATGCCAAGACAATCTTAGCATCTCCAGGAATTAGTCATTTAGAATAACTAAGCCTTCTAGAATTTTGTTTATGCACAAAGTTATTTTAATTTGGAATCTTATCTAACTTAAAATTGTGGCAAGTAGAATAGTATATCGCAATAGTAATGCATTTTTTCTTACCATGTCCCTAGGAGTCTGGAAAGTATAAAAGGGTTTTCCCACCCATTTCTTCATCTAATCTACTCTCCTCACCTACATTTAGGCACTCCTTCCCTGGATTTTGAATCCATTTGTCTCACAAAGTGGTTGCAATGCTGCAGGTTTTGAAAGCCTAAACATCTTGAAGGGAATTTTACCAGACTTCAGCGGGGAAAGAATTTGGGAAAATATAAAAAGTGCTAGACTTTTGTGTGAAGACTAGGAAAAAATACACCAAAATGTTAACATAGATTCTCTCCCAGTAGTGGCTTTTTGGGATATTTAATTTCCTTTTGAAAAATTGTTTCCTGTTGTCTCCATCTTGTAACAATAGTAATGTGTTACCTTTATAATCATAATAATATTTTAAAATGTTTATGCCTGAGGTAAGCTTGAGAACAGGGTAGGGACCGATTTCCTTAGCTTAAGAAGATTGTGTAAGCTCTAGTTTTAAAATCTTGAGATCCATCTGTCTATGTATCTACCTATAATATCTACCTGTCATCACTTGTTTAGAGGAGAAGAGTACTGTGTCACCCTTTACAGGGATATTAATGCTGATACACAATGATATATGTACATTAAGTGAATCTGAGGTTTTTCATTATGGATTGGACAAGGTTATTCACACCTCTCTCTCTTTTTGAAAACAAAAATGCACGTGTATAGGGTCTGCTTAATAGTAAAAAAATAGTAGCTAATGGCCTCCAGATAATAAAGTAATTTCTTTAGATTTCATCCTGGGATTCAATCTGTAATCTGGGTCTTCTTCACTTCCCTGTTCTCTCATTGAACTCATTCACTGCCATTTTTGAAAATATTAAGTAAATTTTGAGTCAGTAAGTGTTACAACAATATCAGAAAAGAATAATCTTAGTGAGCTAGAATCACCCAAGAATTTATCAGCCGAAGTCACCTTTGTCTTCCGTCTTATGAAGAGGTGGGAATAGGGGAGGTGGAAAGTAAATTAACACTCTTTGCTGTCCCTTAATATTTCAGGGGATAAGTATATATAAAAAAAAAGACTTCTTATCTCTACCCCCTAGGGAGATTGTCAGGGTTTTTAATACAGTATTCTAAGAGGTTTGGATACGATGCTAATGAGCTTACTGAACTGTATTCACTGTATTAAAAACTCATTTGCTTCCTCCTTTCTATGTTTAGAAATGTTTTTGAGACCAGTTGCTAGATTATTCATTTTCCCCTCATTAATGTAAGAAAGAAAGTATGTTTATGGTCCTGAACTTTGTGGGTTTGGTGTGAGGAAATAAACAGTAGCTTTTAAATATGTATGTTGCTCTTAATCAAAAGAAAATCTTTCATAGGTTGATAATAGAAAGATTCGGCACATTACTTTTGAGATGGCATTTTGATAATGTATGATTTAAATGGGAAATATGTGTATTAAATTTCTGTGAAAATATTCATGAGAATATTAGAGATATATTTGGATGTGAGGATATTTAAAAGTAATAGAAAGTATTTTTCTGGGCTCAAATATATTTCTGAACAATTAAATTTGAAAATCTCTACTATAAAAATCTCTAATATATTTTTATTAAAGGAAAGAAAATGATACCAAATGTCAAAATTTATACTCAAAACAATATATTTTAAAATAAATCTTTTATATCCTTATCCTGTAATTTCTGTACTTAATGTATTATACCAAATGTTATTACTCTTGCTTAAAGAAACCTTTGAGAGAATCTTGAAGGTGTTTTTGATTTGCTTTAATGCGACCCCCAGAGCAAATGCCAGAGAAAAGGCAAGTAGGCAAGGCAAAAAAAAACTTTATTTACAAACCAAATGTGAGGGAGAGGCAAGGTTCACCGGCCTCCGGCGATGGAAGCCGACAAAGTCGCTCCGGAGTTCTCGGGCGAGGTTCCTAGGTCCGCACAGGAGGAGGGGCCGAGGAAGTTTGCTCCGGCGCTCTCGGGCGAGGTTCCCAGGTCCCGCGCAGGAGGAGGGGCCGAGGAAGTTCACTCCGGCGCTCTCGGGCGAGGTTCCCGGGTCCCGCGCAGGAGGAGGGGCCAAGGAAGTCCGCTCCGGCGCTCTCACTGGGAGTGGCTTTTATGTCCTGGGCCCGGGAGTGGGAGGGCAGTGGGCGGGACATAGGCGGGTCGGGGGCAGGTCGATAGGCGTGGCTAGGTGGGCTCCGGTTTCTCTCCGTCGGAGGCCGGGTTGCGCCTGCACAGTCGACCCGTGTCTTTCCTGGGCGCGGGAAAGTTGACAGTGAAGAACCCGGAACTGCGCCATCTTGCCTCCGTTTGTCCAAACAGTCCAACCTTTTATTGATAATAGTGATAAGGGGCGGCGTGGTCTGTCTGGCTACTTCCTGCTGTCAAGGGACGTCGTTAAGGTTGGAGTCTATGGTTGGTATTTGGACGTATGGATAAAGAAGCATCTGGTTGAAGGTGACGCGCGTGATCTCTTGAACTTTGGCTCGGAGAAATTTGATTAAAACAGGAGCGAGACATAAGACAAAACAGAGGATTAGTATGCGAATTAGGAACGGGGCAGCAGCCATACCGGTGGTCCGGGGGTGAAGGGGGTATTGTAGGTTTTTAGTTCTGCTTTAATCCTGTTTAGGGTTTGGATGTTAGTGTCCACTAGGCCTGACTCGTTTACGTAATAGCAGCATTCTTCTCCTAAGAAGAGACATGTTCCTCCTTTTTCGGCAGTAAGTAAATCTAATGTTCGCCTATTTTGTGCTGCTACCTGGGCCACTGAGGTAACTTGACGCTGCAGAGAGGCCAGGCTTTCAGCTGAAGCCTCTATGGTCTCTCGGATTTGAGCTGCTAGAGATTGGGTAGACTGTACCGAGTGGACAAGTGCCCCAGTTCCAAGCCCTGACGCCACTAAGGAGGCGGCCAGGGAGACTCCGATGACTAGGGGAAGGAAGACAGCCCGTTTTTGCAGATCATTAGGAGGAGGGTTAAATTGTACGACGAGTTCAGCTACTTCTGCTTTACTATATAAGGTTAAACTAGGTACTAGGGACACTGGGACACAAAGGGATTGACCAATGGATGTGTGATTAAGGACCTTGAAGAGAGTTTTGTTGCACCAGAAATAACCTCCGATGGGAGCCGTGTGGGTCTTAGCGGGTGGCTGGGTATAGTTACACCAGGAGGTGTTTGGGGTAGAGTAGCAGAAAGGAAGGATTGGACTTTCTGGGCTTTGGTATAGTGGGACTTGGAGTAAGAATGGTTTTTGGGAGGTGCCTATGGAGTTAGTTGTAGCCTTGAAAGCAGTAGGTAAAGGGACTGCCACTAAAGGGGCTCTTTCAAGGGCCGCACAGAGGAAACAGTGGGAGAGATTTGTTAGGTTGGCTGCCCGTGTTAGGTTTAACCCTTGACGGACTAGTTTTAACCATGAGAAGGGGTCCTTATTGGAGGAGTGTAATTGATCTTGTAAGGCCTGTTCTTGTGCTTGTATGGCTAAGGTTAAATTCTGTAGGGCTTGTATGTTTTGAGGAAGGGATTTTTGCTGGACAAGTGTTCTTTTTATCAGGAGAGTAGCCATGGGATATGAACTAAGGATTGTGTAGCCTGTGTAGAGTCCACCTTTGACTCCGTCTGCCCATCGGGGGTCCCATGGGTCTTTGATATTTAATTGGTATTGAAGGGGGGTTCGTTGATTCACAATGGTGAAGAGAGCAGTGGGTTTCGTCTGTCTCAAGGTTGCATAATGGATCTTACAATAAATATAAGGGCATCCTAGGTTCTTTTGTTTCCAGTAAGTCTTACAATTGTAATGTGTCTGATCGTGCAGGAAGCAGAGAGCCTTAGCTCCGGCCGCACTGCAACACGATAGGGTGAAATTTATAGTAAGATGGGGTTGGCAGCCTGAAGGGGGGCAGTCAGCAGTGCCTTGTAGCTGTGAGTGCTGTTTATTTTTGTGTGACCAAGTTTCAACTATAGAGAATCTCCATATGAAAGTTGGGTTAGTAATAGAGATTGAAATGCAAGAAAAAGATAGTAATGTAAGTATGAAATAGTACTTCATCTTCAGTGTAATCACAGGGTACACCTTGTCACTGAAGATGTTCTATAAAGGTAAGCGGGAGAACCACTGTGATGGGCTATTATCTGGAGGCAAGTAGGGATCTGGGGTAAGATATTGGAATTCTGTTATGTTTATATAGAGTATGGTGAGAAATCGGGATAAGCACAAGGGGTCAGGGAACGTGTGGTGGTTGAGATCGTTTGGTGAATTTGAGACGGGTAGGGGTAAGTCTAGTAGATGTGTACTGATTGTCTTCTGTGGGGGCCTTTTTTAATTGTGATATATGGACCCAGTGTGTGTGTCCTAGAAGTTTGGCTGCTGTGTATGTGGATAGGAGGACAGTATAGGGGCCTTTCCACCTAGGCTGAAGATCTTTGGCTTGGATATCTTTTAAGTATACTTGGTCTCCTGGGCTGAGAGAGAGATGTGGGCTATAGGTGTCTGTTGGAGAGGGGTGTGCTAGTTCTGCATGTTGTCTCAGGAGTTGTCTCAAGAGGGTGAGGTATGGGAGGTAAGTTGCCAGCGGGGAAGAAAGGGTGGGTAACTGCTGGAGGGTGAGCGGCCAGCCCTAAACTAATTCAAATGGACTGAGGCCTGTTGGACTCCGTGGGGCTGCTCGCAGCCGGGTTAGGGCCAGGGGAAGGAGAGTTACCCACGATTGTCGAGTCTCGAGGGAGAGTTTGGTGAGTTGCTGCTTAATGAGCCCGTTGGCCTTCTCTACTTTACCAGAAGACTGAGGTCTATAAGGGATGTGGAGTTTCCAGGTGATGTGTAGGAAGGCTGCCACCTGTTGGACTACCTTGGAGATGAATGCTGGGCCGTTGTCAGACTGAAGAGTGAGTGGGAAGGCAAACCTAGGAATAATGTGTTCAGTGAGTATGGAGGCAACTATATTGGCAGTTTCTCCTGTAGTAGGATAGGCTTCTATCCATCCTGAAAAAGTATCAACGAGGGTTAAGAGATATTTGAATTTTTTATGCCTTGGCATGTGGGTAAAGTCAATTTGCCAATCTTCGCCTGGTTGGTGACCTCTGAGTTGATGGCTCGGATGGGGGTTGCGCAATGCGCCTTGAGGGTTTGACTCGAGCCATGTGGAACACTGTCGGTTGATTATAATTAGGTGTTTCATGAGTGTGGGGCAGTGAATGAGGGGGCTTACGAGGTTATATAAAGCTTTGGGTCCTATGTGTAGGGAATTATGTATGTCTTTTAGAATGGTGTGGAGTTGAGTTTCAGGAATAACTAATTTATTATTGAGGTAAATCCAATTGTCTGCAGCTAGTTTGGCTGTTGGATCTTGTAATAGTTTGGTCTTTTCCTCTTGGGTATAAGTAGGGGTATATTGAGGAGAGAGAAAACAAATAGAGGGAAGCGTGGGAATGGAGAATCCGGCTACCGACTTGGCAGTGGTGTCAGCAAAGTTATTGCCAGCTGCCACCGAGTTAGATGGAGTCTGATGACCTTTACATTGTATGATGGCTGCTCTGGAAGGTGCTGATAAAGCGTCTAGCAGTTTGAGTACCTGTTTTTTGTTGACTATAGGGGTACCACTGGTGGTTAGGAACCCTCTCTCTTTCCAGATGACAGAGTGGGTGTGTGCAATCAAGAAGGCATACTTGGAGTCTGTGTATATGTTTACCATTTTTCCTCTGGATAGGAGGAGAGCCCTGGTTAGTGCGATAAGTTCTGCCTGCTGTGATGTTGTTCCTTGTGGTAAAGGCTTAGCTTCTAGGACAGCAGAAGATGTAACTACCGTGTATCCTGCCTGTCTGTTTCCTAGAGAATTTATAAAAGAACTGCCATCTGCAAATAGGGTTAACTGTGAGCCTTCCAATGGCTGGTCATGTAAATGTAAGTGACTAGGTGGTTGGGCCTCTAAAAGTTCTGGACAGGAGTGTTCAGTACTAGGTTGCTTGAGAGGGTCAGGAAGTAGGGTTGCTGGATTCAGAGAGAAACAGACTCCTAGGGCAATGGTGGAGTCCTCTATGAATAGGAGGTGAAAGAGTTGGAGTCTGGACGGGGTTAGATGGCTAATACTTCTGTGGGCAATAAGATCTTGAAGGCGGTGAGTAGAGAAGACTGTTAGGTTACCACCCTAATAAGTTTCTTTGCTTCTTGGGTTAGACAGGCTGCTGCTGCCAGGGCCCAAAGACAGGGCTGCCACCCTTGTACAGTGGGGTCTAATTGTTTAGATAGATATGCCACGGGGCGGTAGGTGGCGTCTATAGATTGGGCTAAAAGACCCACTGCAACTTTTTGTCTTTCATCTGTGAAAAGCTGGAAGGGGCGTTGGAAGTCTGGGAATGAGAGAGTAGGATGTGAGAGAAGGCAGTTTTTCAGGTGAGTGAAATGTTTATAGATTAACTTTGGGTTAGACAAAGGTCCTAGGGGAGTCTCCTTGACAGCTGCATATAGAGGCTTAGCCAAGATTCTGAAATTAGGAATCCAGTGTCTGAAAAATCCTACTAGGCCTAGGAAGGATTGAATTTCCTTTGCGTCTTGAGGAGGAGAAAGATTTTATATTAGAGTTAAGCGGTCTGTAGTAAGTGAGCGCGTCGTAGGAGTGATCTCAATACCTAAATATATGACACGTTGTTGTGCGAGTTGAGCTTTGTGTTTGGATATTCGGTAACCTTTGGATCCTAGATGATTAAGGAGGATCGCAGTGTCTAAAAGAGAGTCCTGTCCCGTGGGACTACAGAGTGAAAGGTCATCTACATATTGGAGAATTTTACTATTGGTAAGAGGACAGGAGGCTAAGTCTTTTGCTAGGGCCTGCCCAAAGAAATGGGGGCTGTCTCGGAACCCTTGGGGAAGCACTGTCCATGTCAGTTGGGTGGAGGTGTGGGTGTCTGGGTCTTCCCATGTAAAAGCAAAAAGAAACTGACAATCTGGGTGCAGGGGAATAGTGAAAAATGCATCTTTTAGATCCAGTACGGTAAAGTGTGTTGTATTAGGTGGAATGAGAGAAAGAAGGGTATAGGGGTTGGGAACTACCAGATGGGTGGGACAAACAGCTTCGTTGATAAGACGAAGATCCTACACTAACCAAAAAGTTCCATTTGCCTTCTTTACAGGTAGGATTGGGGTGTTACAGGGAGAATGAATGGGGATGAGGATGTGTTGGCTGAGTAACCTAGTAATGATTGGTTTTAGTCCTCGTAAGTGCTGTGGAGAGAGAGAGAACTGTGGGCGGGTTGGAAACTGAGATGGTTTCTTAAGTTTTATAAGTATTGGTGGATGATGTTCTGCCATGACAGGAGTGGAGGTGTCCCACACTTGGGGGTCGATAGGAATGGGGAAATCGGGGAAAGGGTTAGTAGGATTGTTGGAGTCATTTGAGTTAGTTAATACTAGAAGCAGATGGCGGGTAGGATGGGGGGCGCTAGTAGGGATGGAGATACAGGCTTTCAGTTGACTTAAAACATCTCGGCCCAGTAGGGGAGTGGGGCATGAGGGGATAATGAGGAACGAGTGTGCAAAATAGTTAGTTGTTGGCCAGGCAGCAATTAAGGGGTGGGGTTTTTCGAGGGCTGGACGGGGAGCCATTGACTCCTACAACAGAAATATTGGAGGGAAGGCTAGGCCCTTCGAAAGATGGCAAAACAGAGTAGGTAGCCCCGCTGTCGATTAAAAAATTAATTTTCTTACCCGCTGCCAGGAGAGTTACCCGCGGCTCGGCGAGGGTGATGGGGGTCCCCGAGTCCCGGCACCTTCAGTCGTCATCCAGATGGAAGAGCTGGAAGGAGCTCCCAGGGTCCTGAGAAGGGACATCACGTTGAGGCGCCATGCCCGTTTTCAGGGTGGGGCAGTCAGACTTCCAGTGCCCTTCTTCATGGCATGCTGGACAAGGAGTTGTTGGCAGACGAGGGTTAGGACACTTTTTAGCCCAGTGTCCAGCTACTCCGCACTTGTAGCACAGCCGCACTGGCTCAGACGGTTGGGGACTCTGGGGACATCTATTAGCCCAATGCCCTGGGTTACCACATTTATAGCAAGCCCCTTTTATTGTCTTTGAGCCTCCGGGGATTTTGCTCTCCAGTTTTGGGTTATGGCTAGCTGCAAAGCAGCAACTAAGGCTTGAGTCTGGAGCTGTACCTTCTGCCTTAGGCAGGCCTGTCATTGGGCCTCAGCCGTTTCCTCCCTTGAATTATAGACCTTGAAGGCCGACTTGACTAGGTCTTGAATAGGAGTTTGAGGTCCATCCTCTGCCTTTTGGAGTTTTTTCCGAATATCCGAGGCCGATTGTGAAATAAAATATGATGCTAGAATAGTGGCCCTGGCTGGGGAAGCTGGGTCTAACCGAGTGTATTGAATTAAAGCCTCAGTTAGCCTGTTTAAAAATGTGGCCGGGTTCTCATCTGGACCTTGAATAATTTCTTTTAGTTTATTGAAATTTACTACCTTATTTGAGGCCACCTGCATACCAGCCAGAAGACATTGAGTCATCATATCTCGTCTTCGGCAGCCTGGCTGGCCTACTTGATAGTTCCAGTCTGGGTCTATAGAGGGGACTGCTTGTTCCCCTAGTGGGAACTCAGGGTCTGTTAAGTGTAATTGGTTGGCATGCTGCCTGGCGGCCACTAGGATGCGCTCTTGCTCCTCAGGGTTTAGAGTAGAGGTAAGAATAACCTGGAGATCATGCCAGGTTAAACTGTAGGCCTGGCAAAGGTATCTAAATTCTTTGGTATAAATTGTGGGGTTGGCAGAAAAATTTCCAAAGCGTTTTTCAATCTTTGAAAGATCTGCTAGTGAGAAGGGAACATGAACTCTAACTACACCCTCTGCTCCGGCCACCTCACGCAAGGGTGTTAAGACCGCGGGGGGGGGTTGGATAGGGTGGGAGTAGGAGTGGGGGCAGTTAGGCAATCTTTAGAGCGGGTATGGGCAGAGATAGGCGAGCTAAGATAACCAGGCGGAAGTGCCGAGGGGTCGGAGGGAAGTGTAGCCTCAACAATGGTGGGAGGGGCTGAGGAGGGAGGCGGAACAACCGCCAGAGCGGGAGGGGGAGGGGGAGCCAAAAGAGGAGGTGGGGCCGAAGGGGGAGGGTGAGGTGGGGTATATGGTGGGAGTGGAAGGGAGGGAGGAGAAGTAAGGTCTTCGGGCAACTCAGACAGAAAGATGACTCCTCTTTTTCGGACTTTGTTAGGCCTGTGTCCTTAGCCAACATGACTTGAGCCAAGGAACACTGGCCACACAGGTCCAGACGAGAACACAAGGCCCAAAATCCCTGTATATAATTAATTTCGGACCACTTGCCTAAGCGTTGACAAAAACTACTGAGGTCGGTTAAAATGTTACGGTCTAGAGTGCCCTCAGGCGGCCATTGAGACTGATTGTCTAATTTATATTGTGGCCACGCCACAGTGGAGAGGAACACCAGTCGCTTTCCCCTGAGATCTTGTTCTAATTGCAAAGTTTTGAGGTTTTTTAGAAGACACCCTAAAGGGGAGTCTCTAGGTATTTTGGATTGGGGGTTTCCCATTGCCTTCCTCTTGCCAATAGGTGGAAATGGAAACCGAACTCTACCTGGCTACAAAGCATCCTTTGGAGCCACCAGAGACCGGTGAGAGGCTCCTGGAGCCGGAATGGAGATTACCTCCAGGCGGACGTCTCCGTCCTGGACGGGTCTCCCACGGAACGGAATGGAGTTCCTTTGGGCAGACGTCTCTGCCTTTGGGAACTTCCCTGGGTCACCTGGTGACTGGAAAAAAAAGCCTTGGGCCTGCGCAGGACTTCTGGCCAAGGGATATGAGAGGGAGGCAGAAGGTACTCACCCCTAGGAGACTTGGAGGTGGGGAAAGCGATGTCCAGGTCCTGGTCCGTCTGGGGCGTGGAAGGAGGAGGCTCCTCGGACCTTGGGGGCCCTGAGGAGGGGTCTCCTCCCGGGTTTCGGCACCAGCTGATTTGCTTTAATGCGACCCCCAGAGCAAATGCCAGAGAAAAGGCAAGTAGGCAAGGCAAAAACAAACTTTATTTACAAACCAAATGTGAGGGAGGGGCGAGGTTCACCGGCCTCCGGCGATGGAGGCCGACAAAGTCGCTCCGGCGTTCTCGGGCAAGGTTCCTAGGTCCGCACAGGAGCAGGGGCCAAGGAAGTTCGCTCCGGCACTCTCGGAGGAGGTTCCTGGGTCCCGCTCAGGAGCAGGGGCCAAGGAAGCCCGCTCCTGCACTCTTGGGTGAGGTTCCCGGGTCCCACGCAGGAGAAGGGGCCGAGGAAGTTCGCTCCGGCGCCCTCACCGGGAGCGGCTTTTATGTCCTGGGCCCGGGAGTGGGAGGGCAGTGGGCGGGACATAGGCGGGTCAGGGGCAGGTCGATAGGCGTGGCTAGGTGGGTTCCGGTTTCTCTCCATCGGAGGTCGGGTTGCGCCTGCGCAGTCGACCCGTGTCTTTCCCGGGCGCAGGAAAGTTGACTGTGAAGAACCCAGAACTGCGCCATCTTGCCTCCGTTTGTCCAAACAGTTTTATTCAGAGTTTATTAGAATTACAGGTAAAGTTTTCTTTTATATTGAGTGAAATATATGAAACAATTATTAAGCATTTGTAGCAAATCAAAATAAAGGTGATTCTAACAAAAAATGGAGCATTTTTCACCTTGTAATATAAATTAAAAATTAGATGAAATTGAGCAAGAGTATATTTTCTTTATACAACTTTCCACTTGGTTAAAAAAATTACAGCTTCAGTTAAAAGTGCATACAGAGTTTATGAATTTTTGAATTTCTTCTTTAAGAAAAAGCTTGTTGATCATCAGAGAAATGCAAATCAAAACTATGAGATATCATCTCACCTCAGAGAAAATGACTCTTATTCAAAAGACAGGCAATAACAAATGCTGGTGTAGATGTGGAGAAAAGAGAACTCTTGTACACTGTCGTTGGGAATGTACATTAGTAAAACCGCTATGGAGAACAGTTTGGAGGTACCTCAGAAAACTAGAAATTGAGCTACTATATGATCCAGCAGTCCTTCTGCTGGGTGTATACCCCAAAAAAGAGACATCAGTATATCAAAGAGATATTTGCACTCTCACTTTTGTTGCAGCACTGTTCACAATAGCCCAAATTTGGAAACAATCTATGTGTCCCTCAACAGATTAATGTATAAAGAAAATGTGGCACATGCACACAATGGAGTACTATTCAGCCATAAAAAAAAATGAAATCCTGTCATTTGCAACAACATGGATAGAACTGGAAGTCATTACATTCAGTGAAATAAGCCATGCACAGGACAAACATCACATGTTCTCACTTATTTGTGGAATCAAAATATCAAAACAATTGAACTCATGGACATAGAGAGTAGAAAGATGGTTATCAGAGGCTGAGAAGGATAGTGGGGGTTGTGAGAGAGGTGGAGATTGTTTATGGGTGCAAAAAATATAATAAAAAAGATTTGGTGTTTGATAGTACAACATGGTAAGTACAGTTAATGTAGTTGTATGTTTTTAAATAACTAAAAGAGTACAGTTAGAATATTTGTATCGTAAAGGATAAATCCTTGAGGGGATGTATACCCCATTCTCTATGATGTGATTATTATGCATCCCATGCCTGTACCAAAGCATCTCATGTACCCTATAGATATATACATACCTACTATGTACCCACAACAATTAAAAATTAAAAAAGAAAAAGAAAAGGTTTGTCTCAGGGAAATTTCAGTAAATTACATTTGAAGTTTGTTGATGATAGGGGCTGAGTATTAATGTTTTGTGTCTACCACGTAACCTCACAGAGTCATATTACTAGTAAATATCTGTTTTTTTATTGATTCAGTTAACCAGAAATTTATCTGCCATTATTATTTTTAAGAAAACACATTAAAGCTCTGCCTTTTAAAACTATCTTTTCTTGATGTTGTTTTGTGTGACTAAATAATTTGTCACTCTTTTGCTGTGTTTTTTCTTTTTCAGTTACAATGTCTATGGGATTTTGTCCAGGTTTCTGAGCACAAGCTTCCACTTTGTCTTTCAACTTATTTTCAATTACCCATAATTTTACTTGCATTTCATAAACATCTTTTCTTTACCACAGTTTTATCTCTCTTTATTAAACATTATTTTTTTTGCTTTAATCTCAGGAGAGCCTCAGAGAAGAAATTCAGTAGTTTCCACCACTAGACTTATTCTTAGAAATTAATTAATAATAAAATGTCTTTTTACAAAAACCTGTTATATGTTCAGAACTACGTTATATATTCCCATAAATCCGGAAGCCAAATTATTTACAACATTAACATTTAACTACTTTTTTTGAAAATTTTTTCTTGTGAATTATTTTGTTTCATACTTGGTTTTAAGAACAATTTTTAAATGAATTGTCATAAGGTGGGTTCCCAGGAAGCACACTCTGAGATGGAAATAAATGAGCCAGCATTTTAGGGAGTGCCCTTAGGCTCACCAACAGTGGGTAGAAAGGCGGGGAAACAGGAACGAACAGGAGAAAATGGAGGGTGATGCAGTCACACAAAAGCTTCAGCCCATCTTAAGGGAAGTTCTGAAACTGGGATAGCCCTTCACGGTAGTCCTCACATAGAACCAGGGGTTGGGTTTTTATACTCCACATGAACCAGTCATTGGATTTGTGCTGTCCCAGAAAGGGAATATGTCCTTGGATAAGGGAGCTATCTTCAGCAACAGCACCCCAAGAAGGGGTGACAGCTAAAGGCTGTAGACTGGCGGCACTCCTGGCACACGGGTTGGAAGCCTTCTTTACTGAAAGGGGATGCGGATGGTAGATCTGATAGCATCCACTACACTAGCCTATCATGAGAAGAGGTTGACACATTTAATGAGTGCAAATTCAGCGGTTTTGAGCTGAGGAACACTCGTAACTTGGCACACGTAATTCAGCAGTTCCTGCTTTCTTTGCCTACCTGCTTGAATTCCTGACATTTTAGTTTTTTTTTTTTTTTTTTTTGCATATTTCAAAAACTAACAAGTGATGTGCTTTGTTTCCTGATATTTTGTGTTACAAATAAGTATGAAGACTTCATAGATTTAAATGGCAATGGGTCTGTTATATTGCTATCTATGTGTAGTTTTTCTTAAAATATTATTGTGGATTTCAGTATGGTTTCTCTGATGACCTTGTTTAATTTGAATGGACACTTTTAATTAGAGCCTGCAAAATTCTAAATGTGCCATGTGGTTTGCATAAAGATTTATAATAAATGTAAGGATAATTATTGTCTGTGGAATAGCTAAAAGAATGTTCAACTAGCCAACTATCAAATGTGATTCAGATGTTAAAAAAAAATTAAAAAAGCAAAACAAAACTGAAGCAACAGTAATCAGTTTGGAATTACATGTAATAATTCTTTCTGAATTTTTAAGTTTCTGTAGAATTTGTGGTAAAATCTTAATAAAAGTATTAAAGACTCCCTCCTTAAAAAAAGTATAGGCATACTTGTCTTGTTGCACTTCACTTTACTGTGCTTTGCAGATACTGCAGTTTTTACAAATTGAAGGTTTGTGGCAACCCCGTGTCCAGAAAGTCTATCAGCACGATATATTTCCCAACAGCACGTGCTCACTTCATGTCTCTGGGTCATGTTCTGGTAATTCTAGCCGTATTTCAATATTTTTTATTATTATGTCTGTTATAATTTGTGATCGGTGATCTTTGATGTAAATATAGTTGTTTGGGGGTGTCACAAATTATGCCCAAATAAGATGGTGAACTTAATCAATACATGTTGTGTGTATTCTGACTACTTCACCATCCGGCTGCTCCCCAATCTCTTTCCTGCTCCTCAAGCCTCCCTATACCCTGAAACACAACGATATTGAAATTAGTCCAATTAAAAGCCCTACAATGGCCTCTAAGGGTTCAAGTGAAAGGAAGAGTCACATGTCTCTCACTTTAAATCAAAAGTTAGAAATGATTAAGCTTAGTGAGAAAGGCATGTCAAAAGCTGCTTGTACCAAACAGTTAGCTAAGTTGTGAATGCAAAAAAGAAAAAAAAAAGTTATTGAAGGAGATTAAAAGTTCTGCTCCAATGCAACCATGAATCATAAGAAACCTTATGGCTGTATGAAGAAAGTTGTATTGATCTGGGTACAAGATCAAACCAGTTATAACATTCTCCAGCTAAAGCCTAATCCAGAGCAAGGCCTTAACTCTCTTCAATTTCTTGAAAGCTGAGAGAAGTAAGGAAGCTGCAGTAGGAAAATTAGAAGCCAGCAGAGCTTGGGTAATGGGTTTTAAAGAAAGCTGTCTCCATAACATAAAAGTGCAAGTTGGAGCGGCAAGTGCTGACAGATAAACAACAGCAAGTTATCCAGAAAATAGAGCTAAGCTAGTTGATATAGGTGTCTATGTTAAAAAGTGGATTATCAATGGGGATGCAACAGTCTTCTATTGGAAGAATATGCCATTTAGGACTTTCATAGCTAGAGAGATGTCAATGCCTGGTTTCAAAACTTCAAAGGACAGGTTGAGCTTCTTGGTAGGGGCTAATGCAGCTGGTGACTTTAAGTTGAAGCCAATGCTTATTTACCATTCCAAAAATCCTAAGGTCCTTAAGACTTATGCTAAATCTACTCTGCCTGTGCTCTATAAATGGAACAAATAAGCCTAATGACAGCACATCTGTTTACAGTGTGGTTGATGAAATATTTTAAGCCCATTGTTGAGACAATGCTCAGAGAAAAGGGATTTCTTTCAAAATATTATTGCTCATTGACAATATACCTGGTTACCTAAGAGCTTTGAGGGAGATGTACAAATAGATTAATGAGTTTATGCCTGCTAACACAACACCCATTCTGCAGCCTGTGGATCAAGGGGTGACAATGATGCTTATTTATTTAAGAAGTATGTTTCATAAGGTGATGGCTGCAATAAGTAGTGATTCCTTTGATAGATCTGGGAAGAATAAATTGAAAATCTTTTGGAAAGAGTTCATCATTCTAGATGCCATTAAGAACACTTATGATCATGGGAGAAATTCAAAATATGAACATGAACAGGAGCTTGGAATAAGTTATGGATGACTTTGAGCAGTTGAAGACTTCATCCAACAATTGTGGATGACTTTGAGGAGTTCAAAACTTCAGTGGAGGAAGTAAATGCAGATGTGGTGGAAACAGAAAGGGAACTAGAATTAGACATGGAGCCTGAAGATGTGACTGAACTGCTGCAATGTTATGATCAAACTTTAATGGATGAGGAGTTGCTTCTTATGGATAAGCAAAGAAAGTGGTTTCTTGAGAAGGAATCTTGAAAGAGTGTGGACATTGTTTAAATGACAACAGGGCATTTAGAATATTACATAAACATAGTTGATAAACCAATAGCAAGGTTTGAGAGAACTGATTCCAATTTTGAAAGAAGCTCTACTTTGGGTAAAATGCTATCAAACAGCATTGTGTGCTACAGAGAAATATTTCATGAAAGGCAGAGTCAATTTGTGTAACAAAATTTTGTTGTCTTATTTTAAGAAATTGCTACCATCACCCCAAACTTCAGCAATTACCACCTGATCAGTCAGCAGCCATCAACATCAAGGCATGACCCTCCACTGGGAAAAAGATAATGGCTCACAGAAAGCTCAGATGATCATTAGCATGTTTTAGCAATGAAGTATTTTTAATTAAGGTATGTACATTGTCTTTGAGACATAATGCTATTGCACAGTTAGTAGACTACAGTGTAGTATAAATATAATCTTTAATGCTCTAGGAAACCAAAAAATTCATGTGACTCACTTTATTTCCATATTTACTTTATTACAGTGGTCTGGAACTCAACCTGCAATATCTCTGAGGTAATTTCACATGGTGTTGTAGATATCAGATATAACTTACTCTACCATATGTTTGGAGCAGGCACTTAAAAATACTTAAAAACCTAGCCAGTCATGGTGGCTCACATCTGTAATCCCAGCACTTTGGGAAGCTGAGGTGGGCAGATTACCTGAGGTCAGGAGTTTGAGACAAGCCTGGCCAACATGGCGAAACCCCATCTCTACTAAAACCACGAACATTACCTGGGTGTGGTGGCACATGCCTCTAATCCCAGCTACTCAGGAGGCTGAGACAGAAGAATTGCTTGAACCTGGGAGACAGAGGTTGCAATGAGCCAAGATCGCACCACTAAACTCCAGCCTAGGTGACAGAGCGAGACTCGATCTCAAAAAATAAAAATAAAAATAAAAATAAAAATAAAATAAAATAAAATAAATCTTCTGTGTGGTAAATAATGATGCTTTTTTCTGAAGTTTAGATCCTGAGATGTGGGAAATTGGCTTTGCTTCTAGCTCATCTTAAGTCACTGAAGAAGTTAAAGAACACCCTGGAAAGGCATAATTGCAGCAATGTTATTATATGTAGAATATGTTAATATTCACTGTCTGATAGAGATTAGCATCCACATGACATTGGTGATTTCAGATCTCTAGTTTTAGAGACACAATTCATGTAAATTTAAAAGCACAGAAGCAATTCATTCTTATTATATTACATATAATAATAATGAGGAAGTGAAATTATTTCTTCAGTAACCTTTCTACCTTTTGTGCTTACCCTTCCCATTGTCAGGATTTAACTGCTGTTATCAGTTCTCTGGGCATCCTTAGACTTAGTGGTCTCCTTCTAAAATATATATGTATTTGTGTGTGTGTATAGATTCGAAACATTTACTTAGATGCGCGCGCACACACACACACACACACACACACACACACACGTATATGCACACACACATAGGTTGATTATCCGAGTATCCTTAATCTGAAAATATGAAATCTGAAATGCTCCAAAATTTGAAACTGTTTGAAGCTCAAAGGAAATTCTCATCGCAGCATTTTCAATTTTAGATTTTTGGATTAGGGATACTCAACTGGTAAGTATAATGTAAACTTTCCAAAATTTGAAAAAGTTGAAACCCAGAACAATTCTGGTTCCAAGCATTCCAGATAAGGGGTTCTCTCTGTCTTTCATATATATCTATATATCCATACACACAGTCATCCATATCATGTCACATATAGTTTCATGAACTCTTTTCTCTCTTTCTCTTTGACTTAGTATTATGACATAGATATATGTTCATTCCAGCACATTGAAATAAAACTTATTTTTTAAAACTGCTGCATAATATTCTATAGGGTAAAGTTACCATTTATATATAAGCATGTAAAAGAATGTAAATTAAGTGTTATTTAAGATATATTTAACTTGTTACAGTTAATTAATGTTATTAAATAGGTAATTTTGTATTATTTTATTTATTCCTTTTTTCTCCATATTTGATTATTATATTTTGCCAAAGTTTAAATATTTCATTTTTATTTTGATATTTTGAGTAGAATGTTAATTGTAAAATAGATGTTCTATTATATATTTTAAAGTAACTTTATGTTCTTCTTGTCTATATTTTCCTTTTCTCTAAGGAAGCTTCTTCTGTGCTTTTTCTCTTTTCTGAGAGTGCATGTTCTTCTACAACATTGTGTAAGAGCAAATGCCAGGTTCATCATAAATAGGTACAATCTTATAAATTAAAGTCTACCTCTAAATATAGTTTATATTTTGGGTTGAACGTCCCATTTTTGAAACATACATGATAAAACTCTGACCTACTACAGCACGTTCTTCCAATTTCTAATCAATGTCCGTTCAACCAGAGCACTAACTGCTTCATAAGCTAAATTAGAGTGCCTTCTTATTGCTGATAATTCTTGGTACAGCCTCTTAAGCATCAAGTGCAGATTTCAAGAGTATCCATCCCTAGACAAATTCAGCGTTATCAGCCTGAATCCAGACAGCTTTTGCTTCCTTTTGAATGCTACTAGCCTGTACTTTTCCATCTCTTTCATTTGTGCTGCCTTTGTGAATCCACAAAATCACATTCAGAACAGTAGTGGAAGAAAGAGCACAGGGGTTAGACGCATGTTTCTTTACTAAAGCACTTCAGCCCTTACAAATTTATCTTCCTTGTTCAATTCTCACTGAGAACCTCATCTATGTCTTGTTTGCCTGCAGTCAGAAACTCTTAAATGATAAGCCTGACAATGTATTTTTCTAACATTGTCACATCAGGTGCTAACAGAGTTCTCCCTTTTGGAATCAGATACACTCTCTAAAAATGAATGACTTAAATCTTGGTCCATCCTGTGACATTTGTTGAAATATTTCTAACATCAGCCAAATATATTCTTGGTACCACTGGCTCTTTTGGATCAAAGATTTGTCTCTTGATAAGTGAATTGTTTTATTATATCTCTTTGAGGTTAAGCAAGTTATTTTGTTACCAAGTATGTATATATTATTATTCATTTTAAATTAATACATCTTTCTTAGGTATCTACTATCCCCAAGATATTATGCTAAGTGCCAGGGGTAATTTACTTCTAGATCTAATGAAACCTTTAGATAATTTTTCGTGTCCCAGCTGAAATTCCTCATCTTTCATAAAGATTTGTCTCTTGATAAGTGAATTGTTTTATTATATCTCTTTTAGGTTAAGCAAGTATTTTGTTACCAAGTATGTATGTTATTATTCATTTTAAATTAATACATCTCTCTTGGGTATCTACTATTCCCAAGACTAGAGGTGGAATTGTGCAGGAGCTGAGGCTCCAAGTCCCTGGTGTGTGCTCCATTGTCCCACCTGACTAAAAGGAAATTCCAAGATAAAAAGAAATTCCAAGATAAAATTAATAGATATTTCAAGATGGCGAGCAGGGGCCATCAAACCCTGAGCATGGGACACTTCTAAGTTCAGGGCCCTTTGTAATTAAAACAGTCACTTGTTCATGAAGCTGGTGCTGAGTATATGTGTGTTTGTGCACACGTGCACATGTGTGGTGTGTGTGTGAGGATGTATCTTAAGGGGGGCACATATTAAAAGCTTAGAATAGTCACTGCATAATTCTATAGGGAATCAACATGTGTTGAATGGTAAATAATATATAGTTCCTTCAATAATATGCTGTGTTTCATGCGTGTCTTTGGAGGTAAAGCAGAATAAGTGGATGGCAGAGCCACATTACGATTACTGTGGGCCCTGGGCACTTTCATTTTACTGGACCTCTTTCTCCATAGTACAAAACTAAAATGTACGATTTATAACTGCATTGGTATAAAGGTGACTATGTTAATATTATACATGAAAATATTTTTAAACCTTAAATTTCTTTCTTCTGATTTAAAGATATTAAAACATATATGTGGGCCTCTAAAAGTATTGTGGGTTTTAGGCACAGTGCCTGATGGATAAGTTGGCACCTGTGGATAGTGGGTATCGGTCAGAAATGGCACAGTACTTGAAGGATAGGATCAGGGGAAGGGATTCTGGAGAGCCAGTGGGGACAGCATGATACCCTGGCTGGGTGAAAAGGGGAAGGGAAGGCTTGAGGGAATGATGAATTGGGAGCCAGGGTGAAAGGAGAGGTAAGTTGTCAAATGGAAGTTTGGGGTCAGATGGAGAAATAGGCTAAGTCTTTTGGTGTTGAATCACTCAAAAATAAAAAGGTTACCTGTTTTTGTCTAGAGATTAAAATTCAGTCATTTGCCACATGACTCTTTTATTTTTATGTTTAATTTTATTCATTTGCTTTGTTATATGTACCTTATATTGTCATCAATAAATTAATTCTCTAGCAAATAAATTCTAGGAAAACATTTTAGATTATTCTTAAACTTTGAAATGGAAAGAGCTCCAAATTATATTATTTTCATTCTAATTTTTTGACTGAGATTAACAACATCAATGAGAAAAGAAATATTTTTTTTTTTCAGTTGGGACATTAAAATATAATCAGTGCACCAATTTTTCGGGCACAGTAACTTAAAGATTTTGAATTCAGCACATTTATACTTTATAAGTGCTAATGTTTCTGGAATTATTTTAAGCAATATAGCATCAGATTATATATGAGCTATTTTATAATATTAGAAGTCATATTTAACTACAGGTTAAGTGACTACATTAACAGGGAATACAATTATTTTAATGGATTTTTAATTAAATGCTTAAGTCCTAGATAGTCTAGAGGTGCACTTTCAATTAAATTGATATTTCTTGGAGGTTTGGTTGAAAGCTGTTGGCAAGAAGAAAAAAAAAGATTCTGTGTTTAGTTTTGGTAAGCATCAGACAAAGAAAGGTATAAGAAAGAACAGTAGAATGTAATTTAGTAATAGGTGAAAAACATAGACATTTCACTAACTGTATAACTTGTCTATAACTGTATAAAATGTCTATTCTTAGTAGTAATAAAGTACAAAGAAAGGTACCAATTTTACTACATAAATTAATTAGCAAAATATTGCATTGTTTTCTTCATTTTATCTTTTATATACAATTTTTTATGTTTTAAATAGCTCTTTTTCTCTGATTCAAAAACCATATAATTATGGATTTTCTCCCTTTTCAAATGTCGTGTAATGTGGTTATGTCACATAAATACCAAAAGACAAGCGGGAGGAGGAGAAGTAGCAGCAGGAGGGATAAGAAGACATAGGAAAGATAAAACAGCAAGCTCCCTACAGCTGAAAGTATTTAATCAGAGTCTGAATAGCCATTTGTTTAAAATGTTGATGAAGGGACTCCTATAGTGTACCTTTTGGAGTAGTTTATCTTCTAAGGTCCTTTCAAAGCCTACAACTGGATAAATCAGTGATTTCTAGTGTTATTAATAAAAATGCTTACTAGGGGAGAAAAACAAATGGCACTAGAAGTGACACAATTTAACTATCTTCACGAACATGTAACGCAAATTCAAGCTTTTGTAATATAAATAAAGAGCAAATTTCAGGCATCCTTTTTATTTTGTCATTAAACCTTAGGCTGTATTTGAGGCATTAAGTAAATGGAAAAAATAGTTTCTTAATTATTTGAGAACTTTTAATACACAGCTACCTTAAATCTTACAGTTTAGATCTTTTTCTAAGTGTGATCCTTGGCATATAGTATCGGAATCATCTGGAGAGCTTGCTAAAATGCACATCCCAGTACCCTGAAACTGCTGGATCACAAAATGTGGAGAGTAAGTCCTAAGAATCTTCATTTCAAACTAATTTCCCAAGTTATTCTTATGCACCCATGTTTAAGTACTACTTATTATGCTCTTGAAACTCAAAGTGTGATCCATGACCAGCAACATGAACATCGCCTGGAGTTTGTTAGAAATGCAGAATCTTAGGCCCTACCCCATACCTATAGAATCAGAATAATCATTTTAACAAGACTCCTAGGTATTTGGGATACATTTTAAAGTCTAGCAAGCCCTAATTAGACAATATCCGAAGAGTGACAAAATGAAGTCAAAATGTGACTGTTTTGTCAAGTATATAACCAGTGGTTTACTTCCACTCAACAAATATTCATTGAAAATAGACACTGTAGGCCAGGTGCGGTGGCTCACGCCTGTAATCCCACCACTTTGGGAGGCCGAGGCGGGCAGATCACAAGGTCAGCAGATGGAGACCCTCTTGGCTAACACGGTGAAACCCTGTATCTACTAAAAAATACAAAAAATTAGCTGGACATGGTGGCGGGCGCCTGTAGTCCCAGCTACTCGGGAGGCTAAGGAAGGACAATAGCATGAACTGGGGAGGCCTCAGAGCTTACAGTGAGACGAGATTGTGCCACGGCACTCCACCCTGGGTGACAGAGTGAGACTCCGTCTCAAAAAAAAAAAAAAGTAAAATAAACATTGTAACAGCTAATATTTGAGAATAAATGAAAGTATATTCTCATGAAATCAATAATCACAACATCATTTGGTAAATAAGGGATGTTTATTTTAATTCTCTAAAATAATTTTACAAAGAATAAACAATTGACATTTTTCACTGATTTAAGAATGAAACAGATTATGTGTACTAGAAGAAAATAATGTGAATTTTTAATTGTGAGTCCCACTTTTATAATTTTATATATTTTAATTGGTATACAACTAATTTTATTGATGCTCTCAGTCACTACATTCTATGTATTTGGTAATGTGATAGAGTGAAGATCTGGGGGCAACACCACAAAGGTATTATCTAAGTGGTAGGGAACGTGCCACTTTTAGAATGGCTATATAAGCTCCAATCAGAATGAAACTCTCACAAATAACAATAAACTCAATATTTGCGTATTTGTTTATTATTATTTTTTAAAATTATATCACAAAAATAGAGAGACTGTAGAAGGAAATCAAGTTGGAAGAAGAGGGAGATCGTAGAAGGAAATCAAGTTGGAAAAAGAGGGTACAGTGATTTTCCCGTTTTTAAGTGTTTCAGCCTGCAGACAGACTCGTATTCGCACCTTGTGGGCAGCTATGATAGTGACACCAAAATTAGCAGAGGGTTTTCCTCAAGTATTAGCAGAGTACTGATCAACACATGCATGTGAGGAAGTCACACAAGGCTGGAGAAAGGAGTACTCAAAAGTATTAGAGAGAAAAAACAGTTGACAATAATGTTCACATAAAGATAGGAATCATCCCTCTTCTCACCAACAAGACTAGAAAACCTCACAACTCACAAAACACTGGGATGAATAGTCAATTACATTCCTTGGTATTATTAGCATTTGACTAAAAACTGTTCATGTCTTATATACCAACTCTGAAAAGCAAGACGCAAAAGGATCAAACTGTTTCCAAGTAACAACTACATTTGTGAGCAATGCTCAATAATATTTAGAAGAATGCAGAGCTGTCCAGCATTTAACAAGGTAAAATTCAATGTCTGGAATCCAATAAAAAATTAGTAGCATGCAAGGAAGCTTGAACGCATGACTCATCATGAAGAGAAAAATCAATAAAAACTGAGGTCACTGATGTGTTTTTTTAATCTAAGAGTGGAGGGAAAGTAATAAGATTTCTTTAAAATAAGCAAGTAGAAATTCTTGCTATCTTTTCTTAAACAAACAGAAAAAGAAAACATAGTTGTTTCCTATCTCCTACACTTTCCTGGAAATTCTGTCCTCTAACTTGTGAAAAAAATAAGAAATCTTACAGGATAGGAAGATAATTTGAGGAGTATGTCAGATTTCCCTAAATAATATGTCTTTAGGCATTCAGAATATACAGACCTCTTATTTCTGACTGCAAAAATAGCTAGTTGATTATTACATTTTGCTGAAAAGGATACTAAGCTTATAGTTGGATAAAATTCACCAAACATTGTAGAGGTAGAGGGGGAAAGAGAGAGAAATAAAAGAGGGAGGGGAGAGAGCAGACTGTATGACTAGTAATAACAGAGCAAACTATTTTGAAATATAAAATAAAAGTTAAGTAGTCAAATGCATGAGCATAAGTTGGAAAGGTATATATGGATTACTGAAGAGAAGAAGTACATGCCTAGCCCTCATAAGACAACCTGTCTTCCACAGTTAGAATCTCTGTGTCGCCAATGATAATCTAGTATCCCAAAAGGAAAAACAATATGTAATAAATGTTATAGAACATGAAGTATCATGAAATCAGCCATGAAAATCGAGAAGTATACATGATTCTATTTGTTTTGGTACACGGAAATTATTTCTTTTCATAAAAATACAAACTAAAACTACAGGACAGTATAAGTAAAATCATGCGCAGAGGTCCATTATGGTTATATCGGCTTTCCCACCAACTCTCCCATCCATCTTAGTCATTCTTTGTCTCTCACTGTGTGAAGAGGATGTTTCTCTTGTCTAGTTTATCATTTGACTCTTGATTGGTTAGTGGCTAGAATTAGATAACAAACCAGGCATTTGGTGGGATAAATGGAAGGAGAGAGAGGGGAGGGGTTCTGTGTAAAGGAAATTGTTATCAGAACTTCCATAGACATTTTATCATCTAGCTGTTTATGCTATTCGCATCTAAGCAAAGCAAAAATTATTAAACCAGCAATGGTCATAAACATGAACAGCATGCTTATTTAAAAAAATGTTGACCACAGACTCAAAGTTATCTGATTTTTTATCTTAATTCAAATCTGAGATCCATCACTAACAGGACTTGTGCATATTTCCTAATTTCTTGAAGTCTTAAAATCGTTTCATTATCTTTAAAATTCATAGTAATTCTTATCTTTTAAAGTTTCAGAGAGGACAAAAGGGGACAAAATTAATTAAAGTCAAACAAGGTAGGAAGCCAAGCCATGCCAGTTCCCTATCTGCCACTCCTCTTTCTTAGATTACCCAGAATGTAGAATCATTGGCCATAAAACAGTCTGTAGATAGGAGGCCTGATGGAGTAACAGTCAATAATGCTTACTTGCTCTGATAAATATTTTCGCTGTCATGGCATATGGGAGCTCCCAAAATATTACCCAAAGCATACAGTTACTGGCTCAACAGAAACATGAACAATGACTTAGAGATATCCTGAGAATAGTAATTCCTGTCTCATAGGGTTTTAGGAAGAACAAAGAAGTGGCTTGTCTTATGTCAGGAATATGGAATAGCAGATGTATTTCTCTAAAGATGCTCTTTGAGTCATCCAGGATGGTGGGCTCATTTCTGAGATAACCCTGGATTAATCAAGACTCTTTGTTGTAACTAAGTGAAATTTACTTAACATCAGCTTAAATTGCTGCTGCTACTGTTTTTTGGGAGGAAGTATTATAATATGTAACTGAAAAATGCAGATATTACCCAGCTTTCAGGCAGAATTGTATCCAGGCACATAAACGCTGTCTTCAGAGGGCTGTCTCTTTTCATTTCCCAATTCTACCTTTCTCTAGGTTGCCTTTATTCTCAGGTAGACTCTCCCTATGGTGAAAAAGATCCCCTGGAAGATGGAAGTTTTCACTGTCTCTGTAATGGATGATTCCAGAGAAAAGGTAGTGGTGTTTGTTTGTTTCCTAACAGCCTTAGCAAAAGTCCCTGGTAGAATTTTACTTCATTTGGCTTGGGTCACATGCCGTTTCTTGATCTACTGCTTGTGACTAGAAAGATGGAGTCCTCAGGTTATCTCAGCCAGTGCCCACCCTATGGTTTTGTGGTGCTTCTGGGGCATGGGAATGGGAATAGCCCCCACTTCATCCCAGCATATGTATGAGGAGTTCTATAATCAGAGAAAAGAAAGGAGGAAAAAAGTTCTATGCAGGTAAATGCATTACTAGAGCCTTTCAGAGTTAGTATTCATTCATCATTATTACAGTTTCTATCAAACTCCTAAGCATGATATAAACTGTAAGGTTTCTGTGTGTTAAGAAATAACCAGGTCATTTTAGTTAGTTTGACCAGCTTGGTTGGGATGTGGAGTGGAGTCAGTTAGAAGGAGTAAGGTCAGTTGGAGAGATGGAAGAAAAAGAGGTTGATTCCTCAACACCATTTCTGACTTTCAATTGCCAGCTTATGGAGCCTCATCCTGCTCCTCCAGCTCCCCAGTGACCCAGAGCTGTATAAAGTTGCAAGGCTGTCCCACCTACTATGGACCAAGCACTGAAATAGCTACTAGAAACACAGTGGTAAGAAAAATGAATACCATCTCTGCACTTAGCAAACTGAGGAATATAGTACAATAGTTGTTGTTTCCTGAGTTGGGTATTTGTGTCCTTGCTGTTCTTTAGAAATCACCTAAAGACACATCAGCATGACATCTTTTCTGTCCCCCTTCTGAGTTAACACAAAGGACCAAGTGGTTGAATCAGGCTCAAGAAGGCAGAGATCTGCCCAGAATTATGCTTTCCTGATAATTTCAAGGCTACAAGGAATCAACAGGCATTGATAGAATAGAAAGAAGACAGGAACATCCTCTACTATTCCCTAGGTCCTTCCATTCTGCAACAAACATGCTCTCTCTAACCCCAAGTAGTAGATGATCATGGGTGTGATTTTTTTTTTTTTTTTTGAGACAGAGTCTGACTCTGTCTCCCAGACTTGAGTGCAGTGGTGCAATTCCAGCTCACTGCAACCTCCCCCTCTCTGGTTCAAGCAGTTCTCCTGCTTCAGCCCCCCAGTAGCTAGGATTACATAGGCATGCGCCACCACACTCAGCTATTTTTTGTGTTCTTAGTAGAGACGGGGTTTTGCCATGTTGCCCAGGCTGATCTTAAACTCCTGACCTCAGGTGAGTTGTCCGCCTCGACTTCCAAAATGCTGGGATTACAGGCATGAGCCACTCCACCTGGCCCATGGGTGGGATTTCTTTCTTTCTTTCTTTCTTTTTTAATTATACTTTAAGTTCTAGGGAACATGTCCACAATGTGAAGGTTTGTTACATATGTATACATGTGCCATGTTGGTGTGCTGCACCAGTTAACTTATCATCTACATTAGGTATATCTCCTAATGCTATCCCTCCCCCTCCCCCCACCCCACAACAGGCCCTGGTGTGTGATGTTCCCCATCCTGTGTCCAAGCATTCTTTTGTTCAATTCCCACCTATAGGTGAGAACATGCAGTGTTTGGTTTTCTGTCCTTGCAATAGTTTGCTCAGAATGATGGTTTCTAGCTTCATCCATGTCCCTACAAAGGACATTAAGTCATCCTTTTTATGGCTGCATAGTATTCCATGGTGTATATGTGCCACATTTTCTTAATTGAGTTGGACATTTGGGTTGGTTCCAAGTCTTTGCTATTGTGAATAGTGCTGCAATAAACATACATGTGCATGTATCTTTATAGCAGCATGATTTATAATCCTTTGGGTATATGCCCAGTAATGGGATGTCTGGATCAAATGGTATTTCTAGTTCTAGATCCTTGAGGAATCGCCACATTGTCTTCCACAATGGTTGAACTAGTTTACAGTCCCACCAACAGTGTAAAAGCATTCCTATGTCTCTATATCTTCTCCAGTACTGTTGTTTCCTGACTTTTTAATGATCACCATTTTAACTGGTGTGAGATGGTATCTCATTGTGGTTATGATTTGCATTTCTCTGATGACCAGTGATGATGAGCATTTTTTCATGTGTCTGTTGGCTGTATAAATGTCTTCTTTTGAGAAGTGTCTGTTCATATCCTTTGCCCACTTTTTGATGGGGTACTTTGATTTTTTAATTTGTTTAAATTTGTTTAAGTTCTTTGTAGATTCTGGATATTAGCCCTTTGTCAGATGGGTAAATTGTAAAAATTTTCTCCCATTTTGTAGATTGTCTGTTCACTCTGATGGTAGTTTCTTTTGCTGTGCAGAAGCTCTTTAGTTTAGTTAGATCCCATTTGTCTATTTTGGCTTTTGTTGCCGTTGCTTTTGGTGTTTTAGTCATGAGGACCTTGCCCATGCCTATGTCCTGAATGGTATTGCCTAGATTTTCTTCTAGTGTTTTTATGGTTTTAAGTCTTTTAAGTCTAACATTTAAGTCTTTAATCTATCTTGAATTAATTTTTGTATAAGATGTAAGGAAGGGATCCAGTTTCAGCTTTCTACATATGGCTAGCCAGTTTTCCCACCACCATTTATTAAATAGGGATTCCTTTCTCCATTTCTTGTTTTTGTCAGGTTTGTCAAAGATCAGATTGTTGTAGATGTGTGGCATTATTTCTGAGGGCTCTATTCTGTTCCATTGGTCTATATCTCTGTTTTGGTACCAGTACCATGCTGTTTTGGTTACTGTAGCCTTATAGTATAGCTTGAGTTCAGGTAGTGTGATGCCTCCAGCTTTGTTATTTTGGCTTAGGATTGTCTTGGCAATGCAGACTCTTTTTTGGTTCCATATGAACTTTAAAGTAGTTTTTTCCAATTCTGTGAAGAAAGTCATTGGTAGCTTGATGGGGATGGCGTTGAATCTATAAATTACCTTGGGCAGTAAGGCCATTTTCACAATATTGATTCTTCTTACCCATGAGCATGGAATGTTGTTCCATTTGTTTATGTCCTCTTTTATTTCATTGAGCAGTGGTTTGTAGTTCTCCTTGAAGAGGTCCTTCCCATCCGTTGTAAGTTGGATTCCTAGGTATTTTATTCTCTTTGAAGCAATTGTGAATGGTATTTTTCTGCATACTACTGTCAAGAACTGTGCAATGTTTGAGATTTTACTCTACTTTTATATTGACAAGTTTTGACTGTTTCACAGTTGCTGACAGAAGATATGAGATTCCCGGGTCAGAAACAAAAGACATTATTACTCATGACAAAAGGAGCAGCCAGGCCTTCATTTGTTTGTGTGAATTCCCCGTGTTCCCCCAAATCTCACAACAAGGACACACAAACAGCCCATTATGAATGCCTGCACCTGCAATTAGTTACATTATATCAGGGAAACACTGAGCTTAGGGCATCTACCGCTTTTATAGTTAGCGGAAACAAGTGTATTCTTTTTTGTCAAAGGAGATGTTAGCTCAATTCTCTGTGGAACTATAGCCCTGAAAAATGGCTTGGGTAAAGATGATCAGAGCCCTGAATTCTTAGCATACCCAGCAAGAATATGAACCAGGGCCTGTGGCAGATTCTTTCCTAATATATACTTTATTTTAGAATGCACCAATGTATTATCATTTGAGATTCTCAGTGGTTTGAGAATTCCGTTTCTCTTCTGTATCTTTAAATCATCTCTCTGTTGGTCCTTTTCAATGAGTAAACTTCTGCAAGTGTCATTCACCTTAAAAAAAACTTCCCCTCTTCCACTACCACACTCTACTGTACAACTACAGCTTCCTCTCCTTAACAGTCAAACTTATTACAAGGCATGTCTTAATTCCCTGTCTTTCTTCCTTTATCTCCCACTTCTTTGTCAACCCAGCCCGCTAAATCTGGTACCAGTGGAACCACTCCACTAACACAGCTATATATACGAAATAAATTACCAGTGTAGTAAAATATAGTATACTATATTATATAGTAGTATATAATATAATTATATGTAGTAATATACCTATATAGTACGTACTTATTATACCATATATAACTCTATATAGTCTGTGTATATATATTTATATAAAACTGTATTAATGGAGTGGCTCAATTGGCACCAGAGTTTAGTAAATATATATATATGTTTTTATACTAAATACTAAAATACACTAAATTTATATTTATATAGTAAATATATATTTAGTGTGTGTATATATATGTATTTTGTGTATGTATAAATATATAGTAGAGAGAGACAGATCACTGTGGTGTGGCATATAGAAGATATTGGAGGGTCCCATGGTGAACATGGAGAGAGCTGTTATTAGGTTACTGCAACCATCAGTGTAGTTCAAATTAGTGTGGTGACAGTGGAGATTAAAAATGGATGGACAGATTTGACACGTCTTAGAAGGTAACTTTGATACAGTGAAATTTGGGATTAGATTGGTTGTGGATGAAGGAGGGGAAAGTGTCAAGGGTGACTTCTAAGTTTCAGACTTGTATATGTAGATAGTAGTTGAAAAATCAGCTCACACTTTTCCCCTGATCTTAGTCCATATATTCAACTGCCTAATAACATCCCCAGCTTTTCATCTCTTTTGATAATTCAAAAGAAAATGGATTTGGTGATCAGGCAAGGCAGAGATAAAACCAGAAACTTTAAACTGATATTTCATCATCGAATCAGAGCCACATTTACACAGGTGGAGAGAGAGGACCCAGTATGTATTTAAACTGTTGTTTTTATGTAGTTCCGAGCAGATAAGTATCCTCCTTTCCTCACTTACTAGAGGATGCCTAACTAGCGTTTTTGTTTGTTTGTTTGTTTGTTTGTTTGTTTGTTTGTTTGTTTGTGTTTGTTTGTTTTGGCTGTGAGGGATAATAACAAGAAGATAACAAAATTTGTCTTTGACTTATGTACTTGCCTGTCAAAATATTTATTTCTAAAACTGATCTATTCATCTAATATGCAGTGTTTCTTCTCTTGTGCTATTTTGGTGAATGCCACAACCATCTATCCAATTATTCAAGGCAATTGACCCTGACTCTTTCTTCTCCATCACATTCACTTAATAACCAAGTCATACTGATTTATTCTCCTTAAGTTCTTTTATATCTGCTACATCTTTCTATTTCTTCTGCTACTAGCTTACGTCCTCATTATCTTTCGTCTGAATTTTGGCAACAGTTATTGGTTGGCTTCTCTGCCTTCACTCTGCCACCCCTCTTATCTATTCTTCATTCTGTTAGTGCCCACTGCCTATAAAGTAAAGCCAGTAACTCCTTAATGTAGTATAAAAGACTTTCCATGATCAGGCCCCTGCCACATCTCTAGCAAAATCTTTTTCACTTTAACTCTGCCTCTAGATAGACCAAACTAATTGCATATTCTATGAACATGAGTACTCTCCTCCTATCCTTAGCACAAGATAAGTCCTTTAAGCTTTGTTCCTTCTTAGTACTGTCATTCTCTTCAAAAATCCTATTTGCCTCTTTTCTAAACTAAGTGGTTTTTGTTATTGCTTGGTGAATGCCTGTGCTAGAAAATTGGCAACTTTTTTTATTTGCAGCAATAGCAGAAATTAGGAAAATAAAATCCACAGAGTTACCAGCATGCATTTATTTCCTACTTAATTAGATCTGACTTGCAAGATACTAGAGATTGCAGCTGCCAAGAAAAGAAGAAAAGGAAACACACAGGATAAAGGATGAGATTAAAAAAAAAAAAAAAAAAGTAGGATGATTCACCATGAAGAAACCATTCAAGAAGCCAACTTTAGTATCCCTGCTACTGTCAGGTGTTATCATGACTTTGTACAGGCAGTTTTATAAACACTAAGCATTTGCAGTCAAGATGAACCAAGATGAACCATCAAATTCATTACAATTTTGACAGAATATAATATCTCCAATAAATTCTGTAGAGAACAACTGGAAAGTATGACCTTTATATACTTTATGAAATACAGATTAAGTCATTTTACATATTGGAGGACAACAAATCTTTTTGAAAAGCAGATGTTACATTTAAGCTGCACTTGGTGATTTTCTCCCACTGTAAGCTGCTCCAGTTTACAGCATGCATCAGTAAAGATAATTTTGTTTACAAGCAACAGAGTCATTTAACTAAAAAATAATTAAAGGGAGTTATTGGATCACCTAACAGAAGTTTAGAGATAGGGAGGACTTCAGGCATAGTTTAATCAGGGCTCCAACTCCAGTTCTCTGTAATATCTTCAGTTTTGTCCCATATCGATTGGCTTTATCTTTAGTGTAGCTTCACTCATGGAAGCAAAGTGGTTATGCAAAATGGCTCATATTCATATACTATAGTTTCCAGAGCAAGAGAGCATCTATGTCCCAGGATCCCCAGGCTATATGTTGAGCTTACTACTGACTGGATCTCATCTGAAGTAATGCATTCCTCATGAGAAAGTCATATGCTAATGAAGGGACTACCTGATCCAATTACTGTGGTAAATATAGATGAGATTACGCCAAATAAAGCCCATCCTGGATTTGGAAGAGGGGCAGTGTTTATCAATCCCACATAAACTACGTGATATCTCTAAAGTGAAAGAAGTAAAATTTCCCTATAGAAAACCTGGGAACACCCAGGTTTACTTAATATGAAAGAAGGAAAATGGATGAATCCTAAACAGGCAACCAGTCAATACTCATTACAGACACAATTCATATTTGCTCCTCAGAAGATTTAGAGATTATTTTGTAACCAGATGTTTCAAGCTACTTGTGAGTAGTCAAAAATAAATGTCAAGAGTCTACTGCGAGGGTGAAAAGAGGGTAAACAGAGCCAAGGAGCCCAATTCTGAGACATTCCATCAGTGAGTATAGCTGCATTAGAAGATTGAAAGGTGTGGATGACTCTCGAACTAATCATTCATTCATTCATTCATTCATTCATTCATCCATATGACATATATAGGGTGTCTAATCTATGCCAGAAAATATTTAAGGCAATGGGATCTTTAACCCCTTAAGAAATTCATTCTATCAGGCACTGCAGAATTTTAAGGAAGAAAGAAGCAATTTTGATATATAGAGTGATTGCCACTATAGTAGAACACAGGAAAGTAAGGCCACATGGAAAACCTAGCAGAATCTTCACCAAACTCTTCAATATTTCCTCAAACCTAACACTTCTACAGTGCAATCTCCAACATAAAGCACCCTAGGAGCACTTATTTTCAATCAACAGGTATCTGAGAGTAGTATATTAAAAGGCAAAGGAAGAATAATTTATCTTACTCTGGTTCTCAGTTAAATGGTTACACAATCTAAAAGAAATAACATGAAATGATTTTGATTGTTTAGAAACAAAACAATCTCAGGGAGCTCTTAAGTGCAAAATACATTTGCTAATAATGTGCGTTCTTTTAAGATATTATATTGTGTGACCATTCTGAGGAAATAGTTTTGAGGGATACAGAGAGCAAAAATATTTAGAGAAAAGACATTAAAAGGAAAAATAGCAGACATAGTTTATTCTTTTTGACAGTCTTTTGTAGCATAGAATCATGAAATCTTGGATCCACATCACAGCGGTAATGTTGAGAAAATTCTAATCACTTTATCCTTATTCCCAGCAGTGTCCTGGAACTCCAATTCTAAGAGCAAGGCTTTCCGTAAGCATCTGGCATGAAGATATAACTCAGAGAATTGTTGAAAAATTGTTTCTTCACATGAAGTATACTTGTTAATAACATTTTAATGTAATATTGAAATTTCTGGTTTTTAACTTTGTTGGGCAGAATCTTGATAGCCAAGAAAATCACTTGTGACAGTTCCAGCATAAGGGTCTAATATCATAGCAATTTAACCCAGTTTCATCCTATATCAGAAGTATTCGATCAGAAAAGAAGTAACATTTCCTTCAGGTTAACAGAGGTAGATCATTTCTCATAACAGATAATGTTAAAATTGTCTTGAATTACATAATTTTGCTTACTCTAATACATATATGTATTTAAATATGTTGGTCTGAGTATAGATTTAGGAATTTGGACTGAATTGGCCTAATTTAATTAAACAACTGAGAAATTGAGCCAAATTATTATATTTGTGATTCACATGACATTGATGGTTAAACAGACTACTTTCTACACTCTTGCCAGTTGGAATTTATGGTCCATAGGCCAATACATCAGAATTACCTTGGATCTAATTAGAAATGCAGATCTCAGACCTCAGTTGCAGATCTACTAAATCAGCATCTGCATTTTAACAAAATCCCTAGGTAATTAAAACACTTACTGCACCAGGCAATCTTAACTCTGGCTACACATTAGAATCACTTAGGGTGCTTTAAAAATGTTTTGATACCCAGGCCTTAGCCATGCCCAATAAATTCAGACCCTGTAAGTGTGGGACCCTGGCACTGGTATTTTTTGATGCTTACCAAGTGGGAGCTATACATTGAATGCACTTGGACGTAAGGATGGGAACAATAGACATGGGGAACTACTTGTTGAGGGGAAGAGTTGAAAAACTACCTGTTGAGTACTATGCTCACTGCCTGAGTGATGGATCAATTGCACCCCAAACCTTAGCATCACACAGTATTCCCATGTAACAAACCTGCACATGTACCCCATGAATCGAAAATAAAAGTTGAAATTTCAAAAAGAGATAAATAAAGTAAAAAAAAACTTACCCCTTTTACAAGATAGCCCAGAATACAGACCATCCTGAAAGTCAATTCTTTGCAAATAAACCCTTTCTTTCAGAACAAATAAGCAAATCGTTATTGTTCTTAATCTTACACATTATGTATGCTTCAATATAAAGTGCTTAAGTTGTTGTTGGGCTCCTTTTAAAAAGACTGCTGTAAATGTAAACTGTGTCAGCTGGAATTCTTAAGCTCACCCTTTGAAACCAAACTTCAGTGTATTCAGTGGAAAGGGCATCAAAATTTTTTCAAGGGTCAAGTGCTGGGCTTTTAGTCCAGTAACTTCTGTAGAATGATATCGAGGGGTTAAACACTTTAAATGATGAAAGTCATGAAATCTACATTTCTTATTACCTTAATTCTCTCTCTCTCTATATATATATACACACACACACACACACACACACACGTAATGGGAGATATATACATGTATCCGTATGCATATATAAATTTAATTTTTCCCTATGTTAAGATTCTGCATAAGGAGATCAGCATATGGAGCTGCAAGTAAGCTATTATCATAGTGCCCATGTATATATACAATAATGATCAGCTTTTAAGGAATAGAAATAGAAAGGATAACCTACAATATCCTTGTCCAATTCCACTTTTGACCCGATGTCCTTAAAAAAATTCAAAAATTCAAGGACAGTGATGGAAAGGAACAAAGGAAGAGTTTAATGATTTTCCTAAGAAATAACTAGGAATTGCCAAATTAATTATACCTATAAACACAATTTAGTTGGTGACTAGAGTTTTTATTTTGCCTTATCACAAAGACCAGATATTGTAGATTCATATAAATCACTACTTTGCAAGTTTGAGGACTATTGATTACACAATGCCCAATCAGTAAATTCAGTGTATTCTGAAAGGGCAAAGAGAAAAAAGAAGTCAAACCAATTGCTTAGTATTTGGTCCCACTCTATAAATGATTGATTTTTTTTTAACTTTTAATAAGTTTGCTTTGCTATGGTGCGAACACAGCCTATTATGTCTCAACCTGCCCAGAAATGTATTGTATTTTAAATCAAGAAGAGGAATGCTTTACCATCCAAATTAAATAAAAGGAGACTTAGGTTTGTTTTTCAATTTTACTTCCCTTTGCTGACCTTATTCTCCAGCCTGACAGATCTAAATGCTGAATTTCAGACAAATCAGTATACTTTTGGATTGTCCACTCTCTTCTCCATGCACTCAATTCTCATTTTTCCCCTAAACCTAATGGACTTCCTGCCTCTGAATTTCTATATTGTTACTGCTCCTGCCATGCACTCTCACTTCATGGTCTTATATTGTTAGCTATACTAGTTAGTGGAATAGAAACATTGTTTAATTTCTATATATAATCTCAAGCATTACCATATACCAAAATCTGAGATATGAATAGGAAAAACATCACAGCACAGTACATGTGGCCATCCCTATCATCTCATTTTATAGATGAGGAAACTGAGTCTCAGAGAGGCAAAGTAACTGGCTAATAAGTTTCAACACTTTTTTTTTTCCAAGACTATTTGACTCAAAATACAGAGAAAGTTTGTTTTGCGTGTGTGTGTGTGTGTGTGTGTGTGTGTTATGCATGCTTATTTCAACTATGGTATAGTACTTTAATTAAAATTCTAGGACAGATTAAGAATATAAACATGTTAGGCTGGGTGCAGTGGCTCACACATGTAATTCCAGCACTTTGGGAGGCCAAGCCAGGTGGATCACCTGAGGCCAGGAACTGGAGACCCACCTGGCCAACATGGTGAAATCCCGTCTCTACTGAAAATACAAAAATTATCCAGGTGTGGTGGCGGGCACCTGTAATCCCACCTACTCAGGAGGCTGAGACAGAAGATCACTTGAACTCCGTGGGTGGAGGTTGCAGCGAGCCAAGATCGCACCACTGCACTCCAGCCTGGGCGACACAGCGAGACTCAAAAAAAAAAAAAAAAGAATATGAACACATTAAAACATATTAAAAAGAACACTCATTCTCAAAATCTATGCCACTCTTATCTTTGGAATGGACTCAGTGATTTTTCTTATTTTCACTAACTTTGTTTCTTTTGTCAGAAAACTATTGAAGTTTGGTGGGTGGGTTAAGGGAGGTGGTCATACTATATTGTTTTCTTTAAAATTTGTTTTCATTACATAAGTAACAACTGGATAACTTTTTCCTGTAAAACATTAGAACATCGTAGATATGACTAAATCATTTTGTCCAACATAGCCCCATGCATACCCTGCACTAAACCCATTTGAATACATTTTCTCCCCCCTCAGAAGGAGCACCCTTTAAGACATTTTCAATGTATTTAAATATATATGGCACATTGCAATAACTCTTAAGAATGGCAAAATCATTTGTGATCTAAAGTTTAGTATGCTCGAAAATTAAGAGTTGTACTTATGTCTAAAATTTTAAAACCTGGGAAGGATATCTAATTCGGGGTTTAACAGAATTAAGATTCAAAATTGTATCTTAACTCCACAGAGTAATACCCTAAAGTCAGAAAGATAAAAATTTAGACAGCATAAATATTGAACCCTGCATAAAAATACAAGTAACACATAGAGAATTCTGGTTTAACATTAGTTTATATGAAAAAGACCTAGAGGTTGGTTATCACAGACTCAAAACGTAATAAAAATCCTAGCACTTTGAAAAGTCAGTAATTCTAATCTTTAAAATAAGATTCCTTTGAAAATATCAGGAATTATACCAGAATATCTACTTTTTGAAGGAAAATACTAAATTGTGTAAAATAGTGAGAACTAGTAGTTTTTAAGTATCGGATTTATTTGATGACTTATATCTTCTTTGTATATATTTTGTCTCCTTTATTAAAAAAATTCAATGCAAGTAAAAGAAAACTCTTTTGCTTCCCTCAGGTCATATCCTCTAGTCTTCATTACAGTGCAAAGCACTCGTTACAGATCATAGGATTTTAACCTGAAAAGGTGCTATGATGAGTCATTGAAATAGTAATACTTCTCCATTTTGATGTCTTCTTGAATAAGGATCTTGCCCTACGGAATTTATGCTGCTTGTTGTAATGCTGATTGTCTAGTAGATTGACTATATTTTAGTGAAGAATGTTCATTCCTGATATTCTTGCTGGAATATCTGAGATTGGGAGCAGGGAAAACTATCCATTAGCAGGCATTCTATCCATTAGACACATGTGTTCCTATGCTAAATCTCCACCTTTCTGAAAGATGATTATTTCTTTGAAACTTGTCAAAAGTCATAAGTTTGTATTTAAAAATAAATCCCCAAACAAGAACATTTAGAATTTCTTTATCCACCAGCTACCTGAAAATACCTCCCTAGGTTTATGGCTGTCTTCTTTTTGTGATTTTAGATACACAAGTACTGATTACACAGGGTACAAGGAAGTGTAGCTTCTGAGAGAGAAATTGATTTTTCTTTTCTAACAGAAGATGAACATCATAATTCATTTATCATGACCTTGGCTGATCTTAAGACATAGGTGATCATGAATCTTGACCTCTTTCTATATTTTCTAAAATTAAAGTAACCACTCATATAAACATGGTATTTCCGAAAATGGCATCTTGACTGAGAAGGAAGAAGCTGAATCAGTGACACAAATGTATATTTTTAAGAACACCAAACCATGGTTTCGTTTTAATTTATCTGTCTCTGCCCTGATGTTCATCATAGCACATGAGAAGGAGATTCAAGGTCTTGACTCTTACTGGCTTTCTTCAGCAGTGCCAGACCAATAATAGGTGTTTATCTACTAGCGTGTGTTGCTCCTGATAGAGTAGCTTATTGTAATTCTCCCCTCCAGTTTTCCTTCCCCAAGGAAATACTTATATCTCAGATCTGTCTAATTAACCAATATTTGAAGAATAGAAAATTATGAGCAATCCCTATGCTCATCATTGATGGGCTTTAAAAATCTCAATAAAGTTTCTAGGTACATTTTCTTGTTTACACGATGAAACAAAATGGATCAAACAAGCAAAGATTTGTGGCAACAGAGATGGTGCCTTTGTACAATATAACGCATACTGTGTATCAAAGAAATATTGTGCCACTTCTTGGAAGCTGACATTGGAATGACATTGTAATCCTGACCATCTGTCTTCCTCCTCTAGATGTCGATGAATGTGCGGTGGTGAATGGAGGCTGCCAGCAGCGCTGTATTAACACTCTGGGCACCTTCCACTGGGAATGTGATACGGGATGGAGACTGCATGCTGACGAACGCACCTGCATAAGTGAGTAAATATTAGAACCAGCTTGAAGTCGTTTTCAGTGAAAATCGACCTGCCCATGTAGAGGCAGGAAGGAAAGGTTTTTCTATTGTAAAAATATCTATAGAAGCTGACAGTTTTTAGTACAATTCTATCCCTTAGGATTTTTTTAAAGATATTTTGCTATTAAAAGACTACCAGACAAAAAATGAGGAAGGAGATATAGAAATTAACATTCACAAGCAAACCTTGAATCCCCAAACATGTGAATATTTCTGTAACATATAATTTCTACCATATACAGTAGAGTACACATTTGTTAGTTGTTGCTTGTATACAAGCACAGCATAGAACTACAATCAAGTGAAGATACTGAGCCATTATAATTACTAGCAACAATGTCACTCATTTTAGACTAGACAGAACTGAACTCAGAACACCCTGATTAGAATTCAAGCCCCAGCAAGATTACAGCAGATTATATGCCAAGGATATTAGGATTGTTCAAGCACAGTCAAAACTACACACACGAAATCTGAAATTCTGTATGCTCATTGTGCATCAAAATTTCTTAATACTATTTGGGGGTGGTAGGATTGTTATTTTTGTCTTTGTATTTTTCTGAATTTTCTAAACTTCTTAAAATGAGCATATGACACTTTCATAAACAGAAAAAAACAATAAACTTTAAAAATGCTATGTTTCCTGTATGACTTGTAAATGTTCCTTGTTGTTTTAACTGAAGTAATTTACATAAATTTTTTTTCATTAAGTGATGATCCTCAGATCACATAAAAATGCATTCGAACGGCCGGGCGCGGTGGCTCAAGCCTGTAATCCCAGCACTTTGGGAGGCCGAGACGGGCGGATCACGAGGTCAGGAGATCGAGACCATCCTGGCTAACACGGTGAAACCCCGTCTCTACTAAAAAATACAAAAAAAAAAAAAAAAAAAAAAAAACTAGCCGGGCGAGGTGGCGGGCGCCTGTAGTCCCAGCTACTCCGGAGGCTGAGGCAGGAGAATAGCGTGAATCCGGGAGGCGGAGCTTGCAGTGAGCTGAGATCTGGCCACTGCACTCCAGCCTGGGCGAGAGAGCAAGACTTCGTCTCAAAAAAAAAAAAAAAAAAAAAAAAAAAAAAAAAAAAAAAAAAATGCATTCGAACTTCATCTCCAGGTCCCTTTTGAAAATATTGATATTAAAAAAGTAGCACTTTGTACAGCACAATTTAATTGCTGGCTTTTTGTTTATAGGGTTTGTTAACTAGTTCATCCATACAAAATTGTTAGTATCTTATAATGTAGTATATAATTACGAAACTTGGAATTGAAATCAGCCAGTTTCAACTAGCTGTTTAACATATACACCTCCTTCTTCTTCTTAGCATATCTTTTGAGAAATAAGAAAAAAAGGCAATGCAAACAGGTAAAGATGTCCTATTCTTAGGTCTGATTTTGATATGAGAAAACAGGTTCTGAGAGAAAAAGAAAAAAAATTCTTGAATTCAAGTGAAGATACAAACAAAAGTCATACCCTAGGCTTCCAGGAGGTCAATATCATAATGATTGTATTGACAGCAAGCACAGGTGGGGGGACATTAATATACGCATATTTAAATCAAAACAACCCTTTCTTGTTGTGGGATTACTGGTTTTAGCTGGAAGAATCCCTTTCCATCCTCATTTCCAATCTGCAAAGTCTCCAGTTGGTAACGTCTTTAAACTGTCACTATAACTTCTCTCAATCACAAAATACATAAGAGCAGCAGGATTATTTATACATGCAGATGGGATATTATCAGTAAAAGTTTACCTAGTAAATTTTTGTTTCTGATATAAAAAATTTTTGCAAAGTAGTGATTTATATGAATCTACAATATCTGGTCTTTGTGATAAGGCAAAATAAAAATTCTAGTCACCAACTAAATTGTGTTTATAGGTATAATTAATTTGGCAATTCCTAGTTATTTCTTAGGAAAATCATTAAACTCTTCCTTTGTTCCTTTCCATCACTGTCCTTGAATTTTTGAATTTTTTTAAGGACATCGGGTCAAAAGTGGAATTGGACAAGGATATTGTAGGTTATCCTTTCTATTTCTATTCCTTAAAAGCTGATCATTATTGTATATATACATGGGCACTATGATAATAGCTTACTTGCAGCTCCATATGCTGATCTCCTTATGCAGAATCTTAACATAGGGAAAAATTAAATTTATATATGCATACGGATACATGTATATATCTCCCATTACATGTGTGTGTGTGTGTGTATATATATATAGAGAGAGAGAGAGAGAGAATTAAGGTAATAAGAAATGTAGATTTCATGACTTTCATCATTTAAAGTGTTTAACCCCTCGATATCATTCTACAGAAGTTACTGGACTAAAAGCCCAGCACTTGACCCTTGAAAAAATTTTGATGCCCTTTCCACTGAATACACTGAAGTTTTGGTTTCAAATGGTGGGCTTAAGAATTCCAGCTTACATTTACATTACACAGTTTACATTTACAGCAGTCTTTTTAAAAGGAGCCCAACAACAACTTAAGCACTTTATATTGAAGCATACATAATGTGTAAGATTAAGAACAATAACGATTTGCTTATTTGTTCTGAAAGAAAGGGTTTATTGCAAAGAATTGACTTTCAGGATGGTCTGTATTCTGGGCTATCTTGTAAAAGGGGTAAGTTTTTTTTTTACTTTAATTTATTTATCTCTTTTTGAAATTTCAACTTTTATTTTCGATTCATGGGGTACATGTGCAGGTTTGTTACATGGGAATACTGTGTGATGCTAAGGTTTGGGGTGCAATTGATCCATCACTCAGGCAGTGAGCATAGTACTCAACAGGTAGTTTTTCAACTCTTCCCCTCAACAAGTAGTTCCCCATGTCTATTGTTCCCATCCTTACGTCCAAGTGCATTCAATGTATAGCTCCCACTTATAAGTGAAAAATATGTGATATTTGGTACTCTGTTTCGGTATTAATTCTCTTAGGATAATGGCCTCCAACTACATCCATGTTACTGCAAAGGATATGGTTTTGTTCTTTTACATGGCTGCATAGTATTCCATGGTGTATATGTACCACATTTTCTTTATGCGGCCCACCACTGATGGGTATCTGGGTTGATTTCATGTCTTTGCTATTGTGAATACTGCTGCCATGAACATTTGAGTGAACATATCTTTTTGGTTGGAGAATTTCGTTTCCTTTGGGTGTATACCCAGTAATGGTATTGCTGGGTTGAATGTTAGTCCTACTTTTAGTTGAGATATCTCCAAACTGCTCTCCACTAATAGTGATAATTTTTAAAAAACAAAACCATTGAATTATCTCACATTCCCTTTGAGATTTTTTGCCTGGTAGAAAGCTGAATATGTTGGTTGGTGTTTAATGGGAGATTGTAGTAGATGGAAGTTTATTATGATTCACAATAGCATCACAGAGAAGAACATAAAGTTATGAAATGTTGTGATTTCACCACATTAGAGTACTTGAAATTAAGTGCCTCCATTTCTTCCTTCCTCTTTTTCTTCTTTTCTTTCTTTTTCCCCATTCTGCTTACTAGTCATAGGATGAGACTAGTGTGACTTTTTGAGTTACAACCTCTGGTGCTTTTTGTACTTTATCTTAATCAAAACTACAATAAAGTAAACTCTCCACACACAGACACTTACAGAGTTTCAGATGGCTTCATTTCAAAAGGGTCTTCTTTCTCCGGGTGGTGCTCTTGTGGTGGTGTGTGTGTGGTGCTGACCAGTCAGCCTCCGTCAGAACAATCAAGCAGCACAGAGTGGTGTAAGGGAAGGAGTCCATGGCAGCTAGCTAAGGTGGCAGGAAGTATGAGTGCACGGGGCATGTGGCTCACCATACAAGTTGCTTGGACTGCTGATACAATGGAATCACAATAAATCTGGGGATCTTGGTTTAGTGGACCACAGTTCAAACCCATGGATTTGTCTGCAAATTTTTGAAATGCGTCATTGCTTTGGAGGCCAGGGCCTTTCCTCAGATTATTTAAGATGTCTATGGCACCCCCAAAATACCCCACATATATTTTTGTCATTGTGATGTCACTTCTTAAAAAGTATATAGGAGAAGGATCTCATGACATTGTTATATCATGATATTGTCTCATGATACTGTCATATAGTCTGATGCAAAACTCTGCAGTGAATGCTTCTCTCAACAGCTTTCTTTATAATGGGATTTGAGACTTGGAGCCTCAGTCCCTGTCCTTGAGAAGCACTGCTCCTGACCCACTGTCATTTCTCCTGAAACACAGCATCAGGAAAACCAGCCTGAAGGGATGCCCCACGTGTGAAGAGCATCATAGCAAGTGAAAATAGCTGTACTTTGCTGATGGAAGGGTGCAGACACAGCATGGGGAAGCAGACAAAAGTGGAATTCTTGTCATATTTGCTTTGCTATTGGTGTTCTCCCTTAGCATGCATATTATGGAATCATATTTATATTTTTAAATTTTCTTTTATGTGGAGAGCAGCAGTTTAAAAGATGGAAAATAGATTTTAGCAATCATCAGAAAGACAGAGAAATTTATGTTCAGATTAGTGAACACTGAATCTCATCTATGTGCTCTAGGGACTGTGGCAAATTCAAGTTGGCATATGACCTTAAGCAAGTCATTTAATCTCTCTACACCCTGGCTGCCTCCTGTGCAAAACAGAAATTGGACAAATGGGCTTAAAATTCATCACTAAGGTGTTATAATTTTATAGTTTCTAAACTATAGTTTCATAGTTCATTATAAACTATAGTTTCATAGTTCATTATAAATCATCTGCTAACTTGAATTTTTAAAAATTCTACTGAATCAGGCATAGCTATTTTATAGAGCTCTAATTTTATTTAAAAAGTGTTGAAATAACTCAGACTCTATTATAGAGTATAAGCATAAAAGCAGTGTGAGAATTTTAACCATGTTAGCCAGGATGGTCTCGATCTCCTGACCTCGTGATCCGCCCGTCTCGGCCTTCCAAAGTGCTAGGATTACAGGCTTGAGCCACCGCGCCCGGCCCAAGCTCAAAGTTTTAGTAAGGACATCTTTATTTTAATCAAGCTCTTGCTTGTACACCTACCCTCTCCTTGCCCCCCAACTTCTGCTTAATTATCATTAAAGTATCACATTGACTGCACCATGTTTCACACTTGACCACAAACAAAATATCTAAAATCTTTAGATTATATTTTCTAGGTCATCTTTCTTCTTCTTTTTATTGAGTGAGACTGAAAAGGGGTCACTGAGTTCCATTGTACAATGAACAGCACATTGGACTTCTAAAAGAAGACCATTGAACAAAAACAGATCCTAATCATTCCCTGCAACTGGAAATAAACAATTCTTGTATCAGAGACTGAAGTAATTAAAATGTTCTTTATCTAAGGTTTCTCTATGCAGACATCAGATTCCACTTGTTTTTTTATGAATGCAGATGTTAATAAACCTATGTACTGAAGTCATGAAAGAGCAGTAAGAGAACTATGCAAGCATTAAAACTTTGAATCATTTAATTATTTCATCCCTCTGGGAAGGCCAATTTCAGCAAATACATCAAGGAAAGAACATGATTATGAATGGAGATCTGAGCTGAGCATGTTTCATAAGGTTGTTATTAAAAATAAGAATTCAAGAAAGATTTTGTGAGGTATATCAAATTATAGCCAAAACCTTACAAGTTACTTAAAATGTAAACTACACAGTTAAATACTGAAAATATGGGTAATATAAATTATTTTAGCATGTAACCCCTGACTCGTAAGAAACATCCTCTAATAATAAAAGCAGTCTAGTCTACATTACCATTACTTCTCATATTTAGCTATATCTACTAGCCCCTGCCCCTCAACTATGAAAACCCCACCATTTAACAACTATGGAAAGACAATGTGTTTTGTAAAGGAGAATATCAACAATGTTTCAAAAGCTAGAAATACTGGAACAGAACAACTTCAAGTTTTCTCTAACAAGCAAATCCATCTGGGTGAAGTCCTTATATTTTTTATATTCTAATAGGTTATATTTAAGTAATACAACGTGCAAGGGAATATTCTAACTATTTTGCAAGTATTATGTATAAAAATAGAAGAGTAAAATGAAGATAGACTAGAGGAAGGGTGAATAAAGGAGAACAGAGGAGAGACACAGATGATAACTCCAAGTCAGAACCCTGGTAACCAGAGTGAAAGTACAGAGAAGCAGCAATTGAAAGTGAAAATTGCACTGTCATGAACTCAAAAGGAAGATTTAGAAAAATTAGTAGTTAACAGCAATCAAGAAGAGAATGGAAAAGATTCCACTTAAAGTTGACAATTAAAAGGTCATCTGTGTCTTTCATTTAGTCTGAAACCCAATTATATAAGTCTATATATTATGATGTATTATTAAACCAACACAAATAAAATTGCTTGATATTTCAGATAAAGAGAATGCCTTTGGCTGTCATAATCAGAGAAGGAATTACAGGTCATTTGACATGGAACATAGTAAGTGTAGCTTTGATAGGCAGAGACTTGGGGGTGAGCTAATTTCTAGGCTAAGAGTAAAGCAAAGTGCAGAAGCAGAAAAGGGCATGGCTTACTTAGAGAACTGAGAGTAGTTAGGTTTTGTTGGAGCATATCACAGAAATGTAGGAGATAAGTGATAAGACTGAAATGACAATAGATGATAAAAAGTAGATTTATTTCTTCAGTAGCTACCTTAAAAATACATTGTTTTAACACTTAGCTGTGTTTACTAAAATGTAATGTAAGAATTTATTTTAGGCCGGGCACGGTGACTCAAGCCTGTAATCCCAGTACTTTGGGAGGCCGAGACGGGCGGATCACGAGGTCAGGAGATCGAGACCACCCTGGCTAACACGGTGAAACCCCCCGTCTCTACTAAAAAAAGAAAAAAAAATACAAAAAACTAGCCGGGCGAGGTGGCGGGCGCCTGTAGTCCCAGCTACATGGGAGGCTGAGGCAGGAGAATGGCGTAAACCCAGGAGGCAGAGCTTGCAGTGAGCTGAGATCTGGCCACTGCACTCCAGCCTGGGCAACAGAGCGAGATTCCGTCTCAGAAAAAAAAAAAAAAAAAAAAAAAAAAAAAAAAAACTTTGAGCTTGAATAAATTTTCTTATATCAGATTTTTATGAGTTTTACAAGTTAAAATAATGCTAATTTTTAAAAAAGATTGAGAAAACTATAAGATGTGGTGGTCTTCAAACAATGAGTTCTTTTGTTTTTGATCTCAGTGTTCTGATCACTGATGTCTCAGTTTTATTTGATAAGAGGAAGGATTCTTTCCAGGGAATGCAAAGAGATTGCCCTCAAATAGGATATGAAAGAGGTTAAAGACTTTCATTGTAACTACCTTTCAATTAGTTGCATTATTTATGAAGACAAATTAGAAACAGAATTCATTTCAGATGACAGCTGATGTCTTGAATAGGGCCATGTCAGGTTAAAAAAATTGTTTAGTTTGTCAGATTGATGGCATCTCTCCATCATTATCAGATTCATCACCCTCTCAAGATTAAGCACTTTTGTGTGGTAGATGATAAATTTAATTCCCAAAAGTTAAATTTAAGGAACACTTTTTATCTGCCCGTCTCATTCTCAATCTGTGGCCTTAGGGAAAAATCGTGAACTTCAGTTTTTTATCCAGAGCATTGAATGTTAACCCAGTTTAGTAACTTTTTACAACTACTTGAGTTTCAGGAACACATTAAGAAGTCTTCCCTTTTTTTCTGTAGTTTTTGTACAATTAGGAGACTCAGGAAGGTAAGACTGACAATTTTAGATAAAGACAGATTGAGCTTTGAATCTGACTGTATCACATAAGAGTTGTATGATCTTGGCCCAGTTACTTGGTGTCCCTGATTTTCAGAGTCCATATCATCTCTATGTCTATGTGAATATCTATATCTATTAAAATCAAGATAATAATTCACAAAAATCATATTGTACATTGTGAAAGAGCATATACCTTATAAAGAAGAATATATATGTAACATACTATAATGGTCACCCATGGGGAATGGGGAGGATTGAGAGTGGGTTCTGGGGTTAAAAGTGAACAAATAAGAGAGGCTCTTAAAAGGACCAGGGAGTGATAAGGAATGTCTTTGTGGTGTGATGAACTCCACCTTCTGTATTGGAGATTACAACAAGACAAAATAATGAAATGTTTGCATAGTGGTCTTCACATCTGGTAACTGCCTTTTTGTACTTCTTTCTCTTTATGTGACAAGTATCTTTACATGTCTTCCTTCAGAATAATTTTTTTTTTTTTTTTTTTTTTGAGACAGAGTCTCGCTCTGTCGCCCAGGCTGGAGTTCAGTGGCCGGATCTCAGCTCACTGCAAGCTCCGCCTCCCGGGTTCATGCCATTCTCCTGCCTCAGCCTCCCGAGTAGCTGGGACTACAGGCGCCCGCCACCTCGCCCAGCTAGTTTTTTGTATTTTTTAGTAGAGACGGGGTTTCACCGTGTTAGCCAGGGTGGTCTCGATCTCCTGACCTCGTGATCCGCCCGTCTCGGCCTCCCAAAGTGCTGGGATTACAGGCTTCAGCCACCGTACCCGGCCCAGAATAATTTTTAAGATATTTTTCTAGTTCCTTTTATAAAATATATGGCATTAAATGATAAAACCCTAATATTAAGCACTATTTAATTTTGTTTTCTTGTGTTTCCTAAGTAATCCCATAGTGCATTATAGAATGCTCAACATATAGCATAAACTTACATGTGAAGAGATTAAAGTGGTAACTGACACACAGTGAATGTGCAATAAATGGTAGCTTAGATTAATGACTTATGTATCTACTCCCACATTATTTCTCACAACCCGAACACCCATTCAAGACAGAGATACTGAGAATGGGAGATTCTTCATTGTATGCCACTAGAAATCCAAGACTTTAGCTTTAAATTATTCATTCATGAAAATATACTATGGAATTTAGGACTGAGAGAAAAATGATGCTAATCTGAAAACAGTATATCTTGGGAAAAAAGTTCCCCCTCTTTTAGTAATAGAATAACAATGTTAACTTTACCACATAGTTTTTGTTTATTTATTTATTTTTAGTTTTTTTATATTTTAATTTTCTTGGGTATGTAGTAGGTGTATATATTTATGGGGTACGTGACATGTTTTGATACAGGCAAACAATGTGAAATAAGCACATCATGGAGAATGGGGCATCCATCCTCTCAAGCATTTATCCTTTGAGTTACAGACAATTCAATTATGCTCTTTAAGTTATTTAAACATGTACAATTAAGTTATTATTGATTATAGTCACCTTGTTATGCTATCAAATAGTAGGTCTTATTCATTCTTTCTGTACCACCCATCCCCACCTCCCCACCTCAGCCTTGCACTAGCCTTCCCAGCCTCTGGTAACCATCTTCCTCCTCTCTGTGTCCATGAGTTCAATTGTTTTGATTTTTAGATCCCATAAATAAGCGAGAACATGCAACATTTATCTTTTTGTGCCTGGTTTATTTCACGTAACACAGTGGTCTCCAGTTCTATCCATATTGTTACAAATGACTGGATCTCATTATTTTTTATGGCTGAAGAGCACTTCATTGTGTACATGAATCATGTTTTGTTTATCTATGCATCTGTTGATGGACATTTAGGTTGATTCCAAATCTTATATATTGTAAACAGGACTGCAACAAATATAGGAGTGCAGATATCTCTGTGATATACTGATTTCCTTTACTTTGGGTATATACCAGCAGAGGGATTGCTGGATCATATGGTAGTTCAATTTTTAGTTGTTTTTTTTTTTTTTTTTTTTTTTTTGAGGAACCTCCAAACTGTTTTCCATAGTGGTTGTATGAATTTATATTCCCACCATCAGTGTACAAGGGTTCCCTTTTCTCCACATCCTTGCCAGCATTAGTTACTGCCTGTCTTTTGAATAAAAGCTATTTTAACTAGGGTTAGATGATATCTCATTGTAGTTTTGATTTGCATTCCTCTGATGATCAACTTTACCACATAGTTTTTATATATACAAGGTGTTACGCTTTGAGCTAACGACATAACTGCTTAATAACTCAGCTTCTCCATATGTAAGATGACAGTTGAGGAAAAGTAACAATATAAGGGAAATATTTAATTCAGTGCCTGACACAGAGCAAGCAAGTAAAAAATATTAGGTAATATTATTAGTGTAATCCCACACCTTGGAACTTGGCTATAGCCATAGAACTAAGTAAAATTATGAAGGTTCAGAAACTAGTAAGTATAAATTTGCTTTGGTGATCACATTACTTCTATTAGGCATTTTTGTTAGTAGTTGCTATGGTGTGAATGTTTGTGACCCTAGTATTCATATGTTGAAATCCTAACCCCCAAGTTTATAGTATTTTGAGGTGGGAACTTTTAGGAGTTGATTAAGTCACCAGGGTAGAATCCTCATGAATGGCTTTAGTGCCATTATAAAAAGGAGGCCTGCGGGAGCTTGTTTACCCCTTCCACCATATGGGGACACAGCAAGAAGGTACAGTCTACAAAAAAGAGGTAACCTTAGCAGACACCCAATCAGCCAGTGCCTTGATCTTGTACTTCTCATCCTCTAGAACTGTGAAAAAATATTTATAAGCTGCCCAGTCTATCGTATTTTGATATAGCAGCCAAACAGACAAAGACAGTAGATTTTTAAAGCATACATTCACTGACTGTTTTAACAATCCCCGCTTTTCTTTATATATATTTTTTGAGTTTTAGAGCAATAGTCACAACTATATTTTGAATGTATAGTAACATATTCCCATTCTCATTTATCCCTGGGTTGAAGATTTATATCTCCCTTTTTCCAAAAGCACTGGAGGCAGCAAGCTACAGGAAGCTTATGCATTTTTACAGGATACGAAGTGCAGAAAGACATTAAACATAAAATAGTATTGCCTACATCTAGAAGAAGCAGAAGGAATAAGTGCTTGCAAATAGCAGATATGAGCAGAAAACTTAAATCCAAATTTAGTATCCAAATTTAGCTTCTAGCTACTGACAATACAAGAATAACATGATTTCAGAGTTTGCATTTTTCTGACACAAGTCACAGAGACATCTTTTTTGGGGGGTGGGGGGGAGAATTCAGTGATTTCATAATCTATTACTGCATACACATATTTTATTTTGCAGAGAAAATAGAAATTTTTAGCTAATGTACCACCCAACTTTTACTCCCACCCAGAACTTTAAAATTAACTCTAAGCTCTGCCTACTTTGCTCTTCACTCTGAGGAAAAAGTGCTTCTGCTATAATTTCAGGCTAATCTTCCCACCTCTGGATAGGATCTCATCTGCCTTCCTCCATAGAACATGGCTCCATTACATGCTTCTTTTCCCTCTATCATCTTCTTTATCTCTATCTTAAAATAAAACTTCTGTCTAAAACTAGTTTTGCCAAGGTTATTGATAAAGTACACACTGTTAAATTCAAGGAGTACTTTTCATACCTTATTTTGCTTAATATCTTGAAAGTGATTATCTTGCCTTCTATCATAGTCTGTTTTCTGCTGCTATGACAACACACCAGAGATGGTGTCATTTATAAAGAACAGAAGTTTATTTAGCTCCCAGTTCTGGAGGCTGGGAAGTCCAAGAGCGTGGCACCAGCATCTGGCAATGGTCATCCCATGGCAGAAAGCAGAAGTGAGCATGTAAGGCAGAGAGTGAATGGGGGCCAAACTTATCTTTTTATCAGAAGCTCATTGCTGGAATAATGGCATTAATCCATTTATGAAGGCAGAGATGTTATAACCTAATCACCCCTTGAAGGTCCTGTCTCCCAATACCATTACATTGGCAGTTAAATTTCAACATGAATTTTGGCAGAGACATTCAAACCTTAGCACCTTCCTTCTTGACATTCTCTCTTTCTTGGATTATGGAACACAACTTTCTTTTGGTTCCCTTCCATCTCTGTGATGATGTACCTTCTTTCAGGGAGTCTTTTCCCTCCACTCATCCTCAAAATCTTAATGATTTTCAGTATTCTAAATTTGACTCTTTCTTTTCTCCCTCCTGTGTAACCTCTTCCACTTGCGAAGCTTTACCCATTACAAGCAGCTAGCAGGGAATGATGTCCAAATCAATATTACTAAACCATATTCTTCTTGTCTGTTGACCCACAGACTCAGCTACTGCCTGAGCTGCTTCTTGAGGAGGTCCCCTTAGCAAGGAAAACTTAGTGCGTCTAAAATTCAACACATCTTCATTTCCACATGCTCCCAACTTTTCTCTACTCTTGTGTTCCTTTTGCTTAGTGAGTGGCAGCACCTCAGGCCACTTATTCTCCAGGCCAGTGTAGTACACCAGGATTCACTATGGTTTGAATGTCTCTGCCAAAATTCATGTTGAAATTTAATTACCAATGTAATAGTATTGGGAGATGGAACCTTCAAGGGGTAATTAGATCATAAGGTCTCTGCCTCCATGAATGGGCATCTCCTTACTCTGACTTTACAAATCTAGTTCTCCAGTAATACCAGTAGGCTCTTCTTCTGTCACACTCCCCAAGAGCTATCTCCACTATGACTGCTTACATTAAGGCCCTCATGATCTCTTACAGAAATGTTTATTGCAATTGCCTCTTAACCAGGGTTATCATCCATACTTACTCCCTTTAACTCATTATCTAAACTACTTCCAGAGCCAAAGATGTAATTTAAAAATTATTTCACTATGCTTAAAACCTCTTATTGTTTCTACATTGCTTTTAGAATTCACCCCAAACCCTTACTATGGCTTACAAAATGATTCAGAGTCTGACTTCTGATTACTTCTGTCGCACATAACAAATTTCTACTCAATACTTTATACTACAGGCTCTGACACCCAGAAAATTTGCAGCAGTCTAAGTGTACTCAGAGGATCCACATTCCTTACACTTTTCCCCTTAGTGTTCTACCTGCCAAACACACCTGCTTCTGCATCTGTTCATCCAGTAGTTTTGATAAACCTCAGCACTTTCCCTTCTCTTAAGTTCTCCCTTTCTCCACTTCTTTGTCCCTAACTTCTACTTGTGTTTCAAAGCTTGCTGTGGAATCACCTCTCCTGAGAAGACTTCCCAGATCTATTCACATACTCAAAACCAAATTTGCCACCTGTTTTTAAAAATTTAAATATTATTTTAATGGCAGGACACAATAAATAGACACTCAGGCAAAAGCATAGCTTGTTGCCACTTAAAGCTCCAAATGAATTAGAGCTGCCATGCAGGGCTATACACTGAGTTATACCTGGGGCTAGGGTAACAGCAAGCTAGAACTGGAGGAGGCAGCTTATGTATGGTAACAAGGTAGGGGCAGGCTAAGTTTCACCATCTATCTAAGGATTGGGAATAATTCCACAAGCCCAAGGATAGTGATATTATTCATGGGTGTTAGGTATCCAGTAAACTCTGGCAGTTGGGTATGTGTGTGTTGCATCCCAGGATTGTTAGATTCCCACCAAGGTAAGTAGTTGGGGTAGGGTCTAGCAAACTGCCTGTGAAGGGGAATTAAGGTTTTTAGCCATGATTCAAAACTGGATCAGGACAGCACTTTTGAAATATGATAATACATCACCACATAGAGCCAGGATGTATCTCTAAAATAGAACTTTTCCCAATGAGTTATAAAGCTTTCTCTTTTTGTATGTCTCTCGCACTATACTTTAATCTCTTCTATATTCTCAATACCTAGAATGTGACTGAAATAAAGCATTTAATTTTGTTAAATGGCTATTCATTCAGTGTTCAAAATATAAAGGTCTTTGCAATTAGTTATGCTTTGTTTATAAGTAGGAGCATATAGTCTCTCTTGTGAACGTCTTCCCTTAATTTGATAAGAGGAATTATATAATACATGGCTTTGGCTCCTAGGAACCCCAACACTAAGTTGAAGGCTTAACTTCAGGTTTTCTACTGAGTCTATATTCCTAATTTAAGTATCATCTAGACCCTACTTCACAACATGGTTCTTGTTTTCTTCAATGACTATTTTTGTACTTTTTCCCCTCCTTTTAAACATTAGCATTAGTTATTCTATTGTAGATGTGTTTTAGACAGCACACTGCCTCAAATCATATTTGGAAATAAATGGAATATAAATGTAGTAAAAATAAATTCAAGCTTAGATTTATCACCCGGTTCCTTGCAAAAAACCAACAAGTGACATGATTAATAATATTTTAAACTTCAGAGCCGGGTGTGGTGGCTCACACCTGTAATCTCATCACCTTGGGAGGCCGAGGCAGGTGGATCATGAGGTCAGGAGTTTGAGACCAACCTGGCCAACATGGTAAAACCCTGTCTCTACTAAAAATGCAAAAATTAGCCGGGCATGGTGGTATCTACCTGTAATCCTAGCTACTCGGGAGACTGAGGCAGGAGAATTGCTTGAGTCCAGGAGGCAGAGGTTGCCGTGAGCCAAAATCATGCCACTGCACTCCAGACTGGGCAACGGAGTGAGATTCTGTCTAAACAGAATAAAATATAAAATAAAAACCTTGAGATTTACCTAAGATATAAACCTGCTATTCAGTTGGGTGGTTTGCATGTTGGTCTTTTGAAATTCTGAGTCTTTCTGTCATTGCCAGGGCACAAGAGAGATGGAGCATGACAGGAGGATGAACCCTGGACACCACACCACCGAAACAGGTAGAATGCCTAGGGCTTCCCAGGGCCTACAGCCTGGTGCTGAGAGGCCACTTCATAAAGCCTAGAGCCTGGTGCTGAGAGGCCACTGTTATTAATGACAGTCAAGGGGAAAACTGTGGTTTGAGTCCAGGATATCATTTCCTATCAGAATAAGAGCAAGGAGAGGGACACACTACATATGTACAAGGACTGAGGCCACCATTCAGAAGTTTAGGCTGAACACCAAATCATAAGCCAGTATACATAAATTCAGAAAATTAGTTTGAAAGATGATATGATTAGGCTTTGTGTCCTCACCCAAATCGCATCTTGAATTATAATCTCCATAATCCCCACGTGTCAAGGGAGAGACCAAGTGGAGGTAATCGAATCATGGTGGTGGCTTCCCCCATGGTGTTCTCATGCCAGTGAGTTCTCACAAGATCTGATGATTTTACAGGTGTTCGATAATTACTCCTGCATCCATTCTCTTTCCTGCTGCCTTGTGAAGAAGGTGTCTTGCTTCTCCTTCATCTTTTGCCATGATTGTAAGTTTCCTGAGGCTTCCCCAGCCGTGCTGAACTGTCAGTCCATTAAACCTCTTTCTTTTGTAAACTGCCCAGTCTCAGGCAGTTCTTTCTAGCAGTGTGAAATCAGACTAATACAAAAGGCATGCAAGAAGTGGTGTCAACAAGTATATACCCAAGTTAGGATTAAAAGTTGAGCTAAAGACAAGCAGGAAGCAGATTTTCATCTCTGACATTGAAGGCTTTTCAGGGAACATCACTTCAGTAATCATAAATAGGAAATATAACCATCGACCTGACTGTCAAGACTGTGTATCTCCTTCCCCTGCAGGCTTTCTAGAGTGAGTGGGCAAAGCCTGCTAGGATATGGAACATTCCCTAGGGAGGGAAGGTCTCCTCAAGACTCAGTCTTTGGGTTGACATCTTAATAAGAAGCTGAGCAAGCATGGGCTAAGTACTCTGCCTTGAGACTTAACTTTAACCCAGAGATTCACATTCTAGAATTGAGATAATAGTAATTTGCAGATAATTTTGGCTATGTCCATTAGTAATAATAAATTATCCTGACTTTAAAAAATATTATCTCAAATCCACACAACAAATAAAGGTCGAAATACTATTATCCTCATTTTAAAGATATTGAAACGGGATTACACAGAGGTTAATATTATAGCTGTGGAATCACAGACTTGGGTTTATAGCCCCACAGATTACTGCTCTTAAACCAATAAACATCATAGGGAAGTGTATTCAAGTGTGTTTTATACTTTTTGAAGGGAAAAAAAAGATGGATAGACAGTTGGGTACATCTGCCATGCAATCTTTGCTAAAATTCTTTCTTCCAGGCTACAGGATATGGTAATTTAAGTCTTATTTTATCCCAAGTTTGGGAGTTTATGAAGATTCTCTCTGTTTCCTCTTGGAAAATAAAAAGTTGGCTCATTCTGTAGACTCCCCCACTGGTTTTGTCTGGACTGCAGTGGGTTGGCCTTCTGTCTGGGCAGGAATACAAGTCTGAATCTTAAGCTTTCACAACGGAATGTCAACCTTGTCTCCCCAGTGTCTGGTGTGTAAATCTTATGGCTCTCACTTCAATCAACAATATAGAAATTCTGCACTACAGGTCTGTGTTAGAGGATTTGACTGTGAACTGAATGGGAGCCAGCATCCATCCAAATCTCCCTTAAGACATCCGATATACAGAATGCATAGCAGAAAGATCATAAGCCTTGGCACCAAGAAGCTCTAAGTTAGAATCCCAGCTTTGCACCTGCTAGCTGTGTGAATGTGGGGATGTTGTTAAATGATAACAATGGCTAATATTTATGGAGTACTTGTTATCTATAGGAGCAGTGTTAAGTGCATTACATCTACTGTTACATTTAAATTTTATGAAACCCTATGAGGTGGGAGATATTGTTGTCACCATTTTACCATTGTGAAAAAAATGAGACTTAGAAAGTTTAAATAACTTGACAAAGGTCACTCACCTTGTAAGTGGTAGATCCTGAATATGTCTTTTGAGCACATATGACCAATTGAATCCAGTTGTACTAAAAGAAACAAGCAAACAAAAGTCATGCCTATGCAAAAGTAGGTTGCTTGGATTTTATTGTTAAAGCTTTTTAAGGAAGGGAAAGACACCATTTGAAATATAAACAGTTGTGTTAAAAGCATTGCAGTGTGTTGCAGTGTTGTGTGAAAATGAGTTAGGTATGTATAGAATCAAGGAGCCTGAGAAAACCATTATTGCATTAAGATGGAACTAGTGAAAAATTCTGGCATTTGGGGTAATGATAATAATCAAGGACTGAATGCTAAGGAACTGCAGTCCTTTTCCTATGAAAAAGTTTTACATAGACCGTATAAAATTTTATAGTTAGATTTTTTTCACAAAAATTTAAAATTAGCTTTATCAAAGTAAATACAATAATTTGAGTATGCATTCAAGGTGCAAGTTCTAAAACTTTGCTACATTGTTTAATCATAAACCAATGATTAATAATAAAAAACAGGTTCCATGACTTATTTGTATTTGGCATTGTTTAAAATTTGATTTGAAGGTTTTTATGGTTTAAAATTTGATTTGAAGGTTGTATGGTTTTGAGTTTGTTAAAACCTTCATCATGTAGGTTCTCAGCAAATGCGATTCATGGATTATAAACCAATAGCATGAAAGGTGCCTTGGCCTGTTCTGCTTGGTCATAATCCCAGTGCCCACATTCATTTATTTTAGAAGTGAATATAGTATGTTACTCAAACTTTTAATAATTGCAGTGGAATGGTTTGACAGATTTCCTGCTTCTAACATTTTCACATTGTATGTCAGAAAAATGTTCAAGATTTCTATGTATCTCCTGGATTCAGGGGACAAATATAAATTTATTTTTATACGGAGCCAATTAATTAGGCCTCTTTTGTCTGTGGAGGATGACCTGATTTCTACAACTCACATTTTAAAAATTATTTAAGTTTGAAAACAGTCCAGTTTCAATCTGGTCTTATTTCCAAAAAAAAAAAAAATGATTTAATATCTTATTTCTCATTATAACTTTTATGAGACCCTGTGGTGTAAGAACTACATTATTTCATCTCTTAGTATTTCCATGAGACTAGTGAAGTTTTTGCTAAGTGCCATATCACATACATACCAGAACAGTGGATTAAAACTAGGAAGAAAAACTGTGTATTAGGCCTCTGCAGCCTTACTCCACAGTGTTGAAACAGCCCTGACTTTGTTACACAGTTGATTAAGCTCCTGGTATAAGGAATTTAAACTTGTATGGAATCGTTGAACTACAAAATTTAAGATGTGGAAGAACAGGCTTCCTTCGTTCCAGTGACTGACATATTTGCTAACCCTTCTCCTTGTAGCAAGCATAAATTAATAAGTGCAGAATCTCGAATTCAGTGGGATACATCTTGCATTGGAAGCAAAAATTATCAGATCAAGAATAATTGATATTCCATGTGACCCATTAAAACAGGTCTTATTTAAGGCAATACTATTTAAAATTATATCTCTTTTAAGTAGGCTAACCTGAATGTAGACACCCTTTTTTGCACTTTACAGCAAAACTGAGCAATTCCCTCAACCATCCCGATCAGAGGACCTTGAACTGAGAGCACATGTTTAATGATGCCCGGACTAGCTATTGATTAAACACTGACAATGTTCAGAGGAATTGAGAATCAAAAAGCCTCCCCCATGGCCAGCTCTGCCATGCTCACTTCTTAATAGGTGGCAAAGGAGGATTCTAAATGAGATCTGCGCCCTGCGCATCCTCAGAACTCCACAGGCAGTGGGATTAATTTCTGCTTTGCAGTTTTTTGGAACTACTATGTCTAAAATGTCCATCCTTCTCCAGAATTTACTACAGATGTCCTTCCTTTTTTATTTTTTATTCCTCTTCTTTGAAGAAAAAAAGTTTTCATATGAATTTAAAGCATAGAACAATATCCTTTCAAATGTGCAATGAATTAAAAGCTCACTGTTAATTACTATATAAACAAACAAAAGAACAAATCCTGGAGAATAATTCAGTCTGAAATATCATGCTCTAAATAAAGCAAACAACAATATAAAAAAAGGCTAAAAGAAAATAAAAAGAGGAAAGGTTTCAGGCAGGACTAATATTCTCATTGGCATTGCTCCGTTGAGTTGGTTACTGCCCAGAGGCACAGATATTTTTAGGATATTCTTTTGTCTGGTAGGAGACTATGCCCAGAACTGTGAAGTAACACTGTTTCTACACTTAAAAAAATGTAATTTCCAATGGTGGAACCACCCAGCTGTTTTACCTTCAACAAACATTGGTGGAACACCTAGAGAGTGACAGGCACGTTGCTTGGTACTTTCCCTTTTAAAGTTATTTAATCCCTTCAACAATCCTGTGAAATACTCATTATAATCCTTTTAAAGATGTGAAAACTGAAGCTCAGAGGAATTAAATAAATCCTCTATTATCAAACAATCAGTAAATAGGTGAGAGCAAAGTCACACTGCTAGAAACTGTCAGAACAAGGATTAAAATCCAGATATCTTGATTAATACTATATTGGGATAATTACCGTATAATACCTTCCTTGGCTTAATAATGCACATTTAATGAAAGGTTCTGTGGAAAACTCAGATCTTTTAAAAATCATTGTTTGCTCTTTTACTATTTTATTTCTGATTTTCTAAGGATTATATCCTTAGGGTGAATTTTTTTTAATTACAAAAAAGGATAAATAAGGATAGAATAAAGCAACCATAATCCCACCACTCAGGAGCAACCATTGTTAGTATTACACTTATTTTGTTCCAGTGTTTTGTCTACATATTTGTTTCCTCATAATTGAAACTATGCTACCTTTTTATATATTCATATATACACAGAACACATATTTTACATTCACATGTGCTTCTCAATATACATTAAACTGAAACTATTTATTAAACTCACTCCAATGGTGGTAAATACCTTTTGGTATGTATTTATTTATATAGTCATGTATATCATGGTATCTTTTTTATTCTCTTCTAATCAATATAGATATTAATTTTAATTTGCATATATCATTTAGATATTTTGTTTCCTTGGAATGATTTTAACCAAAGGGATTAAAGTTTAAAAGAGTTAAAATAATAGATCTTAAAAAATGTGCTACCTATTGTCAAAATGTTTTTCCAAATTTTAAGACAATTTATTGATCCATTGTCACTATATAATACTTCCTGTCTTATCCTCACTGGCATCAAGTTTTTCTTTGTCCCTTTCAGTCTTTACTAATTTGATAAGTAAAATTATGTATATTCTTTTACTTGTTTCAGTAAGTTCCAATTCTAAAAATGCATTCATCATTTGTATACCCTTTTATGAGTTTGCTGCTAAGGTACTTTGCCTGATTTTTTCTTAATTGTGAATTTCATCTTTTAGAAAGTTTACATGTAAATTACATATTATATAATATGTATAACTTTATAAAGCAAGCATAACAATTCTTTGTCATCTTTGCCACAAACATGTCATCATGGTTTGCTATTTTTTAATTGAGCTCATATTTAAGCCATTTTTTTTTTTAGCATAAAAGCAATATAGGGAGTGAAGTCACCAAGATGGTGGAATAGAAGGAAACGTGCTCATGTTCCACGACAAAAGTAAGAATTCTGTACCTATCTACAGTCAAAAGTTTCTCTGCAGGAGTTTTAGGATTCAGATAGGAATTTCTGAGACCCTCGTGAAGCCCAAGACCTAGGAGGGTCATTTTGAGAGGGCAGACCAGCACTTAGCTGGCTGATCTTCCCACTTGCTCCCAAGTTCAAGCCCAGAAATGGCCTAGTCCCCCAAGGGGGTTTGCTACAGCCACTTTTGGCCTTGAGTCTGCAACCAAAGCCATTTGCCAAGAGGTCTAGAAAGAATCATACATACTAGTGCCTTGGTGGGAAGGCTTGCTGATAATGGTTTTGGCAGTGAACCTGAAAGTTGCCCTGTGGCTCTGTTCCAATACTCCTTGTCTAATGTCTCAGCTCAGAGGTTCTTACACGAGGACCTAGAAGGGGGATGCCTATATCTCACAGCCTGGAATTCTGCTGAATGTCTCTGATGGGATCTCCAACCTTTATTGCACAGCAGATCCCAAGGGGACCCAGTCTCAGCACTAGCCCTTCTCAGTGCAGTTGAGGAACTCTCCAATCTGTGCTGAGGCCTGCTAGGAGATACCTGTCTGGGCCAACAAGACAGGCTCTCCAGTGACTTCCCACAGCAGGTCTCAAGGGGGCCCAGTCTTAGCTCTAGTGCTTCTTGCTGCAGTCGGGGAAAAATCCCATCTGTACAGCAACCTGCTAAGTGACACACACCCCTCTGAGGCAATGATACCAGGCTCACTAGACACCCCCACAGCAGATTCCAAGGAAGCCACTCTCAGCTCCAGATTCTCTTGTTTCAGTTCAAGAATTATCCCATCTGCACTGAGACCTGCTGGGAGATGTGTGCCTGTCTAAGCCAATGAGATGGGATCTCCAGATTCTGTCCTACAACAGATCGTGAAGGGGCCCAATCTCAGCTGTGGACCCTCCTGCTGAAGATGTACTCTCTGTACAGAGAGTACAGAAACAAGCTGGGAAGCATACACATCTGGGCCACAGGGACAGTCTCCTGGACTCAGATCCCGGCCATCTCTACACAGCCCCAGTACTCTCCTTGGGTCTTCCCCAGCTCCACCTAGCCAGAAAGCCGCATCAAAATTGGAGCCCTCATGAGACTTGTGGCAAACTTGGGCATAGAACTTCCTCTAGTGTTGGGACAGATGCAGTGATCACAGCCTCTGGGAACATAAGAGTCAGGCCGCTTAGAATTTCTAGAAGGCCTTCTGAAGAAAAACAGACACAAACAAATCCAGATTGCAAAGACTGAAATAAATACCTTATCTTTCAATGTGGAGGTATTGTCACAAATCAAGAACATTTAATATGACCTTACCAACTGGACAAAATAAGGCATCAGAGGCCAACCATAAAGTAATGAAGATACATTAACTCTCAGACAAAGAATTCCAAATAGCTGTTTCAAGGAAACTCAGTGAACTAAGGAAGAACAAACAAACAACAACAACAACAAATTTGAAAAAAATCACAGAGATATTGAAGTAATTTTAAAAGTCAAACAAATCTTGGAGGTTCAAAATACAGTCAATGAAATAAAAAATACAGTGGAGAGCACCAACAGCAGAACTGATCAAACAGGAGAAAGAATCAGTGAGCTCAAAACAGACTATTTAAGAATACACTGTAAAAGGAGAAAAAAGAATGAAAAGGAATGAAAAAAAACTTACAAGATCTATGGGACAAAATCAGAAGATAAAATGTTTGGGCTATTGGAGTTAAAGAGGAAACTGAGAAAGATAAAAGGTTAGAAAGTTTATTTGAAGAAATAATAACAGAAAAATTTCCAAACCTGGAGAAAAATATAAATATCCAGGTACAGGAAAGTCAAAATTCACCAATCAGATTCAACCCAAATAAACATATGCCAAGAGATATCCTAATCAGACTGTAAAAAATCAAAGACAAAGAGAAGATCCATCAAGAGAAAAGAAGCAAATAATATATAAGGGTGATCCAGCATGCCTGGCAGCAGACTTCTCAGCAGGAATCTTACAGACCAGGAAGGAGTTAGATAAAATATACAGATTGCCGAAGGAAAAATAAATAAATAAATAAACAAACTATGAATACTGTATTGAGCAAAGCTATCTTTTATAAACATATGAGATATAAATGCTTTCCCAGATGAACAAAAGCTAAGGGAAGTTATCACTACCAGAACATTCTTACAAGAAGTGCTAAAATAAATTCTTTAAACTGAAAGAAAAGGATGTTAACATGATTGTTATACTAATATTGTAATTATGGTATGTAAACCACTTAAATCCTTCATAAGAAGACTAAAAGACAAAACTATTAAGATAATAGTAACTACGACAATTTTAAAGAGATGGGCAATACAAAAATGTAAATGGTGACACCAAAAATTTTAAATATGAGAGGACAAAGAAGTTAAAATGTACAGAGTTTGTTTGTGGTGTCATTTTTGCAATCAAAAAGTTAAGTTGGTATCAGTTTAAAATAACTTGTTATAACTACAGAATGTTTTTTTCTAATTCTCTTAATAATGTTTTTTCTAATTCTCAGAATAATTACAAAGCAAAAACCTGTAATACATACACTAAAAAAAAAAATTAAAACATATTACCATAGAAAATCACTTAGCCACAATGGAAAATAGTAAGAAAGAAAGGAGTTAAAAATATACAACTATAAAACAAGAAACAAAATGGTAGTGGTAAACCTTTACCAACCCCTAATAACACTGAATGTAGAAGAACTGAATTGTCTAATTAAAAAACATAGAGTGACTGAATTAATTAAAAAACAAGACTCAACTATAAACTGTCTTCAAGAAACTCACTTGACCTCTAAAGACACACACAGACTGAAAGTGAAGGGATGGGAAAGGGTATTCCATATAAATGAAAACCAAAAAAGAGCAAGACTAGCTATACTTGTATCAGATAAAATAGATTTTAACTCAAACACTAAAAAGAGACAATGTCATTATAGAATGACAAAGGAGTAGATTCAGCAGGAGTACATTACTATATACATATACCCAACACTGGAGCACCCAAATATGTAAAGCAATAATAGATCTAATGGGGAGAGAAAGACTGCAATACAATAATAGTAGGGGATTTCAACACTCGACTTTCATCAAAGATCTCCCAGGCAGAATATTATCAAAGAAACATTGAAGTTAAATTGTACTCTAAACCAAATGAACCCAAAAGACATTTACAAAACATTTTATCCAATTATTTCAGAATACATTCTTCTTATTAGTAGCTGGATCATTCTCCAAGATAGAATATATGTTAGGCCACAAAACAAGTCTCCACACAAAATCATATCAAGCATTTTTATAGACACATCAGAATAAAACTAGAAATCAATAACAAGAGGAACTTTGGAAACTATAAAAGTATATAAAAATTAAACAACATACTCCTGAATGATCAATGATTCAATGAAGAAAATAAAAAGAAAATTTGAAAATTTCTTGAAACAAATGAAAATGGAAACACAGCATACCAGACCCTATGGGATCCAGCAAAAGCAGTACTATGAAGAAAGTTTATAGCAATAAATGCCTATACTGAAAAATATAAAGATTTCACATAAACAACCTACCTACACCTCAGAAGCCTAGAAAAGCAATAGTAAACCAAACCCAAAATTAGTAGAAGAAAAGAAATAATAAAGATAAAAGCAGATATAAAACAATTGAGAATAGAAAACAATATAAAATCTCTATGAAACTAAGTTCACTTTTACGAAAAGATCAAACAAAACTGACAAAATTTTAGCTATCCTAATTTTAAAAAGAGAAGATATCAATAATTAAATCAGAAACAAAGAAGGAGATATAGCAACTGATACCACAGAAATACAAAGAATTATTAAAAACTGTTATGAACAAATACATGCCAACAAATTAGAAAACCTAAATGAAAAGGATACATTTCTGGACACTTAAAATCCACTAAGATTGGACCATGAAGAAACAGAAAACCTGAACAGACCAACAGTGACTAACAATATCAAAATGGTAATAAAAAGTCTCCCCTCAAAGAAAAGCCCAGGACCAAATGGATTCACTGCTAAAGTTTAAAATCATTTAAATAAAACTAACACCAATATGATAAAGGCCATATATGATTAATTCACCACTCAAACTATTTTACAAAATTGAAGAGGAGGGAACACTTCCAAACTTACTCTATAAGGCCAGCATTCCCTTGATACTAAAACCAGACAAGGTCACAACAACAACAACAAAATTAATGGGCAATATCCCTGATAAACATAGATGCAAATATTCCCAACAAAATACCAGCAAGCCAAATTCAACAACACACTAAAAAGATCATTACCATGATCAAGTGAGATTCATCCCAGGGATGGTTCAACACACAGAAATCAATAAATGCAATACATCACATCAACAAAATCAAAGATAAAACCATATTATCATTTCACCAGATGCTGCAAAGACATTTGATAAAATTTAACATCCTTCATGATAAAAGTTAACAAATTGAGCACAAAAAAGAAAATATTGCAGCACAGTAAAGGCCATATATGACAAAGCCACTGCCAATGTTATACTGAATTGGAAAAATTGAAAACCTTTCACTAAGTTCTGCAACAAATAAGAATACCCCACTTTCACCACCTTTATTTGACATAGTATTGGAACTTCTAGCCAGAGAAATTATGCAATAGAATGAAATAGAAGGCATCCAAATAAGCAAAGAGGAAGTAAAATTATTCTAGTTTGCAGATGACATGGTCTTTTATATAGAAAAATCTAAAGACTCCAGCAAAAAAAAAAAAAAAAAAGCTCTTAGGACTGATAAATGAATTCAGGAAACTAACAGGATATAAAATCAATGTACAAAAAAATAGTAGCATTCTATACACTAACAGCAATCAATATGTAAAATAAATCAACAAAGTAATCCCATTTACAATAGCTACAAAAAATAAAATCTCTAAGAATAAATTTAACCAAAGAAATAAAAGATCTCTACAAGGAAAACTATAAAAGACTGATGAAATAAATTGAAGAAAACACAAAAAATATTGGAAAGACATCTCATGTTCATGGCTTGAAGTAATTAGTATTGTTAAAATCTCTGTACTACTCAAAGTGATCTAGAGATTTAATTCAGTCTCTATCAAAATTCCCCTGACTTTCTTCACAGAAATAAGAAAAACAATCATAAAATTCACAAGTAACCAGAAAAGACTCTGAATAGCTAAAGCAATTCTGAGAAAAACAGAACAAACCCAAAAGCTAGAGGCAGCACATTATCTGATTTCAAAGTATACTACAAAGCTTTAATAGCCGAAACAGCATGGTAGTATCATAAAAACAGACATACAGAACAATGGAAGAGAATAGAGAACTCAGAAATAAATCCACACTTAGAGTCAACTGATTAGCAAGAAAGGTGCATTTGGGAAAGGAGAGCCTGTTTAATAAACTGTGCTGGGAAACTGGATATCCATACGCAGAAAAATGAAACTAGATCTTCATCTTTTACCATTTACAAAAATCAACCCAAAATGGATTAAAGACTTAAATCTAAGACCTGAAACTTGATACTACTAGAAGAAAACATTGGAGTAATGCTACAGGTCATTGGCCAGGGCAAAGATTTTCAGGGACAGACCTCAAAAACACAGACAACACAAACCAAAATTCACAAATGGGATTACATCAAACTCAAAACCATCTGCAGAGCAAAGGAAGTAACGAACATAGGAAAGCAACAACCTACTGAATGGGGAAAAGTTGCAAACTATCTACCCAACAATAGATTAATAATCAGAATATACAATGCATTAAAACAACTCAATAGCAAACACCAAATAATCCCATTAAAATATGATCAAAAGACTTGAATAGGCATTTCTCAAAAGACATACAAATGACCAACAAATTTATGAGGAAATGCTAAACATTAATCATCAAGGAAATGTAAATCAAAACCAAAAGGAGATATCATCTCACCCCAGTTAGAAAAGCTATTATCAAAAAGACAACAACAAAAAAATCAGACGCTGACAAGGATATGGGGAAGAGGAACACTTACATTGCCAGTGTTGCTGGCAATGTAAAGGAGTATAGCCATCATGGAAAACACTAGGGAGGTTCCTCAAGAAAATAGAACTACTGTAGGATCCAGTAATTCCACTGCTAGGTACATCCAAAAAAAGGAAATTGGTATATTGAAGAGATATTTGTATTCTCATGTTTATTGCAGCACTATTCACAATAGTCAAGATACAGAATCAGCCTCAGTGCCACTCATTGAATAAATAGATAAAAAATGTGGTATGCATAGACAATGGAATATCATTCAGCCATAAAAAAGAATGGACTCATGTCATTTGCAGCAACATGGAAGGAACTAAAGGTCATTCTGTTAAGTGAAATAAGCCAGGCCTAGAGAGACATATATTGCATGCTCTCACTCATTTCTGGAAGCTAAAGAAAAGTGGATCTCATGAAAGTAGAGACTAAAATGGTGGTTACCAGAAGCTCGGAGGGGAAAGGTGTTGGACATATGAAGAGAATTTGGTTAAAGTTGAATACAAATATACAGTCAGATAGAAGGAATAAGTTATCATATTTAATAGTACAATTGGGAAATTATAGTTAATTATAATTTATTGTATATTTAGAAGGGAATAATTGTAATGTTCTTAACACAAAAGATAAATGTTTGAGGTGAATGATATCTCAATTACCTTGGTTTGATCATTATACACTGTATACATGTATCAAAATATTGCATGTGCCCCTAAAATATGTACAAATATTATATATCAGTAAAAAATTCAAACACAATATGTATGTATGTGTGTTTATATATGTACATGTGTTTGTGTATGTTTATATATATGTATGACAATTTAGAATATATAAATTTTAAAAATTTAAACAGGGGAAAAATCATCAACACTACCACTCAGAGTTAACCACTCTTTTTCATTATACTAGGTGGGAATTGAGGTACTTGGGCCTGGATAGATCTATGGGCCAGAACTACAAACAAATCTAATAAAGATACCGTGTACTTCCAGCACTTTTGCTGTCTATCAAAAGAAAAACTTGAGACAAAACAAGAATCAACAGTTCATTTGGGCAAAGAACAATTCATGAATTGGGAAGCACCAAATTGAAAGGAAATTATGGTCTCCACTCTAGTGCCTTAAGCAGCAAGTTTTTATAGGCTGACCACAGAAGCAAAGTAAAGAAGTTGGTTGGTTTATTAGCCACAGCTGGGTGTTTACCTGATTTGGCTATGGTTCAGTGGGAAGTCACAGTTAACAAATCAGCTAGTTGATTATTGTGGTAAGGTGAGGCTCGGTTCAGCTTTTTCTTTAATCAGTTACAAGAAATGTCTCCAAGTTTAACTTTTGATTTGCTTACATGAGAGCTCTGGGTACAGAGACAACCTCAAGCTAATGGTGTCTTTCTTATTTGCTTTACTACCGTCTGTCTATCATCACTGTATCACTATAGGGTTGTAAGAGCTTTCAAACTAGGGCTGCATTTCCTCCCTTCTCGGAAGATGACATTGTACCTCAGTCTTCTGGATTGTAATGAAATGTAAAGCAGGTGACTCCAAGGAAAAAAGATGCATCAAAATATTCCTGTTCTCTCTATTATCTAATCCTAACAATGCCACATTTCACAGTCCCTGACATAAATGTTACCTGACAGTGGATTTTTCTCAGGGTCCCAGAGCTGGTATAGAAGTTCTTTGGCAGGTGGGCTGGTAAACACAGAAGTTTTCTAGCAAGGACGTCCAAAGAACTGTTCAAATAAAGATAAAATTCTGACTTTTTATCTGATTTTATTCAGGGCAAAAAAATTAAGGACACATGGTGACATCAACTCAATGTACTTTTAAACTCTGGGACATGTGTAAATAATAATTTCCCTGACATTATATAGAAATGCACACTTTTTTTTTTTTTTTTTTTTTTTTTTTTTTTTTGAGACGGAGTCTCGCTCTGTCGCCCAAGCTGGAGTGCAGTGGCCGGATCTCAGCTCACTGCAAGCTCCGCCTCCCAGGTTTACGCCATTCTCCTGCCTCAGCCTCCCGAGTAGCTGGGACTACAGGCGCCCACCACCTCGCCCGGCTAGTTTTTTGCACTTTTTAGTAGAGACGGGGTTTCACCGTGTTAGCCAGGATGGTCTCGATCTCCTGACCTCGTGATCCGCCTGTCTCGGCCTCCCAAAGTGCTGGGATTACAGGCTTGAGCCACCGCGCCCGGCCCTGCATACTTTTTTTAGAGTCCTAAAAGTATCAATCTCAAAGAGAAAATTCTGAAGATAATTTTAGACCAGAATGATTATCAATTTTCAAAAAGGACCACTCAGATTATACAGAATTCCCCGTGTTTACTGTACATGTAACAATTTCTTTTTACACGTACAAGCTTCTTAAATTTCTTAAGCAGTTTCTCAAGCAATACACATAAGTCTTGAGGAGACAGTGTCCTCAGTCTGTTAGTCTCATTTGCTTCCCACAAGGAAGAAAAACGTCAGAGTTGAAGGGTTTAGGTTGTGAATTAACATATCCTTTTTCTTTTCCAACAGAAACGAAATCAGACTTTACAGGATTTTTAGAAACTCTTTTTAAAATTTAATACATTAGTCCCTCCATATCCTCAGGGGATTGGTTCTATTATCCAATCCCAAGATTATGGATAGATAATCCATAGATATGGATATCCCTAGATTATTGATCCTGGAGTCCCTTATATAAAATGGTGCCGTATTTGCATATAACCTATGCAATCCTTCCGTGTACTTTAAATCACCTCCAGATTACTTATAATATGATGTAAATGCTATGTAAATAGTTGTTCTACTGTATTGCTCAGGGAATAATGACAAGAACAAAAGTCTGTACATGTTCAGTACAAATATAATCATCTATTTAAAAAAATGTTTTCTCCATTGGATGCAGAACCCAAGGATATAGAAAACTGGCTATATATGTTCTCTTCCTGCCATTATATATTTTACAAAATTATTTTTAATGACATGTTCTACTTTATATCGTTTTACTGATGATTAACCTGTTTGCGGACTGTTTTGTCTGTTTTCTCTCTGTCTTTTGTATAATGAATAGTCACTTATAAGCATATTTATAGCCAAATCTTTGAATATCTTCAGGGTTATTTCCATAGAATCAATCAGCACACGTAGGATTACTACTACAGAAATAATCCTGTTACAAATTGTCCTCCAGAAAGTATCTATTTAAATTTCCATCATCAATATATTAGAAAAATCTATTCATTTTTGTTTTTTTATTTTTCAGAGAGACATGATCTATGTTGCCTTTTTTATCTTCTTCACACAAAACCTATATATTGCCTATTATACTTGTTCCTCAACTTGAGATGGGACTATGTCTGGATAAACCCATTGTAAATTGAAAAAACTGTAAATTGAAGATACATTTTCACAGCCCCTGTACATTTTTGACTTATGATATTTTCAACTTATGATGGCTTTATCCAGATGTAGTCCTATCATAAGTCAAGGAGTGTGCTGAAGGTGTATCACCTTGTCAAGCCAAACGATTGTAAATCAAGCCATGTAAGTCAGGGACTGCTTTTTTTTTTTTTTTTTTTTTTTTTTTATCATTTTCCCCAATATAATAGGTGTCGTAGGTTGGATTTCCTAGAAAACAGACTCTAAAATTTTTGTACAAGAGGTTTACTGGGAATAACACAAGTGAGGGGTTAGAGAAGCAGGACAAGGCAGAGGGGGGAGAAATAAAACTGCAGCACAATTTCAACAAAGGCTCTGTTGATCTTTATGAAAACTCAAGAGCTGGGAAGTTGCTTCAAAATCATCTTGCCTTGAATTAAAGGGGGTAGGATTTCATATGCTTGTAACACCCTGCAAGTTGCCCTAGGATGGGTGTGACCTTGGATGAGGAGGCTGTTTTCAGCTGAAGGCAACTCTTGGAGAAAGATTTAGCCATGAGCTGCGTGCTGCCAACAGGGCCAGCACTTGAGAAATGAATACTGTTCTGAAGAGAGAAATTGAGTGATGTGCCAGAGCCCCTTCTACAAGAGATCCACTTACTTTCCATAACAATTAGTGGGAACACTTGTGCCACTCGGATCCACTTACTTTGTATAATAATTGCTGGGAACAGCACCTCTAAGATTCTGGTTGGTTTAGTTTTCAGGAAAATTTACAAGAGGAAGGTTAGTGAAGTGAACTACATACAGTCCCAGCCAGTGCATCTAGTCTTGAGGCTGCAACTGACACTAAACATATCTCATTACAAGTCTGTATTTCTCTTACCCTACTTCTATTACTGACTGTTCAGATAGGGCTCACTGAGAAATAGACTGAGATGTGCATACAGGATGTTTACCGAAGCATGTGTGCTTTTGGGAACAACACATGTGAGGGGTAGGGAAGCAGAATTGGGCAGAGAGATGAGTTGAATTGAAATGCAGTTGCAACAGACCTCATCCAATTATGTGAGAATTTCAGAGCTGCAACAGCTTTTCAGATTGACCCTACCATGGCACAAGGTAGTGGGACTATATGCTCTTGCACTGGATCAGTCATTAGACATGGGCTGTTCTAATGTAAGGATAATGTGGCTCTCTTTAGTTAATGGCATTTCCTAGAGAGAGAAAGTAAGCTGAAATCTGTCGGTTGTCATACCATAGCAGCTGAGGGAATGAGCATTTCAGTCCTGAAATGGAATCTAAGCAACACATCATGGTATCTATTACAGTAGTTAAAAATGGCATCTCGGCCTAGTGCAGTGGCTCATGCCTGTAATCCCAGCACTTTGGGGGATGAAGCGGGTGGATCACGAGGTCGAGATATCGAGACCATCCTGGCCCACATGGTGAAACCCTGTCTCTACTGAACATACAAAAATCGGCTGGCGTGGTGGCATGGGCCTGTAGTCCCAGCTACTCGGGGGGCTGAGGCAGGAGAATCGTTTGAACCCGGGAGGCAGAGGTTGCAGTGAGCTGAGATCATGCCATTGCACTCCAGCCTGGCAACAGAGTGAACTCAAAAAAAAAAAAAAAAAAAAAAAAGCATCTCATTATTATCGCATATTATTTGATATGTCATTGAACCACATGACTTCTTTTTGAATTGCCAGAATATTTCTTTCATTTTTCTGTGTTAATAATGTTATGTATGTTGAAGATATTTGCTCTGTTTTTCAATTGTCATTCTTTCTTTTATTTTTTAATTTATATGGGTACCTAGTAGGTGCATATATTTATGGGGTACATGAAATACTTTGATGCAGGCATGCAGTGTGTAACAGTCACATCATGGTCAGTGGGTATCTTCGTTTTGTTGATACATCCATGTTTATATTTTGCATGGTATATTTCCTTCCCTTTTGCATTTCTTTCTACCATTTGAGCTTTAAGAATTCTTTATCCTGATTATAAATAAATACAGATTATTTTATTTAGTAATTTGATAGTTTTACTTTACTATATTTAAATATCTTCTACCATTTGGAATTTATTTTAGTTCATGGTATAAGGGCAATAACATAAATTACGTGTGTCTGTATGTTTTCTGGATAGTTCAACAATTATCTCAGCACCATTCTTGAATGATCCGTTTCATCTTCAGTGATTTTATGCTTCCAATATAATATATTCCGTTCTTTATATGCCAGGTTTTGTCTATGCAATAGTCTATTTATCATTAACCTTTTTATACATATGTCAAAAACACATTGCCTGAATTATTATAGTTTTATAGTATTGCTTACTATCCAGTTGAACTAAGCCACAGTGTGATCAGCTTGTAGATACAGGAGTAGATTATTATTATCTTAGATGCCTAAATTTTTATTCCTTTTTCGCTTATGCAGAAACATCCATTTTTCTTCACTTCTGACCATCTGTTCTATGCATTTTGCCTTTTAACATATGTTTAAATGATGTTTGACAGTGTCATATTCTTGCCTTCTTTCTTCTCCTCACCACCGTTTTCCTTTGCAGATTGGCAACTTTTTAAAACAACCATTGAGCTGCATGTTTCTTTTCAAATTCCTTATCTCTTCTATCCCAGGCCTGAGCACATGGTACAATATAAATAAATACTTTTGAATGTTGAATGAATAAGATTATAATTTCATTTCTGTGTTATCTCTTTGGTTCTTGATTTCTCTACATTAAAAGTCATATCTAGAATACCTCACAAGGTGGTAGGAAAGTATGAAAAAAATTACATTGAAATACACTGAAATAGCATATGGATATGTACTTTTCACTCTTTTTTTCTAAAGAGAGGTCATTCATGAGACTTTCAATATTTAGGCTAGATTGACTTTCAGGGACATTATAGAGCCTAACTTTGAAGAGCTCAAAATATGGTTGAAAATTTTGGAGCTCATAGTGAAAAATCTAGATAGTCACTGCTTTTGTTAATTAGCTTTTTATTCTTTCCACACAGGTACTAAGTGAGGAACCAGCTATATAATTTATAGGGACAAGTACAAAAATGAAAAGGTTGGGTTCCTTGTTCAAAATTTATTAAGAATTTCAAGATGGTGATAGCAAAGCATTTAACCAAGTGTGAGACCTTTTGCAACTTCATAGTTTGAGCACCCACAAAGCTGGCCCATGACTAAATATAAACCATATACACTATGCTGGGTATTAGTGCTGCAGTGGGGAGGAAACAAATATGGTTACTTCCCTTGTGGAACTCACAGATTCAATGTAGACAAAAGCAGAAGAGTGACAATTTATTTCCTCAATAGTTCCTTACTATCTTCACTAATTCAAAAGTGGTTTTAGAAATTTCACTACTTTGTACTTATTCCCAATTCCCAACATAGTTTTTTAACTGCCATGTCCTTGGATAATCACTTAGCAGAATTTATTAAATGACAACTGTTTGCAGGAAACTATGAACTAGGTGAAAATAAAATTAGAAACTTATTTTTATTACTAATAATATTATTTCTAATAAAGCAGTATAAAAGCCCTTTGGGAGGGGTATTTTCATATCTGTAGTGGGCATATATGTGCTACAGCAGCTGGAAATTTTTTCTGTCGTTACTGAGTTTTGAAAGGATATTTTTCTCAAAATGTGAGAAGCCCTGCCACTAAGGAAGAAATGCATCTTATTAGAATGAGAATGTTGTAGATAATGATTATATGGTTTGTCCTGAGATTTAGATTACTGTATATGTGATGGTTCTCTTTTGGGGAGGGAGATAATGTCAAAATATGTTAGCCAAAGACCTTCAGAAGTAGGTAGGAAATAGGCAGAAATGTATTCCCGTTAGCAATTGATTCCTCAGCATGCTAGTTAAGCCCAAACAAGCACAGGATTTTTTGACATCTGTTTTATTTTGGTTCTTGCCTCTTCCAGCATTCAAGCTGTCAGCTCGTGCTCTGTTAACAATGGGGGCTATGAGCTGAAGTATATTCAGATCACTGATGAACACTACAGGCACTGGTGCCTTCCACACCACCAGCTGACATGAGATGGCAAACACTGTGAAAGGAAGGCGCAGTAAGCTCATATTACCTGCTGCAAAGGAACAACATGTTGAGAGCAATAAAACTTTTGCCAACAACATGTACCATTTTGTAAGATTGTGGGTTTGAAATAATATTTTTCCCCTACAATCTACTTCATGGATTGCTTTTGATTAACAGCTGTTTCCTTTTTCTCTGAATCCATTGGTGGCTCTAAGTTTGTATTCGTTCTCTTTGGAGGGAGGGCACCCGACTATAGCAATATGATTCATGGTGGTGAGCTATGGCAGAATTCAATAATTTAAAGTGATGTTAAGTATCTCGTTGAGTTTATAAAAATCCCAAACAAAGATTTCTGGAAAATGCATAAATGCACAAACTAAGTAGGATGGATGAGGGCTTTTATTCTCCACTATCAAAATGATTCTTCAGCATCAATATGAATTTTGATACTGAAGACTCATTAGAAACACTGTATATATTCGTGGTAGCGTTTTGGACTAAAAATATGCCTTCTCTCTTTTATTTTTATTTAATTAATTAAAATTATCTGAAAAGACTTGGAAAGCTAAGTTCATATCCCCAGTAGAGGTGGCAAGGTGGGGCAGCTTTAGACCTCCTCCCATAACCTTTGTCTTCTCCCCAGTGGCACCCACCAAATGATAAGCACATTCATTAGCATAAAAAGTGCATTTTTATCAGTCCTAAGTAAAATGTAAATAAAATAGTTTTTTAAAATGTTGACATCTTTATTAATCTGTAGCATACATTCGAAATATAAACTGTGCTTGCTAGAAAACTGCATCTTCAAGACTGTACTCCTTTCTGAACAGATTTTTTTTTTAAAGATCCTTCTGTATAGAATTTCTGGGACTACTGCTGCTCATTCTCCAGATGTTTACAACTTTCTGTCTCCAATTACATCTTTTGGACTTTTTTTTCCAAACTCCCCAACGTTTTCTTCTCTTTTATTCTCCCAATCAGTGTATCTCCACCCTGGCAACAAAGCTCTCCTTTACAAATCCCCATTGGGACCGTAGTTTTGTATCACTGCTCCCCCTTTTAATGCCTTCTTACTATCAAATATGTGGTCTGCATACCCTGGGGTTTCCTAAATTAGGCATCATTCTTGTGCCACTTGTAGTTATACAAAAGAAGGACAGTTTTAATGAAGCCATGTTTCATTCCACCAGGATTGTAAAAGTATCTTCTTATTCTCAGACCCACCAGTTTAACAGGCCCAAAGATACCTGCTTATTGTTCTTATTTACCTTTTGATTTTATACATGAGATTGAAATTTGTTTATGTATTTCTTGCCCATATGAACTCTTTTTGTACTTTATTGCCCCTTTATATCATTTTGCCATTTTTTATGGACATGTGCTTTTTGTTAATATACAGAAGCTTGTTATATATTCTAAATATTAATGAACTCCTTAAATGTTAATATATTCAAATCTTTTCCCCAATTTAACGTTTGATTTCTTTACATAGGTGATGGAAATTTTTCTAGCCATTCTAAAGTTTGTGTGTGTGTGTAATGTCTTTTCCTTCACATTTTTCTCCAAATAGAATTTTTACTCTAAAATACTTCATATTCACCAAAATATGAATCTTAAAATTAATTAAAATGCAGAAAGCTTTAACAATAAATTTAAAATATTTAAAACTTCTTTGTAAAGATGAAACTATAAAGTTTTCTTTCAATGTTTTAAGTATATATAGTGTTCCATTGTATAGATTGTCATCATTTATTTGACCAATATCAGTTAATGAAAACTTAAATCAATGTCCTAGTGCATATTCCTCCAATAATGGTCAGATTTTTTCTTAGAATAAATTTCTAAATGTGGAATTATTGACTAGAAATCATGTAATTTCTCAGGCTTCTGAAATTATTTACTAGTCTGTCCTCAAGGAAGGATGACCCATTGACAGTTCCACAATCATGTAAGAGGGCTAGTTTTTTCATATCTCCCAGCACAGAGGACTTTCATTGTTATTTATCTTTGCATATGGATAGACAGAAATCATTTTTAAAAATTATAATTTATAAATGCAAAAGTATGATGGGGAGAGTAGAAATACCCAAGTTTAGGAAGCCTTGGAAGTCAGTTTGAGTGGACTGGATGTGGAAGAAAAAAATGTTAGAGAAGCTTATCTCTGTTGTCAGGTTGGAAATGATACAGTAAAGTGTGCGTTTTAGGAAAATTAATTTGCTTGATGATTAAGGAATCTGTTGCAATGTTTCAGTTATGATTAAATAAGTTTTAGCAAAGATGTAACAGGAAGAGTTATAACTAAGTTTAGGAAGAAACTAGAAGATGTAGTGAGAGATTAAAAGTAAAGACAAGAGATTTTAAGGGTTTCCCATTTGGGAGTGAGGAATGACAAAAATATCATTGTGATGACTAGGAAATTGATAAACAGAAGGTTATCATTAGTTAAGATGATAGTGGTGAGGGAAGTGAAGGTAGGAGCCAAGTGGAGGGCCTATTACAAGTTAAATAATGGACAGGTATGCAAGGCTCAAGAATATTTTCATGTTGTTCCCAAGAAATCATCAAGAAATATCAGGCTTCCACTTCTGGCATTAGAAAAACCAAGGTATAAGATTAATGAGCTGAATATTGAAAGAATTAGAATGTAAGATCATGGTAATCGGTTGAGACTTGGAGAGTAGAAAGGAGAATAGCTGGACAATCTTTGTTGAGAGACCCAGAATCATAGAGTTTTAAAGATTGTCTAGTTCAGTTGTTATCATATTAAGTGTTCATAGGAAGTTAACTGGATTTAACAGACCAAAGAGGTTAAAGAAGGTACCTCAGGGAAGACACTCTGTGTATATGTGTGTGGGGGTGTTCCTGTGTGTGTGTGTGCATGTGTATGTGTGTGCACTCATGCCCATGCGCACACGTCTGGGGAGGGGAGGATATAGATGTTTTCTTAGTCACTTCAGGCTGCTACAACAATATACTATGGAATGAGTAGTTTAAACAACATACGTTTATTTCTTACAGTTCTAGAGGCTACGTAGTTAAGGTTAAGTTGCTGGCAGATAGGGTTCCTGGTAAGAAAACTTTTCTTACCTTGCAGACAGCCATCTCCTCCCTGCATCCTCACATGGTGGAAGGAGAGAGTGCTGTGGTTTCTTCTTCTTCTTATAACGACACTAATCTCATCATTGTGGCCCAACCTCATGATCTTGATAGGTGAAGCCAGTTGGACTTCCTGGGTGGAGTGGGAACTTGGAGAACTTTTCTGTCTTACAAGAGGACTGTAAAATGCACCAATAAGTGCTCCGTAAAAACGCAGCAATCAGCACTCTGTAGCTAGCAAGATGATTGTAAAACGCACCCATCAGCACTCTGTAAAATGCACCAATCAGCCCTCTGTAAAATGCAACAATTAGCAGGATCCTAAAAGTAGCCAATTGCAGGGTGGATTGAAAAAACAGCACTCTGATAGGACAAAAATGGAACATGGGAGGGTACAAATAAGGGAATAAAAGCTGGCCACCCCAGCCAGCAGCAGCAACCCACTCATGTCCCCTTCCACACTGTGGAAGCTTTGTTCTTTCACTCTTCACAATAAAGCTTGCTACCACTCACTCTTTGAATCTGTGCCATCTTGAAGAGCTGTCATACTCACCACAAAGGTCCGCGGCTTCATTCTTGAAGTCAGTGAGACCAGGAACCCACAGGCAGGAACCAACTCAGGACACAATCTCATCTGAACCTTATTACCTCCCCAAGGCCCCACTTTCAAATACCATCACATTAAGGCTTAGAGTTTCAACCTGTGAATTTTCAGTGGACATTCAGTTCATAACTGAAGTGATCCTAGATCTGTAGCAATTTAGCTTAGAGATTCTCCCAGAATTGTGTCCCTCTACCTTCCACTATGAGAATGGACCTATCCAGACCTTGAAATGACCTCTAAAACAATTAAAGGTAACCCCAAGGAAGCATCAACAATTAATAAATTCATTCAGGACTTTACATATTTAACTCAAGGTAAAGGCACTGTATTTTCAAATCATTAAGAGCAATCATTCTCTACTTCAATGGCAGTGGTCTTAAAGTTGAAATTGTACCTTTTGTATTTTCAGTGGAAATGGATTTTTTTTGGTCCTAATGTCATCAACCTCAAAGTCCATTGCTTTATATTGAATACACTGAATTCCCCTCTACACCTCTCCTTTTTGGTCTTTTTGGTGTCATTAGCATCTCTTGCCTTGTAAACTATTGACATACTGATAACAGCAACTTCTGCTGAGGTCCTTTTAACTTTGGCACTGATCAATTTATTTTATTTTCATGACTTTAGACTTTGTTATAAAAGTAAGAGGTATTTACCAAAGGAAATTTGAGATAAATTAGTTAATAAAATAACACAAATGAAAAATAATAAAACCACCCATAATCTTATCACACAGAAGTAATAATTAACATATTGGTGTATATTTTTTCAAGTGTTTTATTTGTATAAACTTTTATGAAATAGGATTATACTGTATCTTCTGTTTTACAACTTGATTTATTAAAATATTTTTAAAACATTATGTGATGTTATTATTTAACTTTCTATTATAATTTTCTATTATATGATGCTAAATGATGGCATTAAAATATTAGCTTAAATTGATTTAGAAATTTTTGTGCTAGTCACCACTGGAATTACATACATATGCATTGTCTCACTGAAATTTCACAGTGACCATAGGAGATTGATACTGTCACTGTACTGTTTTATAAAAAGGGAAATGGAACACAGTACAGGTTTGACAACTGACTCTGAGTTTCATACTGTGGAAGTGACAGACCAGGATTTGAAGCCAGGGACTTTAACTCTAGAACCCAAGATTTTTCAAGCCGACTGTATAAATATATAGCATGCCACTGTTTTTACAATTGCACCATAACAATTTTCTAATGTTGGGTACTTAAAATTTATACATTTTATTGTTTTAAAGAAACTTACAGTGAAAATTCTTCCAGTGAAATCTTTGGTTCCATTTACACTATTTTCCTAATGACAAATGCCAGTGATTAAAATTGTACGATCCAACAGTTACTTGCACAATTTATGGCATCAATTTTTTATGCAAAAATCTAAAAGCAGCCAAGTCAAGCCAGCATAGAGTAGAAACTGGAAGTAATAGAATACTAAATTCAAATTCTTTTATGATTTCCAGCAGATCTCAGCACCATTGTGTATCTTGTGGGAAATAAGCCTAATAATCCTTTTTTAAACTTAGAGTTATGAAATATTTTGAAAGTCTAAAGGACGATTCTTATGAACTTAGATTTGATAAAATCTTTAAGAAGTAACTTTTAGAAAGTGTTTTAAGGTAAAACCTGCTACCTAGAAAACTACTTTGAATATATATAATGCACTCTCAATAGAGGTTTGATGACCCATTAATCCAGATCTGGAAAGAATCCTGTGTTTTCTATTTTTGTGATATTTCACCTAAGGAAATGTTCACGTGAATCCTTTGATAATTACAGAAATTATCTAGAAGCTGAATACATGACATATTGGAAAATTAAGGTCAAATGGTCTTTGGTGACCTATTGTACCTTTTGCAAATACATCAACCATTTGTATCTACCATTGCTCTAATAGAATTTCCTGGCATGCATGTTTTCAATATTAGTATGCTTGCAAACACTTTAATACATGGAAATTATTGATGGCAGATACCAGGCTACAAAAACACATTGAAAACAATTTGGCCTTTTTACACTTTAACATTTTCGAAGCCAAAAATTAAAAATCTGACATCTATATATGAACCTGAAAATGTGATTTTTCTAGAAAAGTCTAGAAAAGTCCTAAGTTGCAAACCAGTACTCCACCATTCCTCCTGCACTGTTGAAAGAAAAACTCTTGTAAAATAATATCCACAGTTAGGAACACTAAACAATAAAGACTTATATCCATTGTTTTTCTCATTTTTGAAATAAACTAATGTTGTCAAATTCTCTCCAGATTATTTGTGTTCCAAAACCACCACCCACTATGCCTCTTCCTTAAAAACATTCTGCACAATGCTGGAAATGTATTTTCCCCAGCCAGCACTCCAACTGGGTATTTAGGGTTGAGGCTGCACACATAGTCAGTTTCAAATAACTGACCCCCTATTGTCCCTGCTACTATTGTTCTCAACCTCCTTTCTTCCTGTATGAATGCTCCATAATTGTGGGTTGGGTACAAAATTCTAAAACCTATTTTTTTCTTATTGGTAAAATTGGAGTATTAAAAAACAAAAAAGCTATTATGGACATAGTGGTATGAAGGACTGTGGAATCGGAGAGATCTGGCTGGAATCCCAGCTCCCCTACTCACTATCATGTTAAACAGCTATTTCAACTCATTGATCCTTCCTTCCTTCCTTCCTTCCTTCCTTCCTTCCTTCCTTCCTTCCTTCCTTCCTTCCTTCCTTCCTTCATTCCTTCCTTCCTTCCTTCCTTCCTTTTTGTATTATACTTTAAGTTCTAGGGTACATGTCCACAATGTGCAGGTTTGTTACATATGTATACATGTGCCATGTTGGTGTGCTGCACCCATTAACTCGTCATTTACATTAGGTATATCTCCTAATGCTATCCCTCCAACCCCCACCCCGACCCCACGACAGGCCCCGGTGTGTGATGTTCCCCACCCTATGTCCAAGTGTTCTCATTGTTCAATTCCCACCTATGAATGAGAACATATAGTGTTTGGTTTTCTGTTCTCGTGATAGTTTGCTATCATCAGTCATGGTTTCCAGCGTCATCCATGTCCCTACAAAGGACATGAACTCACCCTTTTTTATGGCTGCATAGTATTCCATGGTGTCTATATGCCACATTTTCGTAATCCAGTCTATCATTGATGGACATTTGGGTTGATTCCAAGTCTTTGCTATTGTGAATAGTGCCACAATAAACATACGTGCGCATGTCTCTTTATAGTAGCATGATTTATAATCATTTGGGATGTCCCATAAATGGGACGCTGGGTCAAATGGTATTTCTAGTTCTAGATCCTTGAGGAATCGCCACATTGTCTTCCACAATGGTTGAACTAGTTTACAGTCCCACCAACAGTGTAAAAGCATTCCTATGTCTCTACATCTTCTCCAGTACCTGTTGTTTCCTGACTTTTTAATGATCGCCATTTTAACTGGTGTGAGATGGTATCTCATCTCATTGTGGTTATGATTTGCATTTCTCTGATGGCCAGTGATGATGAGCATTTTTTCATGTGTTTGTTGTTTGTATAAATATCTTCTTTTGAGAAGTGTCTGTTCATATCCTTTGCCCACTTTTTGATGGGGTTGTTTGATCTTTTAATTTGTTTAAATTTGTTTAAGTTCTTTGTAGATTCTGGATATTAGCCTTTTGTCAGATGGATAGATTATAAAATTTTTCTCCCATTTTGTAGGTTATCTGTTCACTCTGATGGTAGTTTCTTTTGCTGTGCAGAAGCTCTTTAGTTTAATTAGATCCCATTTGTCAATTTTGATTTCTGTTGCCATTGCTTTTGGTGTTTTAGTCATGAAGTCCTTGCCCATGCCTATGGCCTGAATGGTATTGCCTAGGTTTTCTTGTAGGGTTTTTAATGGTTTTAGGTCTAACATTTAAGTCTTTAATCCATCTTGAATTAATTTTTGTATAAGGTGTAAGGAAGGGATCCAATTTCAGCTTTCTACATATGGCTAGCCAGTTTTCCCAGCACCATTTATTAAATAGGGAATCCTTTCCTAATTTCTTGTTTTTGTCAGGTTTGTCAAAAATCAGATGTTTGTAGATGTGTGGTATTTTTCTGAGGACTCTCTTCTGTTCCATTGGTCTATATGTCTGTTTTGGTACCAGTACCATGCTGTTTTGGTTACTGTAGCCTTGTAGCCTTGTAGTATAGCTTGAAGTCAGGTAGCCTGATGCCTCCAGCTTTGTTCTTTTGGCTTAGGATTGTCTTGGCAATGCGGGCTCTTTTTTGGTTCCATATGATCTTTAAAGTAGTTTTTACCAGTTTCTGTGAAGAAAGTCATTGGTAGCTTGATGGGAATGGCATTGAATCTATAAATTACCTTGGGCAGTATGACCATTTTCATGATATTGATTCTTCCTATCCATGAGCATGGAATGTTCTTCCATTTGTTTATGTCCTCTTTTATTTTATTGAGCATTTATATCCTTGAAGAGGTCATTCACATCCCTCATAAGTTGAATTTCTAGGTATTTTATTCTCTTTGAAGCAATTGTGAATGGGAGTTCACTCATAATTTGACTCTGTTTGTCTGTTATTGGTGTATAGGAATGCTTGTGATTTGTGCACGTTGATTTTGTATCCTGAGACTTTGTTGAGGTTGCTTATAGCTTAGCAGATTTTGGGCTGAGATGTTGGGGTTTTCTAAATATACAATCATGTCATCTGCAAACAGGGACAATTTGACTTCCTCTTTTCCTAATTGAATACCCTTTATTTCTTTCTCCTGCCTGATTGCCCTGGCCAGAACTTCCAACACTATTTTGAATAGGAGTGGTGAGAGAGGGCATCCCTGTTTTGTGCCAGTTTTCAAAGGGAAAGCTTCCAGTTTTTGCCCATTCAGTATGATACTGGCTGTGGGTTTGTCATAAATAGCTCATTATTTTGAGACACGTCCCATCAATACCTAGTTTATTGAGAGTTTTTAGCATGAAGGGCTGCTGAATTTTGTTGAAGTCCTTTTCTGCATCTATTGAGATAATCATGTGGTTTTTGGTTTTGGTTCTGTTTATATGCTGGATTACGTTTATTGATTTGCATATGTTGAACCAGCCTTGCATCCCAGGGATGAAGTCATCTTGATCGTAGTGGATAAACTTTTTGATGTGCTGCTGGATTCGGTTTGCTAGTATTTTATTGAAGATTTTTGCATCGATGTTTATCAGGGATATTGGTCTAAAATTCTCTTTTTTTGTTGTGTCTCTGCTAGGCTTTGGCATTGGGATGATGCTGGCCTTATGAAATGAGTTAGGGAGGATTCCCTCTTTTTCTATTGATGGGAATAGTTTCAGAAGGAATGGTTCAAGCTTCTCTTTGTACCACTGGTAGAATTCAACTGTGAATCCATCTGGTCCTGGACTTTTTTTGGTTGGTAGGCAATTAATTATTGCCTCAATTTCAGAGTCTCTTATTGGTTTATTCAGGGATTCAACTTCTTCCTGGTTTAGTCTTGGAACGGTGTATGTGTCCAGGAATTTATCAATTTCTTCTAGATTTTCTAGTTTATTTGCATAGAGGTGTTTACAGTATTCTCTGATGGTAGTTTGTATTTCCTTGGGATCAGTGGTGATATCCCCTTTATCATTTTTTGTTGTGTTTGTTTTATTCTTCTCTCTTTTCTTCTTTATTAGTCTTGCTAGCAGTCCATCAATTTTGTTGATCTTTTCAAAAAACCACCTCCTGGATTCATTGATTTTTTGAAAAGTTTTTTGTGTCTCTATCTCCTTCAGTTTTGCTCTGATCTTAGTTATTTCTTGCCTTCTGCTAGCTTTTGAATGTGTTTGCTCTTGCTTCTCTAGTTCTTTTCATTGTGATGTTAGGGTATCAATTTTTTATCTTTCCTGCTTTCTCTTGTGGGCTTTTAGTGCTATAAATTTCCCTCACACACTGCTTCAAATGTGTCTCAGAGATTCTGGTATGTTGTGTCTTTGTTCTCATTGGTTTCAAAGAACATCTTTGTTTCTGCCTTCATTTCGTTATGTACCCAATAGTCATTCAGGAGCAGGTTGTTCAGTTTCCATGTAGTTGAGAGGTTTTGAGTGAGTTTCTTATTCCTGAGTTCTAGTTTGATTGCACTGTGGTCTGAGAGACAGTTTGTTATAATTTCTGTTCTTTTACATTTGCTGAGGAGTGCTTTACTTCCGACTATGTAGCCAGTTTTGGAATAAGTGCAATGTGGTGCTGAGAAGAAAGTGTATTCTATTGATTTTGGGTGGAGAGTTCTGTAGATGTCTATTAGGTCTGCTTGGTGCAGAGTTGAGTTCAATTCCTGGATATCCTTGTTAACTTTCTGTCTCATTGATCTGTCAAATGTTGACAGGGGGGTGTTAAAGTCTCCCACTATTATTCTGTGGGAGTCTAAGTCTCTTTGTAGGTCTGTAAGGGCTTGCTTTATGAATCTGCGTGCTCTCGTATTGGGTGCATATATATTTATGACAGTTAGCTCTTCTTGTTGAATTGATCCCTTTACCATTCTGTAATGGCCTTATTTGTCTCTCCTGATATTTGTTGGTTTAAAGTCTGTTTTATCAGAGACTAAGATTGCAACCCCTGCTTTTTTGTGTATTTTCCATTTGTTTGGTAGATCTTTCTCCATCCCTTTATTTTGAGCCTATGTGTGTCTCTGCACATGAGATGGGTCTCCTGAATACAGCACACTGATGGGTCTTGACTCATTATCCAATTTGCCAGTCTGTGTCTCTTAATTGGAGCATTTAAGCCCATTTACATTTAAGGTTAATATTGTTTTGTGTGAATTTGATACTGTCATTATGATGTTAGCTTTTTGTTTTGCTTGTTAGTTGATACAGTTTCTTCCTAGCATCAATGGTCTTTACAATTTGGCATGTTTTTGCAGTGGCTGGTATCAGTTGTTCCTTTCCATGTTTAGTGCTTCCTTCAGGAGCTCTTGTAAGGCAGGCAAGGTGGTGACAAAATCATTCAGCATTTGTTTGTCTGTAAAGGATTTTATTTCTCCTTCACTTGTGAAGCTTAGTTTGGGTGGATATGAAATTCTTGGTTAAAAATTCTTTTCTTTAAGAATGTTGAATATTGGCCCCCACTCTCTTCTGGCTTGTAGAGTTTCTGCCGAGATATCCATTGTTAGTCTGATGGGCTTCCCTTTGTGGCTAACCCCACCTTTCTCTCTGGCTGCCCTTAACATTTTTTCCTTCATTTCAGCTTTGGTGAATCTTACAATTATGTATCTTGGAGTTGCCCTTCTCAAGGAGTATCTTTGTGGCATTCTCTGTATTTTCTGAATTTGAATGTTGGCCTGCCTTGCTAGGTTGGGGAAGTTCTCCTGGATAATATCATGAAGAGTGATTTCCAACTTGGTTCCCTTCTCCCCATCACTTTCAGTTACACCAATCAGATGTAGATTTGGTCTTTTCACATAGTCCCATATTTCTTAGAGGCTTTGTTAGTTTCTTTTTACCCTTTTTTTCTCTAAACTTCTTCTTCTTGCTTTATTTCACTCATTTGATCTTCAATCACTGATACCATTTATTTCACTTGATCAAATTGACTATTGAAGCTTGTGCTTGCGTCATGTAGCTCTGGTGCCATGGTTTTCTTCTCCATCAGGTCATTTAAGGTCTTCTCTACGCTGTTTATTCTAGTTAACCATTCATCTAATCTTTTTTCAAGGTTTTTAGCTTCTTTGCGATGGGTTCGAACATCCTCCTTTAGCTTGGAGAAGTTTGTTTTTACCGATTATCTGAAGCCTTCTCTCAACTCGTCAAAGTCATTCTCCATCCAGCTTTGTTACATTGCTGGTGAGGAACTGTGGTCCTTTGGAGGATAAGTGGCACTATGATTTTTAGAATTTTCAGCTTTTCTGCTCTGGTTTTTCCCCATCTTTTTGGTTTTATCTACCTTTGGTCTTTGATGATGGTGATGTACAGATGGGGTTTTGGTGTGGACATCCTTTCTGTTTGTTAATTTTCCTTCTAACAGTCAGGACCCTCAGCTGCAGGTCTGTTGGAGTTTGCTGGAGGTCCACTCCAGACCCTGTTTGCCTAGGTATCACCAGCAGAGGCGGAAGAACAGCAAATATTGCAGAACAGCAAATGTTGCTGCCTTATCCTTCCTCTAGAAGCTTCATCTCAGAGGGGCACCTGGCTGTATAAGGTGTCAGTTGGTCCCAGTTGTCTCCCAGTTAGGCTATTCAGGAGTCAGAGACCCACTTGAGGAGGCAGTCTATCTGTTCTCAGATCTCAAACTCCGTGCTGGGAGAACCAATACTCTCTTCAAAGCTGTCAGACAGGGATGTTTAAGTCTGCAGAAGTTTCTGCTGCCTTTTGTTCAGCTATGCCCTGCCTCCAAAGGTGGAGTCTACAGAGGCAGGAAGGCCTCCTTGAGCTGTGGTGGGCTCTACTCAGTTCAAGCTTCCTGGTCACTTTGTTTACCAACTCAAGTCTCAGCAATGGTGGGTGCTCCTCCCCTAGCCTTGCTGCCACCTTGCAGTTCGATCTCAGACTGCTGTGCTAGCAGTGAGTGAGGCTCCATGGGTGTGGGACTCTCCGAGCCAGGTGCGGGATATAATCTCCTGGTGTGCCATTTGCTAAGACCATTGGAAAAGCACAGTATTAGGGTGAGAGTGTCCTGATTTTCCAGGTACTGTCTGTCATGGCTTCCCTTTGCTAAGAAAGGGAATTCCCCAACCCCTTGCACTTGCCAGGTGAGATGATGCCCCACTCTGCTCCATGGGCTGCACCCACTGTCTGACAAGCCCCAGTGAGATGAACCCAGTACCTCAGTTGGAAATGCAGAAATTACTCACCTTCTGCACTGGTCACGCTGGGAGTGGTAGACTGGAGTTGTTCCTATTTGGCCATCTTGGAACCTCAGCCTCCTTTATTTCTTTATCTGTGATTTGGAGATAATAATGATACATACGTCATAAGGTTGTGAATGAACCTTGAATAAGACAATGCATGTAAAGAGCTTAGTAAGTTGCTTGACTCATGATAAATTGCTTGAAACCTAAAGCACAGAGTAGTATATTTTTGCTATAGTGTTACAAAGATGTTTCTTGGCAAAGTCAGGGTTGGAATCCAAACATATCCATAATACAAAATCTGATGTTCAAAACTCATATACTCTATCCAGTACAACCGTCTCAGGATCTCCTTGCTGGCTCTCAATGTTGCTTACTGAGTTTTAGGAATCAAATTCTGTACAACCAAAAACATTGACTATAGTGTCATTTCTCCTATCTCCCAGGAGCAAAGCTTCATTTCCCCTTTAACATTTGGGTCCTTTTTAGTCATCACTGCCATCCCAATTTAATTCTGTCTTCTTATCATTTATCTTCTGAAGCTCTTATCAATTAGGTACACCACCCTTTATAATCTGTCTTTTAACCATCCTATCTTTACGGGTATCATGAGAGAGCCCAGGACCCTCCTCCACTATAGTGTAGGAGTTAAAAAAAAGGCTCTGAAGCCAGACTACTTAAGTCTGAAGTTCTCTATTTCCACAAATCCCAGTTTTTAGCTTGGGGACCTTGAATACATTTTCTGCTTTCAGTTTCTTATCTGTGAAATGGAGATTAAAATTATACCTACCTAACTGAGTTGTTGATAAGATTAAATGAATGAATGCATATTAAGTACTTGCAAATAACACCTGAAACCTGTGAAGTGTATTATAAACCTATAAATATTATCTGTTGCTATTATTATTTGTTAAAGAATTCCAAACATAGCTCAGTTATCATGTCCAAATCCATCCTTTTGTTCCCTACTGCCATCCAGTAAATGGATCTTACCTAAATGATGTATTGAATAAAATGTGAAAAGCCTGAAACTATACCTGGCACAGGGAAGCACTCATTAACTACTAGCCCTTTTTGTTGATTCTCAACCCCTTAGCACTTGACCTAATTTGCCCTAGACTTTGTTCCTGAAAGTCCCTTTCTTTGGATTTTGAGACCCTATTCATTCCTAGCTTTGGTTATTTTTCTAATACTTAATCTTCTTCTATATTTCTTCCTATGTGAATACACTTGTTCACCTTTCCACATCATGTAAACTTTTTGAGGGCAGTAGGAATATCTTATTTACTTTTTTCTCCTAGTATCTTGTACATAGTAGGAATCTAGGAAATCTTTTCTGACTTTAGTGTTTTTTAATTTTTTTAACTCTTTTATAAATTAATTTTTTGTTTTATTTTAAGCTCTGGGATACATGTGCTGAACATGCAGATTCGTTACGTAGGTATTCATGTGCCATGGTGGTTTGCTGCACCTATTAACCCTTCATCTAGGTTTTAAGCCCCGCATGTATTAGGTATTTGTCCTAATGCTCTCTCTCTCCTTTCTCCCCACCCCAGACAGGCCCCCGTGTGTGACGTTCCCCTCCCTGTGTCCATGTGTTCTTATTTTTCAGTTCCTGCTTATGAGTTAGAACATGCAGTGTTTGTTTTTCTGTTCCTGTGTTAGTTTTCTGAGGATGATGGTTTCGAGCTTCATCAATGCCCCTGCAAAGGACATAAACTCATTCTTTTTTATAAGAATTTGGTTTCTAAATTTCCTCAACTCCACTGAGGTTTTGCTGTACACAAACCTGAATTCACTTTAGATTTTCATGCCACTCATAGTTGTTTTATTTCAAATATCTCAAATTGTAAAATCTGTCTTTCTAATGCTAACTCATTATTTATCTATTTTAATTCCTCTCTATTTATTTACTATACTTACACGAATAATGTCTAACATTTATCGAGTGCCTATAATATTCCAGACACTGTGTTTGTTGTTTTACCTGCATTATTTCACTCAATATTTGCATAATCCCATGAAATATTGTTATTATGTTTATTTTACAGATAAAGGACTTAAGGCCCTAGGAAGTCAAGTTATTGTCCCAAGATCTCAGAGCTACTGTCTCTGCCAGAATCAGGCTACAAATTCATGTCTCCTTGATCTTTTCTCTATGCCATTTTAAAAGTTTACCATATTAAAGATTAACATGAATATTCTAGATGACAATTTTTTTTTTTTTTTTTTTTTTTTTTTTGGACAGAGTCTCTCTCTGTCGCCCAGGCTGGAGTGCAGTGGCGTAATCTCAGCTCACTGCAAGCTCATTCTCCTGCCTCAGCCTCCTGAGTAGCTGGTATTACAGGTGCTCGCCACCATGCCCGGCTATATAAAAAAAAACCATATATATATATATTAGTAGAGACAGGGTTTCATGTATTAGCCAGGATGGTCTCGATCTCCTGACCTTGTGATCCGCCCACCTCGACCTCCCAAAGTGTTGGGATTACAGGCATAAGCCACCACGCTGAGCCTCTAGATGATAATTATTATAGCGATTCTGAGGAACATAATTTTTTAATAATATGTCTTAACTTTTCTTTGAAAGTCTAGTTTCTATCCGTTCGTTCTCTAACTGCATTTATTAATACTTCTCAAAGCACATAGTCTCCTTGTACCTCAGAGAATGTGGCATTTGACGACCAGATTTCTTGTCTGGGCTGGCTGCAATTGTGTTGGAAATTGGCTCTGCAACTGGGCTGGACTGCAGTTTAGGAAACATGATTGTAGATGGTGAACTGTCACTGCTGGAGTGTGAACCAGACATGAATGCTAAGCAATAGTGTCCACAATTTGCAATCCAGGAACTGCCAAGTTGACAGCTAGACTAAACTGTAGCAGCACAGGAAAATGTGGCTAGTTTCTCCAGTCAGTCAATACAAAGTCTTACATTGTACTATAATGAATACAATCTTACTGTCCCATAAACTGAGATGCTGTCAATTATGAATCTCAGTTAGATTCTTAGCAAGTATTTCATGTGTGAACACCCGTGTAAGCCTCATAATGGCCCTAACTCTAGTTGGTTTGGATTAGCCTTTACAGTGAACATGCAATTCATCAAGTTTACAGAAACTCCAACAGCAGCTGCACATCTCTCCATGAACTATATAGGTTTTTTGCATTTTATCTAGGACTAGATGAAAGGGATCCATAAGGTTGTGCTAGAAATAAGTCTTGATTCTCTGAAGGACTTGAATAGATATAGAGTGTGTATGAAATGAATAATACTAGTAATGAGCAAACCTTGAAAGGAAAATCTAAATGTTTGAGGGGGGTTCTGTTTATTTTTAAGGAAATTGTGCCAAATTATTGTTTTATAATATTTTTGCTTTGAAGATTTCTTCAAGCTTGGGATATTCATTTGTTATTTCACTAGACAGAACATCTGCTTACCTTCCTCACCGTTCTCTCACATATTTCTTTGTCGTTCATTTCCTTCATGCAAGGGACTTCTGCAAGTTCCCATTATGTTCCAAGCACTGGGGCTGGAAATGAGGAGTTCTTTGATACAAAATCAAATGTCTCTGCCCTCAAGAAGCTCATGGTCTAGTGGGGGAGACAATTGCATAAAAAGAGAATATACCAACACAGTGGTAAAGATGTGCATATTATATTAAAGAAACCCCAGTGGGTAGTGTCTAAGCCACCTGAAAGGGGGTTCAGAAAAGACTTTTAAGAGAAAACACTTGAGTTGAACTTTAAGAGAAGTAGGAATCAGTCCAAAGAAGAAAAATGCCAATGTCTAGACATCCCCAATATATAGGATTATTGCACAGATAGATAGCCCGTTATAATTCAAATATCAACAATTAAAGAAGTTATTGGGATTTTAGAGTAGATATTTTTATTTGCAATATATCCAAATATTTTTTCTTAGGACTAGAACATATTCTCTGGTAAAATGCCACTGTCTCCTCAGATATGAAAATGTGCATTGTTTAGGTACATGAGGGCTTTGTTAAACATAGACACCTCAACTTTATGAGTAGAATCACTGGCTTTAGAGCATCTTTGAAGATCAAAAAGTGAGAACTGAGAGAGGTGAAATTAAGAGACTCTGATCAGTGACACACCTTCGCAAATGCTCTGGGGCTTATGGAGGTATGCATGGAGGCTACCAGCATATGTTTTAAAGCAAGTGATTTAAAAAAGCATTACATGAGTGTGTTGGGAGGTAGTCATGCTGAGGTCAGAACTAGTCAGATCCTTTCCATGGCATCTGCAATCCTTTCAGCTAACTTCCAAAAGAATGGTTACTGGAAAACCTAAAGAAATGTTTAATTTTAATTTCTTTTTTTAAATTTAGAGATAAGGTCTCTCTCTGTCCCCCAGCCTAGAGTGCAGGGGGCAATCATCACTCACTGCAGCCTGGACCTCATAGGCTCAAACAATCCTCCTGCCTCAGCCTGGAGTACCTGGACTACAAGTGCATGCCACCATGCCCAACTAGTTTTTTAAAAATTTTGTAAAAATGAGGTCTCACTATGTTGCCCAAGCTAGTCTTACACTACTGGCCTCAACTGTTTCTCCTGCCTTGACCTCCCAAAGTGCTGGAATTACAGGCATGAGCCACTGTGCCCAGCGCTAATGAAAAATGTAATACAGCATCTTTTAGGAAAAAACATTCTGGACTTAACCTTGAAATGTGTGCTACTGATTTTAATAAAATAATATTTAGCTGCCTCCAGTGTAAACCTTGCACAGATTCTAAAAGAGGTTTTTTTTTTTTTTTTTTTTTTTTTTTTTTGCAATTTCAGAATGTAAATTGGCTATGATAGTTTGCAAGGTAGGTACATGTTCTATAAATAACTCAGAAATATCTCTCTGGCTCTTCATGCAGTACAATCTTCACAAAGTAGAAATATATGATGAAGACTAAGTGAAATAAATATAATCATAGCCAAGTTTCGATTTGAAAAAAAATTAAATGTTTTTATTAGACTCAAAGGTATTTACAGCCCCTGCATGCCCCAAGCTTTATTAAGGTATCATTGATAAATTAAAATTGTGTATTTTTACAGTGTACAATGTGATTTTGATACATGTATATTTTGTGAAATGATTAAATCAACTTAATTAACATATCTATCACCTCAAATATTTATCATTTTTTTGTAATGAGACCATTTATGGCCTATTAGCAATTTTTAAAATTTACAATATATTATTATTGACTGTAGTCAACATAACTCTCCAGGAATTATTTATCCTTTCTAACAGAAATATCTCAACCAACATCTCATTTCTCCCTGACATCCCTTCCCAGGCCCTGGAAACCACCATTCTACTCTCTGCTTATACAAATTCAAATTTTTTAATTCCACATATAAATAAAATAATACAATATTTCTTTCTGAACCTAATGTTCACTTAGTATAATGTCCCCCAAGTTCATCCGTGTTGCTGCACATGATGGGATTTTCTTCTTTTAAAACACTGAACAATATTCTATTGTGGGTGTGTTTTTTCCTTATTCATTTCTTTATGCATTCATCTGTCAATGGGCACTTACATTGAACATGGAAGTACAGTTATCTCTTTGACATACTGATTTAATTGCCCTTGAATATATACCCTGAAGTGTGAATAATGGATCATAAATAAATTCCATTTTTGAAATAAATTACCCAGTTTCAGGTATTCTGTTATAAGCAAAGAAAATGAACTAAGACAGATATTAACCTTTTATTATAAGTATAATTTGCAAATATTTTCTCTCGTTCCATAGATTGTCTTTTCATTCTGTTCATTTTTGTTGTTGTTGTTGTTGTTGTTGTTGTTGTTTCTGTGCAGGAGGTTTTTAGTTTGACTCAGTCCATTTGTGCATTTTTGCTTTTTTTGGCCTGTGTTTTTGAGGGCATATTCAAAAAATAACTGTTCAGACCAATGTCAAGAAGCTTTTCCTCTATGTTTACAGGTCAGGTCTTATACTTAAATCTTTAATTCATTCTGTTTTGATTTTGTATATGCGGTGAGATAAGGGTCCAATTTCATTAGTACACATATGGATAGTTATTGAAGATACTGTCTATTCTCTATTAGGTGTTCTTGACACCTTTGTCAAGGATCAATTAACCATAAATTTGTGAATTAGTTTATTGATTCTCTATTCTGTCCCATTGGTTTATTTGTGTATTTTATGCCAGTACTGTGTTGTTTTGATTAGTATATATTTGTAGTATATTTTGAAATCAATTAGTGTGATATATCCAGCTTTATTCCTTTTGATCAAAATTGCTTTGGCTATTGAAGGTCTTCTGTGGTTCTCTATGAATCTTAGCATTTCTTTCTATGTCCATGGTATGTATACATTTTCCTATATAACAAACCTACACATCCTGCACATGTATCCTTGAGCTTAAAATAAAATTTGGAAATAAAACAATGAAAAATGTGGGAAATATTTTAAAATGCCATGAGAATTTTAATAGGAACCACATTGAATCTGTAGATTTCTTTGGATAGTAGGGGCTTTTCAGTAGTATTAATTCTTTTAATCCATGAACACAGGATATCTTTCTATTTATTTGTGTTGTCTTCAGTTTCTCTCATCAATGTTTCATAGTTTTCGGTGGACAGAGCTTTCACCTCTTTCGTTACATTTCTTGCCAAGTATTTCATTTTTTAGTGATGCTATTATATATGGAATTGCTATCTTGATTTATTTTTTGAATAATTTGCTGATGGAGTATAAAAATGCAACTGTTTTTTTATTCTGATTTTGCAACCTGCAATTTTATTTAATTTGTTTTTTAGTTCTAGCAGTTTCTGGTGGAGTCTGCAAGATTTCCTATATAGAAGATCTTGTCATCTGCAGATAGAGACAATTTTATTTCTTCCTTTATATTTTGGATTTCCTTCCCTCCCTCCCTCCCTCCCTCCCTCCCTCCCTCCCTCTCTCTCTCTCTCTTTCTTTCTTTCTTTCTTTCTTTTCTTTCCTGTCAAGTCCTGTCCTGTCCTGTCTAGGAATTTCAACACTATATTGAATAGATATGGTGAGAGTGAACATCTTTATCTTGTTTTTGACCTTAGCAGAAAAGCCTTTAGCTTTTCATTGGTTCGTTTGATGTTAGCTGTGGGCTTGTTATATACAGCCTGTACTTAGTTGAGATATATTTCTTCTACACATAATTTGTTGAAAGTTTTTTCACGAAAGGATATTGAATTTTTTTCAAATGTTTTTACTTCATCTAATGAGGTGATCATATGGCTTTTATCCTTCAGTACGTTAATGTGGTACACCTCATTTGTTAATTTGTGTATATTAAACAATTCTTGCATTCCAAGGATAAATCCTGCTTGTCCATGGTGTATGATCCTTTTAATTTTACTAGTACGTTTTGTTTGCTACTGTTTTGTTCAGGATTTTGCATCTATGTTCATCAAGAATATTGGCCTGTAATTTTTGTTTGTTTGTTTTGTTTGGTGAGACGAAGTCTCTCTGTCACCCAGGCTGGAGTGCAGTGCTGTGATGTCAGCTCATTGCAACCTCTGCCTCCCAGGTTCAAGTGATTCTTCTGCCTCAGCCTCCCGAGTAGCTGGGATTACAGGTGTGAGTCATTATGCCCTATAATTTTCTTTTATTGAAGTGTCCTTGTCTGATTTTTCTATCAGGATTATGTTGGCTTTATAAAATGAGTTTGGAAGTGTTTCTTCCTCTTCACCTTTTTGGAAGCATTTGAGAGGAATAGGTGTCAGTTTTTAAAATATTTAATAAAATGTACCAATGAAGCCATCAAATGTGGGACTTTTCTTTTTTGGAAAGTTTCTATTTACTGATTCAGTCTCCTTACCCTATATTAGTGTGTTCAGATTTTCTATTTCTGAGATGATCCAGTCTTGATAGATTGTGTGTTTCTAGGAATTTATCAATTTCTTCTAGGATATTGCATTCATTGGAGTATAATTGTTCATAGTAGTCTCCCATGATCCTTTGTGGTACTGTTCTATAAATTGTCTTCTCTTTCATTTATAATTTTGTGTACATATTCTTTTTTTGGTGTAGCTAAAGGTTCATCATCTTATCAAAACAGCAAATATTAGTTTTATTAGCTTTTTCTATTGTTTTTCTAGTTTTAATTTTATTTATATCTGTTCTGATCTTTCTCATTTTCCTCCTGCTGCTGAATTAGGGCTTACTTTGTTGTTCTTTTTCTATTTCCTTGATGTATAAATTAGGTTATTTATTTGAGATCTTTTTTCTCTCTCAATGTGTATCTGTTTTGCTATAAACATATCTCTTAGCACTGCTTTTGCTGCATGCCCACATGTTTTGTTGTGTGTCCATTTTCATTTTCCTCAAGATATTTTTTTTATTTCCCTTTTCATTTATTCTTGACTCATCGATTGTTGAGAAAGGTATTGTTTAATTTCCACATTTTGTGAATTTTCTAATTTTCTTCCTGTTAGTGTTTTCAAGTTTTAAAACATTATAGTCAGGAAAGATAATGCATATGATTTCAGTCTTCTTAAATTTCTTAATACTTGTTTTATGACCTAATACGATCTACTTGGACAGTGTTCCATATGCACCTGAAAAGAATGTGTATTTTGCTGCTATTGGATAAAGTGTTCTGCGTATGTCTAATAGGTCTATTTGCTCTATAGTATTGTTCAAGCCCACTGTTTTCTTATTGATTTTCTATCTAGATGATCTATCCATTGTTGAAAGTTGGCTATTGAAGTCTTCTATTATTGTATTACTGTCTACTTCTCCCAGCATTCATGTTAGTGTTTGCCCTATACATTTACATGCTGCCTTTTTGGGTACATATATATTTATAATCATTCTATAATCTTAGTGAGTTGACTATCATGACCTCCTTTGTATTTTGTAATAGTTTTCGTCTTAACGTCTATTTTCTCTGATATAAGTATAGCCGCCTTTGTTCTCTTTTGTTTACATAGAATATCTTTTTCCATTCCTTCACTTTCAGTACATAAGGGTTTTAAAACTCAAGTTAATCTCTTATAGGCAGCACATAATTTAATCTTTTTTTTATTTATGTAGCCACTTTGTCTTTTGATTAGAGAATTTAATCAATTTACATGTAAAGTAATTACTGATAGGTAAATTTCTACTACCATTTTGTTAATATTGTCCTGACTACTTTGTTCCATTCTGCCTCTCTTGTCTTTCTTCGTGATTTGTGATTTTCTCTAGTGGTATTATTTGTTTCCTTTTTCTTAACTTTTTGTGAATTCTCTACAGTTTTTTTTTTTTTTTCTTGTAGCTACCATGAGGCTTATGTAAAACATCTAATAGCTATATCAGACTATTTTAAGCTGATAATTTAATTTCATTGGCATTCAAAAACTACACTTTACCTTTTCCTCCCTCCATGTTTGATATTATTTATGTCTCAATTTACATTTTTAATTTATCCTGTCCATTAACAAATTATTATAAATACAGTTATTTTAATACATTTTTTGTATTTATAAACCACCAGGTTTATTTACATACCACCATTACAGTATCAAAGTAGTCTGAATTTGACCATATTCTTACTTTATAATGAGTTATACTTTCATATTTTTCATGTTGTTGGTTAATATCCTTTTGTTTTAACTTGGAAAATTCACTTTAGCATTTCTTATAAGACAATTCCTGTGGTAGTAATCTCACGTGGCTTTTCTTTGTCTTGGAAAGTCCTTACTTATCTCTCATTTATTTCTGAAAATTAGCTTTGCTGGATATAGTATTCTTTGTTGACAGGCATTTTCTCTTTCTTTCTTTCTTTCTTTCTTTCTTTCTTTCTTTCTTTCTTTCTTTCTTTCTTTTATGCTAACATATTGAATATATCAGCCCACTCTCTTCTCACCTATAATGTTTTTGCTGAAAAACTGCTGATAATCTTATGAACATTCACTTGTATGTAGCAAGTTGTCTTTCTCTTGTTTTCTAACTTCTGTCTTACATTTGACTTTTGAAAATTTTATTATTATGTGTCTTGATGGAGATCTCTCCATATGTAATCTATTTGGGTTATTTGGGCTTCATGGATATGGAGGTTCATTTTCATCTCCAGATTTGGGAGGATTTTTTATCATTATTTCTTCTGGCTCCTTTATCCTTCTCTGCCCCTTCCTGAACTACCATGATGCATACATTATTTCACTTGATCTTTTCTCAGAATTCCTGTAGGCTTTCTTTACTCTTTTTCATTCTTTATTTCTTTTCATTTCCCTGTCTGGGTAATTTCAAATATGCTTTCTTTGAGCTTGCTGATTCTCTCACTGCTTGATTGAGTCTACTGTTGAAGTTTTCTATAAAATTTTCAATTCAGTTATCGATTTGTAGTGCCACAACTTTTGTTTGGTTATTTTTTATGGCATATCTTTGTTCTACTTTTTATTCTGTGCATGTATTGTTTTCCTAATTTTATTTTTCTTTTTCATTTGTATTCATTTGTAGCTAAGTGGGCTTCTTTAAAATTATTTTAATTCTTTGTCAGGAAGTTCACAGACCTCTATTTTTTAATGATCAGTTACTGGTGCTTTATTTTTTTTTCCTTTAGTGGTATTATGTTTTCCTGATGTTTATGATTCTGTGGACATAAATTAGTGTGTGCACATATGAAAAAGTAAGCACCTATTTCAGTCTTTACAGACAGGCTTTGAACAGGAAAGTTCCACTAGTCAATTTATCCAAAGATTCTTGGAAGACCATCTTGCAGGGTTCATGGGTAGACTTACTGCTGGAGTCCTAGGGCCTAGTGCAGGGTCAGAAGCTTGACAGGCCTAGCACCTGCGTCCACAGGTGTAGCCTTAGTGCCTGGGTCCACAGGGTTGAGCCCAGAGCCTGAGTCCACTCTGGAGTCTGGACCTTGAATCTGCTGGGGTGGGTTTGAATTCTGAGTCCATGGGGCTCAGCTTGTGGCTGAGATTCACTGAGGTGGGCTTGTTTACTGGGTCTGTGGGAGTGGTCATATTGGAGTTTGGATCCTCAGGGGCAGGCCTGGAAGCTATATTCACAAGTCTTGAGTTGGTATGGACTATCCTGAAGCCAGAGTTACTGGGATTATAGCTTGGCACCTAGGTCCATAGGGGCAGGCCCAGGGCCTGCTTCCATGGGAATAGGCCTGGAGCCTAGGTCCACAGGGGCTGGCCTAGTTCCGGATCTAGCCTAGAGTCCGAGTTCACAAGGGTGGTTCTGGAGTCTGGGATTATAGGGGCCAGCCTGGTGCTAAGGTCTCTGGGGTGGACCTGGACCCTGGTGTACTATAGCCAGAGGCCTGAAGCCTAGATTCTTAAATGCTAGTCTGAGGCCTGAGACAACCACTGGGGCTAACCTGGCTCTAGGGTACATCCTGAAGCCTAGGGCTGTAGGGTCCTGCCTGGCATTGGAGTGGGCCTGGAGACTTTGCCTGTAGGTGCTGGTCTGGAACTTGGGGCTATGGCAGCCAACCTGATGCCAGGGTTCACAATCTCACCAACATCTGTTATTTTTTGACTTTTCAGTAATAGCCATTCTGACTGGTGTGAATGCTGTCTCATTGTGGTTTTGATTTGCATTTCTCTTGGGATTAGTGATACTGAGCTTTTTTTCATGTGCTTTTTGGCCACATGTATATCTTTTCTCCCATTCTGTAGGTTGTCTGTTTGCTCTATTCATAGTTTTCTTTTGTTGTGCAGAAGCTCTTTAGTTGAATTAGACCCCATTTGTCAATTTTGACTTTTGTTGCAATTGCTTTTGGTGTCTTCATCATGAAAATCTGTTACTATGTTCAGAATGGTATTGCCTTGGTTGTCTTCCAGGGTTCTTATAGTTTTGGGCTTTACATTTAAGCCTTTAATCCATCTTGAGTTGATTTTCGTATATGGTGTAAGGATGGGGTACATTTTCAATCTTCCACATATGGCTAGCCAGTTATCCCAGCACTGTTTATTGAACAGATGGTCCTTTTCCATTGCTTGTATTTGTCAGGTTGGTCAAAGATCAGATGGTTGTAGGTGTGTGGCCTCATGTGGTGCTTTTCTTCTCATGTTTATCCTCCTTGTGTTCACTGAGACTTTTGGACATGTGGATTTAGTTACCATCAAATTTAGAAAATGTTTGATCATTATCTATCAATACTTTTTCCTTCTCTTACTCTGTCTTCTCTCCTTTAGATATTCTAGTTATGTGACATTTTCTTCTTGCTATTTTCCACTGGTCACTGGGGCTCTGATTGTTATGTCTTCATTAAACTTTTGTGAGATAATTTTAGATTTGCATGCAGTTGGAAGAAATATAATAGAGAGAGCCTATGTATGATTTACTCAATCCCCTTTAATGCTAACATCCTGCAAAATTATAATACAATATAACAACCAGAATGTTGAAATTGGTGTAATCAAGATACAGAATATTTCAATCATTGCAATGGTCTCTCGTGTTGCCATTTAATAGCCACAATCACTTTTCTCCATCCCTACTCCCTCCTTAACTCCTGAAAGCTACCAATGTATTCCCCATTTATGTAATTTTGTCATTTCAAGAATGTTATATAAATAAAATCATGCAGGATATAACATATATGGACTGGAATTTTTTCATCCAGCATAATTCCCTGCAGATTAGGTTTTTACACGTAGCAGTTCATTTTTATGGCTGAGTAGTATTCCATGATATAGATGTATCACAATTTGCTTAAACATTTTTCATTTGGATTGATATCAGTTGCAGCAGTTATGAATAAAGCTGCTTTTTTCTATGAAAAGTTTTTAATACTTATACATTTAAGTTAGTGATCCATCTTTAGTTAATTTTTTGTCAAGTATGAGATACATTCTTGCTGATGCATTTGTTGAAAAGGTTATCCTTCTTTATTGAATTCCTTTTGCACCTTTCCTGTTAATCAAGTGGGAATATTTCTGTGAGTTTTCTTATGGGCTCTCCATTGTATTCCATTTATTGATGCATATATCTCTTCACCAATATGACATAGACTTGATTAGTCTTGAAATCAGGTAAATGATCTTACCTTATTCTTATTTGTTATAACTGTTTTAGCTATTGTACTTTTTGCTTTTTCATATATTTTTTGGAAAAACTTGCTTATATATACAAATAATGTTGCTTGGATTTTGATAAGGATTGTATTAATGCCGTATATCAATTTTGGGAAAATACTCATCTTTTTATTACATTGAGTCTTCCAATCTACAAATACAATATATCTCTCAATTTACCTATCTTTAATTTTATTTATCAGTATTTTATAGATTTTAGTATAGATGATCTATAAATATCTTGTTAGATTTACATCTTATTTTTTCTCTTTTTGAGCTATGGTAAATATTATTGCCTTTTAATTTTATTGTCCATGTGTTTGTCACTAACATATAGAATATAACTGATTTTTTATGTTTATCTTTTATTCTGCTAACTTGTTGAACTCATTTTTTAGTTTTGGAGTTTATCAGTTCCTCAAGATTTTCTGACAATTATGTTATATGCAAATTGAAACCATTTCATTGCTTTTCTGATCTGTTGTTATTTTATTTACGTTTCTTGCCTTTATACACTGGCTAGAACTTCCAACCCTATGTTGAATAGAGTTATGAGAGTAAATATTCTTGCCTTGCTGTCAATCATAGAGGGAAAGAATCTGGTCTTTTACCATTAAATATACAGACAGTCCTTCATATCTGTGGCATGTTATCCATGGATTTAATCAACAATGGAACAAAAATTTTTAAAGAAACTGAATGGTTGTATCTGTGCTGAACATGTGTACAGAACTTTTTCTTGTCATTATTCCCTAAAAATGCAGTATAACAATTATTTACATAGCATTTATACTGTTCTAGGTATTATAAGTAATCCAGAGATGATTTAAAGTATATGAAAAAAATGTGCAGAGGCTATATGCAAATAGTACATCACTTTACATAAAGGACTTGAGCATCCATGGATTTTTGTATTCATGAGGGGTCCTGGGACCAATCTCCCACGGATATTGAGGAACAACTGTAATGTTAGCTTTAGGTTTCTTGAATATACTGTTTGTCAAGTCGAACAAGTTTTCAATACTCTCATTTTTTCTGAGATTTTAAAAAAATTATGAATGGGTGTTGAATTATGTCAAATGGCTTTTTTCTGCATTGATTATCATATTAATTGTTTTCTTTATTCTATCATTATGGTGAATTAGATTGACTGATTTTTTAATATTGACCTGTTTTGCATGGTACAATAAATTCCATTTGATCATGTTGCATATTTTTTGTGCATATATATATATATATACGTATATATATATATATATATACATATATATATATATATATACATATATATATATATATATACATATATATATATATATATACGTATATATATATATATATATATATACATATATATATATATAAGTTTCATTCATATTTTGTTAAGGATTTTTGCATCTTTATTCATGAATGACCTTGGTGTATTCTGATGATACACAAATCATCACTCATAAGAATTTCTTTCTTCTTTCTTTCTTTCTTTCTTTCTGTCTTTCTTTCTTTCTTTCTTTCTTTCTTCTCTCTGCCCATCTGTCTGTCTTTTTTCCTTTCTTTCTTTCTCTCTTAATATCTTTGCCTGATTTTGGTATCAGGAAAATACTAGCTACACTGTTTTCTGGAAGAAATTGTAGAACTATTATTAATTGTTCTTTAAACATTTGATAGAATTATTTGGTGAAACCATCTGGGTCTATATATTTTTCTTTTGAAACTATTTAAATGATGAATTATTTGTTTCATAGATATAGGGCTATAAAAATTGTCTATTTCTTATGAGTGAGTTGTGGTAGCTTATGTTTTTTGAGGAATTAGCCCATTTTGTCTAAGTTGTCAAATTTATGTGTTTAATTATTTGTAGTAGTTCCTTATTATAGTTTTGTTATCATCAGGGTCTGTAGTAATATCCCTGTTTTATTCCTGATATGGGTCATTTGTGTCTTCTCTTTTTTTTCATTGTTAATCTTTTGTTGTCAATTTTATTGATATTGTCAAAGAATCAACTTTGTATTGCAATAGTGTTCTGTATTGCTATTCTGTTTTCAATTTTATTGATTTCTTCTATTATCTTTATTTCTTCATTTTGCTTTCTTTGGGTTGATTTTGCTCTTCTTATTTTAAATTCTTAAAGTAGAAGTTAAAATTATTGATTTAAGACTCTTCCTCTTTTTCAATGTAAGCATTTAATGCTGTACATTTTCCTCTCATCACTGTTTTAGCTGTGAGTTCAAATTTTTAATATTGTATTTTTATTTTTATTTAGCTAAGTGTAAGTGTATGTATTTTTCCTTGACACTTCCTCTTTGACTCATGAATTACATAGAAATCTCCTGCTTAGTTATCATGTATTTGGAGATTTTCCTATTATCTCTGTTATTGATTTGTCATTTGATCCCATTGTGGTTTGATTTTAATTCCTTTACATTTTTTAGGTTTGTTTTATGGTTCAAGATATAATCTATCTTGGTATATATTCTGTGAGCACTTGACGAGAATGTGTATCCTGCGGTCACTGAGTAGAGTAGTTAATGTCAAGTAGATCCTATTGTCTTATGGTATTGAGTCTTATGGTATTTTTAATTGGTACAAGAGTGCTGTTGAAGTTCCCAACTATAATTATTCATTTGTCTATTTCTCCTCCATTTCTAACAGATTTTTCCTCACATATTTCACAATTGTATTTGTTGGTGCACATGTATTTAGGGTTGTTATCTCTCACTGGTAGATTGACTCCTTTATTATTATAAAATGTTCCTTCCTATTTCTGGTATTTTTTTTCCCCCTAAGATCTAATTTATCTGATATAGCCACAGATATAGCTGTATCCCCATCAAAATCTCATCTTGAATTCCCACATGTTGTAGAAGGGACCTTGTGGGAGATAATTTAATCATGGGGGAAAGTCTTTCCCATGCTGTTCTCACAACAGTGAACAAGTCTCACAAGATCTGATAGTTTTATAAGGGGGAGTTTCCCTGAACAAACTCTCTCTTTGCCTGCTGCCACCCATGTAAGATGTGACTTACTCCTCCTTGCCTTCTGCCATGATTGTGAGGCTTCCCCAGCCACATGGAACTATAAGCCCATTAAACTCTTTTTCCTGTATAAATTGTTCAGTTTGGGGTATGTCTTTATCAGCAGCCTGAAAATGGACTAATACAGTAAATTGGTATTCATAGTGGGGTGCTACTAAAAAGATACCCAAAAATGTGGAAGCCACTTTAAAACTGGGTAATGGGCAGAGTTTGGAACAGTTTGGGGTGCTCAGAAGAAGATAGGAAAATGTGGGACAGTTTGGAACTTCCTAGAGACCTGTTGAATGGCTTTGACCAAAATGCTCATAATGATATGGACAATGAAATCCAGGCTGAAGTAGTCTCAGATGGAGATGAGGAGCTTGTTGGGATCCACAGCAAAGGTAACTCTTGCTATGTTTTAGCAAAGTGACTGGTGGCATTTTGCCCCTACCCTAGAGATTTATGGAACTTTGAACTTGAGAGAGATGATTTAGGGAATCTGGTGGAAGAAAATTCTAAGCAGCAAAGCATTCAAGAGTTGACTTGGGTGCAGTTAAAGGCATTCAGTTTTATAAGGGAAGCAAGCATAAAAATTTGAAAAATTTGCAGCCTGACAATGTGATAGAAAAGAAAATCCCATTTTCTGAAAAGAAATCCAAGCCAGCTGCACAAATTTGCATAAGTAATGAGGAGCCACATGTTAATCTCCAAGACAATGGGGAAAATGTCTTCAGGGCCTGTCAGAGGTCTTCATGGCAGCCTCTCCTATTACAGGCCTGGAAGCCTAGGAGGAAAAAGTGGGTTCATGGGGTGGGCCCAGGGTCCCCATGCTGTGTGCAGCCTAGGGATTTTGTGCCCTGCATCCCAGCTGCTCTAGTGATGGCAGAAAGGGGCCCAGGGAGAGCCTGTTTAACCTGTTTTGATTTGGAGAAGCACAGAAAATGAGGCATACAGAGATTCATATAGAGAAGCCCTGTATTTGGGAAGCAATCTGCCTGTGTGGCAATAGAGAAGGAGAGAGCTTTCAGACTATGAAGGCTGGAAGTTTACAATGGGCCCTTACCCTGACCAGAACTTCCTGGAAAAAAAATTAGCAAAGGAAATAGTGAATGAAGTAAATATATACTAGTAAATAAAGGCTACTATTAAATAAAGGCTACTATTGAAGAATCTGAAAAGCATCAGTATAAATTTATTGTAAGAGAAGAGTATAGAAGTGGGAAACAATATTTACCATCAAATAAAAAGTAATTGCCAATAGGAAAATTTTGCACAGAACACATTAAAGAAAACCCTTTGAAAAATTCAAACTAAAGAGACTTTTTATAAAGATCATATATAAAAATAAACAAAAAATGATAATTTTGAAAAAGAAGAGCAATTAAGGGGAGTTAGCTCTTTCAGATATTAAAATATGTTATAAAGCCTAATATTAAATTTATGCAATATTAGGATATAGTGAGAAAGAATAAAGGAATAAAATAGAAAGTATAAAAATTAATATGAATATATACATACATTAGCATATGATAAAGATGATATCTCAGTTTTCTTGGGAAATTGGATAGCCACTTGGAAAAACTTAAGTTGAATCTCTACTTTATATCCTAGCAAGATATACCTACAATGGATCATATTTAATGTTAAAAAATAAATAAATCTTAAATGTACTAGAAGAAAAATAGAATACCTCCTATAAAATCTAAAAGAAAAGACAGAGCATTTCTCAATAGCAAAATGTACCAAAAGATAATGTCAAAAGAACAAGTTAGGAATGCATTTCCTATACAATTCATATCAAAAAGGGCTAATCCCTTTAACACAAAAAATCAGAGAAAAAGATAATGTAATCAATGGAACAAGATGCAAAAGACACCAAGAGACATACAGTGGAAATAAAAACAACTATTAGATGTATGAGTTCTATGTCGCTCCAAATATATGACTTATAAATTGGAACTACCATGAAATATCGTTTTATTTATTAGATGTTTAAAACCACAAAATTTTAATAACAGAATCTGTCAAAATGTGGGAAAACACTTACTTTGCTAATGGAAAGGTCAACATGTACAGTCACAAGCAAGAGAAATTCAAACTTTCAAACCTCTAATTGCAAACATGTATGTCCTCTGATGTTTGACCTAGCAATTTAATTTATATACATTTCCACCTATGTAAAATTACATCTAGACATATCTACTCTTTCAACCACTGTTTGTAATAGCAAAAGACTGGGAACAACCCAAATATCCATTAAAAGGTGAAGGTTTAAATAAATGATGATATATTCATACAACAGAAGGTAATAAAAATATAAAAACAGACTAAAACAAAGTATTCTTTATGCTCTAAAGTGAAAGGATCTCCACAATATATTATGTAAGGAAGCAAGGAGAAGGATTTCACAGTTTTTAAAGCTACTTTTAACACTCCATATAAGGAACCTGGACGTCTCTGCTCCATCCAGTTTTCTAACAAGTTAAAAAACTGAACAGACTGAAAAATAACAAATTTTCTAGGATTCATCAGAGAGGTGAGGATACAGAACAAACTGCTACCCACAAGATTGGAGAGACAGTAAGATGAATACAGGGACTCATGGCTTACTACAGCAGAGACTTACAAGCAGAACTGCTGCAGGAACCAGTGCCAGGTATAAAAACCTGAACTATGATTGATAAATTGCTAGAGGCTCAAAGAGGACAAATCTGAGACTTATATATCCCAATGGAATCCTGTCAAGAAGAGGTGGGGTAGATGAGTTTAACCTGCAAGAGTATGACCAGGTTCTCATAGTAAATACTGGAGGAAGACTTCCCTTGTGTTTCAAGTACAGGGAGAGGAAATACACCAGAGTACTCTGCTCTTTAACAAGGCCTGCCCTCAGGAGAAGCTATTCAAACAGAGCCTTGCCTGCTGAGGTTTCCTCAGAGCCTAACTGACATGTGGGAAGGGAAATACCCAAATCTAGCCATCTTATCTCATGGAAAGGGAAGGGAGACTGAGAAATTGAGACTACTGGGAGGTTCACAGTCCAGAGACATGGTCCAGAGACTCACTAAAACATTGAGATCTAATCATAAGACCACAGAATGCTTTCCCACCCCCCGTCCCTTAACAAGCTATTACTGAAGGCCTATTTTCAGCAGTTCCATTTACATGGTAAATCATTTCTAACTATGAAGAAAAAATTACTAGGAAAAAAAAAAGAATTTGAAGAAATAGAGTAAGCATCAGAACCAGATATGACAGGGATTTTGAAATGATTGAACCTAAAAATTTAAACAACAATGAAAAACACACTAAGGGCTCTAGTAGATAAAGTAGACAGCATGTAAGAACAGATGGGCAAATGTAAGCATAGAGATGGAAATCCTAGGAAAGAAGCAAAAAGAAATACTACAGATCAAAAACACTGTGACAGAAGTGAAGAATGCCTTTGATGAGCTTATTAGTAGACTGGACACAGCTGAGGAAAGAATCTCTGAGCTTGAGGCTATAACAATAAAAACCTTCAAAACGACAAGTAATGAGAATGATACAGTAGCTAAAAAGAAATTATTTAGGCAGTTAGTGAGGGTAAGTGTATTAGGGTTCTCTAGAGGGATCGACTAGTAGGTTATACATACATATACATATATATATATGAGTTTATTAAGTAGTATTAACTCACATGATCACAAGATACCACAATAGGCCATCTGCAAGCTGAGGAGCAAGGAAGCCAATCTGAGTCCCAAAGCTGCAGATCTTGGAGTCCGATGTTTGAGGGCAGAAGCATACAGCACAGGAGAAAGCACAGGAGAAAGATGTAGGCTGTGTACAGCACAGGAGAAAGATGTAGGCTGGGAGGCAAAGCCACTCTTGCCTTTTCACATTTTTCTACCTGCTTTACTTTGCATGCTTCAATCCAATCAAGTTGACACTCAGTATTAACCATCACAGTAAGAAAGTCCTCTGTAAGGCTTCCCTTTTAACAAAAAGCAACCTCAAATCATTTTTTTTTTTTTCAACAAAATGCAGCCTGAAAAATCAAATGGCAGATATAGAAAAGCAAGCTAGAAACTTTCACAGGTAAATGCCAGCAGCTGTGACAATAGAAAAAGGCCACCTGGAGGCCAGACATGTTCAACATAGGACTCCATCTTCCCTTTCCTTTGTCAACCGTGTGAACAGTAGGGAACAGACCTAATGTCACAGGACAGGTAGATAACTCATTTACATGATAAAAGATTATGGTGGGGTAGCCAGCTTCTTCACGTGCTATGTAAATGGCACACCTGGTCCAACGACCAACCTTTTGGGCCCTATGTAAATCAGACACCACCTCCTCAAGCTTGTCTATAAAATCCTGTGCATTTCATCACAAAACTGGAGGACCCGTTCGGGAGCCCCTCTCTCTCTGCAGGAAAGAGAGCTATTCCCTTTCTTTTGCCTGTTAAACTTCCACTCTTAAACTCACTTCTTGTCCTAGATTTCCCTGGCATGAGACAACAAACCTTAGGTATTTACCCCAGACAATGATACTGCTTCAAGAACAAACCAATAAATAGAAAAATTAAAAAAAAAAAAAAAAAAAAAAAAAACAGAACAGAATATTCAGAGAGTGTGTGACAACTATAAAAGGTATAACAGAAACAGAAACAGAACACTAGAAGGAGAAAAAAAGTGAAATAAACAGGAGAAATATTTAAAACAATAATGCTTTAGATTTTTTTCCAAATTAATGTGGGACACCAAATCACAGATCCAGAAGGCTAAGGGAAAATGAAGCAGGATAAGTGCTAAAATCAAATATAAAAGAAAAATTCAGAAAGAAGTGAGAGGAAAAAAAGCACCTTATTTCTAGAGGAACAAAGATAAGAATTATATCCAACCTCTCCTCTGAAACCAGGCAAGCAAGAGGAGAGTAGGGTAAAATTTTTAATGTCTTGAGAGGAAAAAAAAAAAAAATCTTACCAACCTAGAATTCTGTAGTCTGTGAAATTATGCTACAAAAGTGAAGGAGAAAAAAAGACTTTCTCAGATAAGGAAAAATTACAGTGGTTTATTGCTACTAGAACTGCTTTGCAAGAAAAGGGTAGGGAAGGAAAACAATATAGCTCAAACACTTGAATCATCATAAAGAAAGAAATAACATGGGAAAATAATAACTAACAGTAAAATAAAAACATTTATTTTTCTTATTCTTAATCTAAAAGATAATAGTTTGTTCAAAATGATAGCAATAGTGTATTTACTTATGTATGCTAATATATGTATAGATTTTTTATATGCTTATATATAATTGGAATGAATCACAGCAATTATACAAGGAATAGAAAAGAAATATCAAGATTATTTTGTTATTATAGGGTGCTCATACTACCTGTGAAGCAGAATAGTGTTATTCGAAAGTGGACTTGGATTTGGTGTAAATGTATATTGCAAACTAGGGCAACCACTAAAAAGTATAAAAAGAAAGAAGTATAACTGATATGCTCAGAAAGAAGAGAAAATGGAACATAAAATGCTCAATGAAAACCACAAAAGGCAAAGAGCAGAAAACAAGCATAGGAACAAAGAACAAAGGCAGCAAAAGGAAATAGCAACAAATATGACAAATATTAATTCAAGTATACAAATAATCACTTTGAACATCCATAGTCTAACACAACTTAATACATTTACACAGTTGGATATTAAAATAGCACATCTTATTAGAACGTGTGGGATATAGCAAAAGCAGTGCTTAGGGAGATATTTATAGCATTGAATGTATATATAAGAAAAAAGGAAAGATCTAAACTCAAACATCTAAGTTCCCACTTTAGAAAACTTGAAAAAGAAGAGCAAATTAAATCCAAAGTAAGCAGAAAAATAGAATTAAAAAGTTAGAGGAGTCATTAATGAAATTCAAAACATAAAATCGATAGAAAAAAACAATGTAACCAAAAGCTGGTTCTTGAAAAGATCAATAAAATCGCTAAGCTGTAGTCAAGATAACTAAAAAAAAGAGAGAAGATATCAATTACTATTATCAAAAAGGAATAGGGAATATCACTATATATAGCATGAACATTAAAAGGATAATTAAAGAATACTACAAACAGGCCAGGCGCAGTGGCTGACGCCTGTAATCCCAGCACTTTGAGAGGCCGACGCAAGCAGATCACAAGGTCAGGAGATCAAGACCATCCTGGCTAACACAGTGAAACCCCGTCTCTACTAAAAGTACTATATATATATATAGATATATATGTATATGTATATATATACACATACACACACACATATATATCTATATATATATGTAAGCTGGGCGAGGTGGCTGGTGCCTGTAGTCCCAGCTACTCAGGAGGCTGAGGCAGGAGAATGGCATGAACCCAGGAAGTGGAGCTTGCAGTGAGCCGAGATCGTGCCACTGCACTCCAACCTGGGTGACAGAGTGAGACTCCGTGTCAAAAAAAAAAAAAAAAAAAAAAAAAAAAAAAAAAAAAAAAAAGAGTACTATGAACAACTTTGTATGCACAGATTTGCTAACTTACATTAAATCAATGAATTCCTTGAAAGACATAGTTTGCCAAAACTCACACAAGAAGAAACAGACAATCTGAATAGTCCCAGGTCTAGCAAAAAATTGAATCAATTAATAACCTTCCAAAACAGAAAGCAACAGGCCAGATGGGTTCACTGGTGAATTCTACCAAACATTTAAAGAAGAAATTATACAAATTATCTTTAATATTTTTTAGAAGTCATTAACAGAAGGAATACAGCCTAATTCTTCCAATAAGACCAGCATTACTCTAACAACAATACCAGATAAAGTTATTACAAGAAAACTAAAGAGCAAACCAATATCTTTCATAAACACAAATGCAAAAATCCTCAACAAAATATTAGTAAATAGAATCCAACAATGTATAAAAAATTATATGCCACAATCAAGAGGGATTTATTCCATGTAGGCAAGACAGGTTCACATTTGAAAATACATTATTGCAATACATCACATTGACAGACTAAAAAAGAAAAATCACATGATCATATCAATAGACTGGGGGAAAGCATTTGACAAAACCGGCATGATGAAAACTCTCAGTCAACTAGGAATAAAGGAAAACTTTGTCAACTTGATGAAAACAGTCTACAAAAATTCTACAACTAACATCATACTTAATGGTAAGAAACTGTAAACTTTCTCACTAATATCAAAAACAAACCAAGGATCCCATCTCACCACTTCTTTGCAATACTGTGCTGGAATTCCCAGCTGATGCAATAAAACATGAAAATGAGATAAAAAGTATACAGATTGGAAAGTAAGAAATAAAATTGTCTTCTTTCACAGATGGCATGATCATCAATGTTGAAAATTCAAAGTAACAATAAAAAACTCTCCTGGAACTAATAAGTGATTATACTAAGATTGCAGAATATATATGAAGAATAAGTTTAATAAATTGTTTTCCTATATATAGCAATGAATAAGTGAAATTTTAATTTAACAGTATAATACCAAATCTACATGCAGAAAACTACAAAACTGATGAACATCAAAGAACTAAGTAATTAAATATTTTATGTTCATGGATAGAAAGACTCAAAATTGTCAAGATGTTAGTTCTTCCCAATGTGATGAAGAGCCAATGCAATTTCAATAAAAATTCCAGGAAATTATTTTGTGGATATTGAAAAACTAATTCTAAATTGTAAATAGAAAGGGAAAAGACCCCAAATACCCAATGTAATATTGAAGGAGAAAAACAAAATTGGAGGACTGACAAGACCCAACTTAAAGACTTACAATAAAGCTATAGTATTCTAGATAATCTGGTACCGGTAAAAGAATAGCTCAGTGAAGCAGAGCAGGAAGTCCAGACATAGAGTCACACAAAGACATCAACTGGCCTTTGACAAATGAGCAAAGGCAATACAATGAAGAAAAGATAGTCTTTTCAACAAATAAGGCTCAAACAAGTAGACACTCACATGCAAATAATAATAATAAAAGACAGATAAAATAAGAGATGTAGACCTTGCCCTAGTCACAAAAATTAACTCAAAATGGATAATGGATCTAAATGTAAAATGCAAAACTATAAAACTCCTTGAAGAAAACACAGGAGAAAATCTAAATTGCCTTGGCTTTGGCAATCACTTTTTAGATACAACAAAACATCTTCCATGAGAGAAATAATTGATAAGCTAAACCGTATTAAAATTGAAATTTTCTGCTCTACAAAAGGCAATGTTAAGAGAATGAGAAGATAAGCTAATACTAAAGGAAAATATTTACAAAAGATATATCTGATTAAAAAGCTGTTATCTAAAATATACAAAGAACATTTGAAAGTCAACAATAAGCAAATAATCCAATTAAAAATGGTTTAAAGATCTTAAGAAGCACCTCACCAAAGAATATACACAGAAGAAAAATGAGCATATAAAAGGATACTTCACATCATATCATTTGGGAAACACAAATTAAAACAATGAAATACCACTACACACTTGTTAGAATGGCCAAATTTCAAAACAGTGATTATATCAATCGCTGATGAGGATGTGGAGCTACTGGAACTCTTATCCATTGCTGGTGGGAATGCAAAATAATATAGGCACTTTGAAAAACGATTTGAAAACAATTTGAAAAAAAATTACAAAACTAAACATACTTTTACCATATGATCCAGCAACAATCACCCAGTAATAATGCTCCTTAGTATCCAATCAAAGCAGCTGAAAACTTACACCCACAGAAAAATCTGCACATAGATGTTTAATACTGCTTTACTCATAATTGCCAAAACTTGGAGGCAATCGAGATGTCCTTCAATAGGTGATTATATCAATGAACTGTGGTACATCCAAACAATGGAATATTATACAACCCTAAAAAGAAATGAGCTGCAAGCTATAAAAACCATGGAGGAAACTTAAATGCATATTACTAAGTGACAGAAGCCAATCTGAAAAGGCTATATATCACGTGAATCCAACTATACTGTATTCTGGAAAAGGCAAAACTGTAGAGATAGTAAAAAGATCAGTGATTGGCAAGGATTGGAACAGAGAGGCAGAACAGAGAATTTTCAGATTAATGAAAATACTCTATAATATTATGATGGTGGATACATTACATTATATATTTATCCCAACCCAAAGAATGTTGAACACCAAGAGTGAACCCAGATGTAAACTACAGACTTTGGGTGACCATAATGCATCAATGTAGGTTCATCAATTATAACAAATGTACCATATTGGTGGGTAATGTTGATAATAAGGAAGATTATGTATGTGTGTATCTACGTGTGACAAGAGGGGTTGTATGGGAAATCTCTGTGCCTTCCTCACAATTTTGCTGCAAAACTAAAAGTGTGCTAAAAAAAAAAAAAAAAAAAAAAAAAAAAAAAAATCCTAAGAAAAGTAACTTGCACATTTTAAAATAAGCAATGAGTCAAAGAAAAAATCATGAAAAAATTAGACAATACTTTCAGAAGAGTCTAAATGAGACCCAATTCACCAAAACTTATGAAATGTAGCTATACAGTGATAAAGGGAAATTATAGCTGCCAATGCCTGTAGTAAAAAAGAAAAAAGATTCTATGTCAATCAATTCACTTCCCACTTTAAGCAAGATCAAACTAAACCTAAAACAAGTAGAAAGATAGCAATAATAAAGATTAGTATAAATATATAATAATAAAGTAAAAAAAACAGACAAACAACAAAGAAAATCAATGATAGCAAAATTACATTCTTTGAAAAGGTCAATAAAATGACAAAACCTCAAGTTAGATGTATGTTTAAAAACTGGGAAGATTCAAATTACTGAAATCAAAAACGAAAGAACGGACCTCTTTACTGACCCTACAGATCAAAAAAGAGGAAAAGGGAATCCTTTGAGCAATTGTAGGATAACAAATTAGATAACAGATGAACAAATTACTAGAATGACATGAATTACTGAAACTACCTTCTCAAGAAATAGAAAATCTGAGAAGTTAGTTTCTCAAATTAGACATATTATAAGTACAGATTGGGTTAGTTATTTTAAAACTTCCCACAAAGAAAAACCCAGACCCAAATTGTTTTAGTGAATTATATCAAATTTTTAAAGAAAAATTCATATAAAGTGTTCACAATTTCTCCAAAATACAGAAGAGAGACCACTTCCTACCTCATTCCATTAGGCCAAAGTTGCCATGATACAAAATAATATAAAGATACCACAAGAAATATTTCTTATAAGTATAGATGTAAAGATCTTCTACAAAATACTAGGAAACTAAATCTAACAACATATGCAAAGGATTAATTATACACTACGGTCAGGTGGATTTTATCTCAGGAAAACAGGTTGATTCAACATCCGAAAACAATGTAATACACCATGTCAATAGAATAAAGGACAAAAAAAAAAAAAAGGATCGTCTCAATAGACACAGAAAAAAGCACTTGACAAAATCCAACAACCTTTCACGATAAGATCACTGAACAAACTAGAAATATAAAAGAACTTCCTCACCTGGTAAGGGGAATCTGCTAAAACCCACAGCTCACATCACACTTAATTGTGAAATAGTCAAAACTTTCCCCCTAAAATCAAGAATAAGACAGGATGTCTGTTCACATCACTTCTATTCAACCTTGTACTGGAGGTTCCAGACAGAGCAATGAGATAAGAAAATAAAAAGCATGTAGCTGGGCAGGGTGGCCATAGCTGTAATCCCAGGAATTTGGAAGGCCAAAGTAGGCAGATCACTTGAGACCAGGAGTTCGAGACCAGCCTGGGCAACATGAAGAAAACTCATCTCTACAAAAAATACAAAAATTATCTGGGCATGGTGACACATGTCTGTAGTCCTAGCTTGTCAGGAGGCTGAGGTGGAAGGATTGCTGGAGCCATGAAGATCGAGGCTGCAGTGAGCCATGATGGCACCACTGAACTTCAGCCTGGGCAAGAGAGTGAGACCCTGTGTCAAAATAAACAAATAAATAAACAAACAAACAAATAGCAGGCATCACTATTGAAAGAAATGTAAAATATCTATTTGCAGATGACATGATTTTATGTGAAGAAAATTCTTAAAAATACACTTCTAAAAACTATTAAAACTAATAAAATCAACAAATTTGCATGATACAAGATCAACACATAAAAATATATTTTAATATACTAGCATAAAACATGCAGAAGTGAAATTAAGGAACAATTCCATTTAAAACAGCATCAAAAAGAAAAAAATGCATAAGAACAAATTTAATAAGAGCAAAAGTGATATACTGAAAACTGGGAAACATTGCTGAAATAAAAATCTAAACAAATGGAACGATATCTCATGTCCATAGATCAGATATCATATTGTTTAAATGGCAATGCTCCCCATATTAATCTACAGATTCAACTCAATCCCTCTCTATCAAAAAAACAAGGAGTAGAACAATGTATATTGCTCTGTATTACTTATATTTCCATAAAGAATGTCTAGAAACATTCACAAGAAACTAATGAAAGCATTTATATATCATAATGGTTGGGTTGAAACTGGATAAATGTGGGGCAGGGTAACTATATATATTGTTTTTCTTTTTATACCTTGTATTATTTTTTTAAAGTATGGGGAGAAGAGCAGGAGTGGAAATTATCTTGCCCCACTCTAGCAGTGTGTAAGATAGACAAGCCTGGATTCATAGAATCAGACCAGAATGACTGACAAATAAGCAGTGTATGGAGGTAGTCCTCCTAGGATGTGTGGCCACCCATTACTTTGAACTTCCAGAGAATATTACTAACATCCATTGAAACAGGAACAAGTAAAGGGGAGAAAGGCCAGCTTACTTAATACCAATGGGATTTTAATTTCTTTATCACTATCCCCACAGCAGCTGTAGCAAGGGCCCTCCCACATCTCTCCAGGCTTCCTTCTCCTCACACTATCAACTCTTATCCAAAGTTAGAGGGAACCTAGAGAAGGTAGTAGATGTTACCTATGAATGATCCTGCTGTGCAAAGGAGAAAAGGTAGGGAAAGAAAGGGAAAAAGAGCAGAGGAGTCTGCAGGAGTTCCTGCTGATTCTTTACTTATCTTGGGTACCACAGGGCAGGAGATAAACTTTGGAGAAGAGTGCAATTAAGCTAACTCCAATTTGGCTTTGATCTACATTTAATTTGTTCACATTTGAGGGTTCAGATCCAAAATGAAAAAGGATTTTATGGATGAATAATATTTCATTGTATATGTAAACCACATTTTCTTTGTCTATTTATCCACTGATAGACACTTAGTTTGATTCCATATCTTAGCTGTTGTGAATAGTGCTATAATAAAGGTGGGAGTACTGGTACCTCTTCAATGTACTGATTTCCTTCTTATGAATATATATACCCAGCAGTGGGACTGCTGGATCATATGGCAGTTCTATTTTCAGTTTATTGAGGAACTTCCACACTGTTTTCTACAGTTACTGTACTACTTTAGATTCCTCCCAACAGTGTAGTGGCATTCCCCCATCTCCACATCGTCACTAGCATTTGTTACTTTTTGTCTTTTTTATAATAGCTGTTCTAACTGGGGTAGGTGATACCTTCTAGTGATTTTCATTTGTATTTCCTCGATGATCAGTGAAATTGAATAGTTTTTCATATACTTCTTGGCCATTTGTATATCTTCTTTTGAGAAATGTCCATCCAGGCCTTTTGCCCATTTTTAATTGCATTGATGTTTTGTTTTTTTGCTATTGATTTATTGGTTCCTTACATACCCTGGTTATTCATCTCTTGTCAGATCGATAGATTGTAAGTATTTTCTCACATTCTGTAGGTTGTCTTTTCACTTTATTGATTGTTTTTCTTGTGGTGCCAAAGTTTTTTAGCTTATTGTAATTCTGTTTGTCTATTTTTGTTTTGTTGTCTGTGCTTTCGAGGTCTTCGAGGTCTTACCCCCCAAAATCTTTGCTCAGACTAATGTCCTCTAGCATTCTCCTAGTGTTTTAGTAGTTTCATAGTTTCAAATCTTATAATGAAGTCTTTAACCCATTGTTAGTTGATTTTTGTGTGTGGTGGAAGATAAAGATCTAGTTTCGTTTTTCTGCATATGAATATCCAGTTTATCCAGCACCATTTATTAAAGAGACTGTCCTTTCCCCCAATGCATATTCGTGGTATCTGTGTCAAAAACAACTCAGTGTAAGTGTGTGGATTTATTTCTGGATTTTCTATTCTGTTCCATTCATCTAGGTGTCTGTTTTATGCCAGTATCATGCTGTTTGGGTTATTTTAGCTGTGCAGTATAATTTGAAATCAGAGAGTGTGATGCTTCCAGCTTTCTTCTTTTTGATCAGGATTATTTTAGCTATTCAGTGACATTTGTGGTTCCATATATATTTTATGATTATTTTTTCTATTTCTGTGAAGAATGTCATTGGAATCAAGCTTGGGCTTGTATAGAGATTTTAACAATATTAAGTCTCTCAACCCCTGAGCATGAGATAACTTTCCACCTTATCATTTGCAGTATGATGCATGGAACTGGAGGCCGTTATGTTAAGTGAAATAAGCCAGGCTCACAACAACAGATATCACATGTTCTCATTCTTATTTGGGAGCTATAAAAGGGGGTCTCATGGAGGTAGAGAGTAGACTGGGAAGGGAAGAGGGGTGGGCAGATGAAGAGAAGTTGGTTATGGAATACAAAGACATGGTTGGATAGAAGGAATATGTTCTAGTGTACAAGAATACAGTAGGGAAATTATAGTTAACAATAATTTATTGTATATTTAAAAATAGCTAGAAGAAAAGAGCTTTAATATTCCCAAAACAAATAAAATATAAATGTTTAAGGCGAGGGATATCCCAATTACCCTGATTTGATCATTATTCATTGTATACAGTTTTCAAAATATCACATGTACCCCCAAATATGTAAAACTGTTATATACAATTAAATAACAAAAATGGAAACAACAGCTGTACAAACATTTTTAAAAGGCTTTCTTTAAAAGAGTTTCACATGAAAGTAGGAAAGGACTCTCTGGAGTCCTTACCATCTTTATGTGAGAAGCACATTGGTCCCAGTGCTCTCTTTACTTTTCTTAGTCCATCCTTTCACTCTGTACATCTTTCTGAGCTCAATGAATTATACACTATTGTTGCTTAATTGCTTTCAGAGATGGACCCCTGCACAGGTGGGAATGGATGTGTTCACATATGTCAGAGTGAGAATGGCACGGCCAGGTGTGCCTGACATGCAGGGTAACAGCTGTCTGAAGACAAAAACATTTGTGAAGGTAGGAAACTGAAACTGATGACTTAATTGTGTAATTGTTTGAAATTTTGTGGTAATTCAGTTTTGAATAGTCAGAACAGCTAGGAGAAAAGGTGTTTTCATTTATTCTTAAAAAGGAACATTTAAATTCTTATTTGATCATTTGAAAGCTATTTTTATACCATCAAACTTCAGTGAAATTCTTAGTAACATTTTATAAAATGACATAGGATAGTTCCAGACTTAATACTTTTTGTTTCTCATTCTGAAGTAAATTCCAGAATTAATATTTCAAACTCTTCTATAACCACACAGGAAGTTTTTTATTATAGGCTACAGAAGGTGGGGATAACCTTTGAAAAGCAAGTATATGCAGATGAGTGTTTTCAGAAGTCAGGAATAATTAAAACAAAAAAGAAGGAACTCTATAAATACAAAATTACATATTTCTGTTTCCTAGAAATAGCAAAACAGACATACTTTAATTCAAAGATGAAAGTGATAAATTCTTCCCTCACAAGAACTGATAAATTAAGTCATTTCTCTGGGGCAGTCTTTGTTTTAATAACTTTTGAGAAATCACTTTTTTATCATGATGTTTTCATGAAATGAGAAACCATTTATTTGTAGTAGTTACAAAAGTAATTATGACTTATAGGACTGATAAAAACTATGAAATACAATTAGTAATGGAAATTTGTGTTTTCATTTTTTCTTTAAGTCAAAATTAAGATGATAATTTCTGTGGATTTTTTAAACACACTTTTCTAACAGAGAACATTTCTGCTTTGGTCCTCTGTTTCCACAGCATCTATCTAGCTCAGCACTTGGTACAGAATAGGATCATCTTAAATAAATATTTGAGGAAAATTGACAAATGTTTGCATACATAGATATAGATATGTATATTTATCTGTCTACTGCCTTTCAAACTTCTATTTTAACATCTGATACATTATTTATAGAAAATCTATCCTGAGAATTACTGCTTGCCCTGTTCTATTACAATTACATTAGAAGAATGAGTATTTCTCTTAAGCACCCTGGTGGGGATGATACATAGTACAGAGGAAGAACCAGTTTAAAAAAAAAAATGGTGAGACCTATCCCCTTAAAGGGAGGAAGGAGAGATCACCTGAGCCACACAACTGAAGTTACACTGAATAGAATTGACTATTGTTATCAGGAGAGAGAGAGGGTATGAGGGTCTAAGTGGCATTCCCTTGTGACAATCATATGTATAACACAAACCATGGATTGCTAAATATGAAGGCCCCTTATCTGCCTTGCCCATGGCCACACATACTAATGTAAATCAAGGAGATAGTCCTAAAGACAAATGACAATGACTTCTTCCCTGTATTATTAAGGAATAGATTAGGCCCATTTTTGTTTCATTTTCTCTTTTTCCTTATTAATAGATACTAGTAAGTTCTAATAGAAGTGTTTGAGAACATAAGACCAACACTAGCGGTAATGTCAGAAGTCGTCAGCTTATTTACAAATGCTCCTTTATATAAAGAATATGGAACCTATGTGGTACTTACTGTTACAGTGGCTGTTGGGGGTAGGGGGTCAAGTGGGAGCAGGTGCATGAGTCCATTATTGTAGTTTGTCAGTAAGTCATCATTACATCTCCTAAGACATAGCTGTTGTGTCTGTCATCCTGCAGATATAAATGAGTGTGCTGAAGGTCTTTCTTGCAGTGGCCACCACTGTGTAAACTCTATGGGATCTTTCACTTGTGCCTGCCACACTGGCTTTGAGCTGGGAGCTGATAGAAAACAATGTTACAGTAAGTGGCAACAGTCAAAGCCCAGGGAATGTGTGGCATTTTACAGGTATTAAACATGAATAATAAACAAAAGAATTACATTGTGTGTCTTGCTAAAGCAAGGACTCCCGAGAAGGATGTGGATGAAGGCTTAAAAATCCAACCCCTTTATTTTATAGATGAGAAAACAGAGGCCCAGAGTCAGTAGAAAATGGTTTGAAGAATAATCTGTAGTGTCATTAGCAAGGATTAAACCTCAGGTTTTCTGACTTGGGGCTCTGTTAGGTTCATAGATCTTTGTGAAAAGTCTGCCTTCCTTTATCAGTTCTGCCATGCAATATTTATTGAACACTAATAATTCCAATGTAAAACTCAAAAAAAAAAAAAAAAAAGGAATGAGCAGGAGTGAAGGAACCACCGTACAAGAAGCAGCTCTAAGCTGCAATACCATGCCTCATGCATTGGATGTTCTAATGAGAATCTTCCACATTGACCCTCTCCCTCCCTCCCTTATTGCCTTTCATCATGCCTATTGAGCAGCTCCTTCCCTGCTTTGTCTTTTCTTCCACTGATTCATTTCCCTATCCCTTCTCTTCAAAAAATTTGTGATCCGTGTCACATAACCTTAGCATCTTCCTCCCTAGGCTCAGTTATACAACTACATATATCCCTTTTTAGGAACATATTAAAATGTTAATATGCTGAGCTATTAGCTATAGTTACTATTACAACTATGTTCTCCTCACACGTCATCCCCACTGGTCCATTACTTAATCTGCAGATCAGCACACTTTCTACTTTACTAAGCTTTAATCTATCTGATACAAATTTCCTCAAGTTCAATGTTTTCTACCTCAACATTTCCCATTCTCACCCATCTCTACTTCTGTCCTTTTTTGAATGACAGATTATTTTCTTATTTTTATGGCTGATGTATCCATCTCTGACTCTTGGTACATCAAGAGACAGAGGTCTTGGTACATCAAAAATTCATTTTTTTTCTTCATCTTCTTCTTCATCTTCAGACTCTATATTTCTCTCAGTGACTTCTTCCCTTCTTTCTCCAGTTCACAACTATACCTTACAAGGTAAATTTTACTATGTTGAAAACAACCATACTAACTGGTTTTGCTTTAAATTCAGGATCATAAATCTTAAATGATTAAGCAGCGTGGGTGGACAAACATATACTATCAGAATATGTCTATCTACTTTTACTGTCATCAAAATAAGTGTTTAACATCTCTTTCTCTTCCAAAGCTTTATATCGCCCTCCTTTTGACCTTTGTCCTCATCTCATCTCTTAGGTCATCAAATAATAAATGCAAACTATCATCCAAGGTAGCAATTGAAACAAAGTCTCCTGTAGAATCACATGGAAAGGCTTCAGTCCTATTAATATGAAGCAGGTAGCCCTATTACTATCAAAGGTCATCTTCTCCATGGAGCTTTGGATTCCATTCTCTCTTCACATCTGAAGATCTTTGCTTTTGCAATTATCTCCCTCTTTTCTGAATTATCAGTTATTTCTTCTGCATCATTTTCATCAGCATAACAACATGACCAAGTGTCTTCTGTCTTTAAAGTACTTTCACATGAGTCCATATTTCATAAAAGCTAGTATCTGACTTTAGCCAATGTCTCCTCTCTCATTCTCTCATCAGCCCATACTAATCAAGTTTTCACCTCTACTCTGCCACTTGTCACCCATGACCACTATGCTACCAGATTGGATGGTAGCTTCTTCAATTTTATCCTAATTGACATCTCAGTAGTTTTCAACACTTCTGATTACCCTCATTCTTGAAACACTCTTCACTTCTGTGTTACTACACTTTCCTAGTATTTCTTTATATCTCTGGCCCTTCTTTCAATGTAAAATTTATTGAACTGCTCTCCTTTTAACTACATGTGAATATACCAAACTAACTGTTCCGTGTCACTACCTGCATGACTGGTAGACATTTCCCACTTGGTAGAGCCAAAACAGAAATGCTGATTTTGAGTCTCAGTCCCAAAGAGCCTCTTCTCAGTTCTTCACATATTAATCAATCATCCATTTAGTGCCAAAGTCAACAACTCAATGACAGAAAATTAATAACTGACTGAACTAGGATTTGAACTAGAGTCATCCTGCTTCAGATATAATATCCTTTCAACTTCATCATGTGTTTATAAACATTATGTCTCTTTATTAGTTTTAATGAAGGAACAAATAAAGGTGGTGATATATAAAATACATATTTAAGCTTTCTTACCTGAGCTCTTTCATGAAGAGATATTATTAGGGTACCTAAATTCTTCATTCTTCCTTCCAACATAAAATTCTATGTGTCTTTAATTCTATACTCCTTAAGGTCTGTTGGTATATTTTTATTGCTTAAAGACTGCATTTTTGCTACAGTGATATTTTCCTTTTATTTATTTATTTATTTTTTTTTTTGAGACGGAGGCTTGCTCTGCCGCCCAGGCTGGAGTGCAGTGGCCGGATCTCAGCTCATTGCAAGCTCCGCCTCCCGGGTTTACGCCATTCTGCTGGCTCAGCCTCCCGAGTAGCTGGGACTACAGACGCCCGCCTCGTCGCCCGGCTAGTTTTTTGTATTTTTTAGTAGAGACGGGGTTTCACCGTATTAGCCAGGATGGTCTCGATCCCCTGACCTCGTGATCCGCCCGTCTCGGCCTCCCAAAGTGCTGGGATTACAGGCTTGAGCCACCGTGCCCGGCCGATATTTTCCTTTTAAAGAGCAAACTAAATAAGATGGGAGAGAAATTTGACTACTAATTAAGATACAACTTCCTCTGAAGTCAGGTTTTTTTTTTGTTGTTTTTTTTTCTTTATATGCCTGAAGGAGTCCCTTCAGGCCGAGAAAAGTGTGGAAGGATTTTTCTTTGCCTTAAATCTTTTGGCTTTTTAATGTGACCAGAGGTATAGGGGATGAGTATATTTTACAAATGTATGAAATTAAACATCTTACAATCTGACTCCTGCTTCCTCAGTTATCAGGGAAGAGGGAGTCATTGATGATAATAAGTTAGGAGGTACATACATGCTCTCTGTAGAATTTACTTGGGAAAGAAATTTGCTCTACAGTTGAATACATTTGGTAGAAGTTTATTTTTACATTTATTTTCCTTTTGTGAATATTTGGCTAAGCTCTTTCTGTAGTCCTCAACAGACCTTAATATTTACTAACTGAAATACAAATCTTTCCTAGTGAAAACTGGTCTTTTGAGTTGTTTCAAAACCTGTAGATGGAGTAAGTCCTTTTAGACTATGATTATATATACATATATATATATATATAGTTGTTTTTTAGACGGAGTCTGCCACTGTCGCCCAGGCTGGAGTGCAGTGGCATGATCTTTTCTCACTGCAAGCTCAGCCTCCCGGGTTCACACCATTCTCCTGCCTCAGTCTCCCGAGTAGCTGGGACTACAGGCGCCCGCCACCACGCACGGCTAATTTTTTGTATTTTTAGTAGAGACGGGGTTTCACCGTGTTACCCAGGATGGTCTCGATCTCCTGACCTCGTGATCCGCCCTCCTCGGCCTCCCAAAGTGCTGGGATTACAGGTGTGAGCCACCACGCCCGGCCAAGCATGATGATATTTAACAATGAATTATGTGCCCATCATCTAAAGGGCATTTTGAAATGATACTTTTTTTTAGAGAACAGTGTATTATATTTATGTGGTTTTTTTTCTCAGCAGGTCTCAAAACACTTTGCGGTGTAACCACTGAATCTTCACAGTGTACTATGAATTAGCTATCAGTGTCTTGTAATTAGAAATTGGAAAATTCCACGTACAGCATGCTTCCTTCAAATTACCAAGCAATATGTAATATAGTTTAACATATTTCACACATATTTAATGTACATCTTATCTATCAAGCAAACAGTATATTTGCTACTTATGAGAATGTTTTAAGTATGATTTTTAAAGTACTATAATAAAAACATTTTTTATCATCTGAATCAAAGAATCAAAATCTCAGCTTGCATGTAGTAGGTAGTTATAGATCTGAGTTTGCACTTTTTTTAGTCCCATATGTCTTTAAAGAAGTAACCATGGTATTTCTTGTATTTAAATCAAATTACCGTCAGCAGTCTAAAGCTGCATTGATGTAATATCACTGGAAAATAGCAAGAATAAGAGAAGCCTATGTAAAAATTGTCAAATGGATACTTTTACCTGTCTTCCTCCCTAAAAAGTCAATTAATATTACAAATTTATTATAGTTTTCAGCATTTTAAATATAACCTAATCCAGGGATCAAAACTCTAACACCAACACAAGACAGGCAATAAATATAAATGTGTAAGGCAGACTAAGCATAAAACATAGGAAATTGTAGGGATTGTTTTGAACTGGCGAGGGAGTTTTGGGCCTAGAGAGGACAGCTATTGCTTGATTGCTTGCCTCCAGCTAACTGTCACCTAGAGGGTGTGTGATGCCAGTGTACTAGACCCACTGATTTATTCCACAAATGCTTACTGAATACCTACCATGTGCCAAGCACTGTTCCTAACACTATAGCTACAACGATGAGCAAGTCAGGCAAAGTTGCTGCCTTTATGGAACTTAAATTTCTACAGAGGAGATAGAAAACAGGAAATTAATCAAAGAAATGTATACTATCATCTTATATAGTGTTAATATACAATGAGAAGATCCAAGAAAAAGGAGCAGTAATAACTAAGACCCTAAAGTAGGGCTGAACTTGATGTTTTAGGAAACAGAAAACCAGTGTGGACTGGAAAAGAATGAGCAAGTCATAGAGATAGTCAATGAGAGCAGTAGGCAGAGAAAGGGAAGAATCAAATTGTACTAGACTTGGCCACCACAAGGGGTTTGGATTTTATTCCAAATGTGATGAGAAGGCATTGGGTGGTTTTGAACAAACAGTAATATCATATGATTTTCACTGTTTAGGAACTACTGTGGCTACTCTGTAGGGAATGGGCAGTAGGGAGTGTCTGTAAAAGCAAGATTAGAGTCATTCAGGTGAGCTGTGGTGGTGGCTTCAATTAAGCTAGTAGCAGTAGATTTGAGATTTATTTTGCAGAGAGAGCTGAGATGAATTGCTAATTTGGATGTGAGGAAAAGAAAGATCAAGAAGAATTCTTGGTTTTAGAAAACAGGTGAATCAGAATGTCTTTTACCAAAATGGGGAGTCCAATAGAAGAACAGGTTTTGAGGTGAAATATAGGGTATGTTTAGAAATCATGAGTTCTATTTCTGCTGTGTGAAGTTTAAAGAGCCAAGTAGAAATAACATGTAGGTAGTTTCTGTCTATTTTCTAACTAAATAGAAAAGTCTACAAGTTTATGGTGGTCAGAGCTTGAGTGAGCAGCTTGTCAACATGTAAATGTCAGTATTTAAGCCATGAGCAAGAATGGGGTCACCTACAAAGGGAGGGTGTCTGAAGGAGTGAGCAGGAGGGAACTGAGACTGTAGACTCCAACATTAAGTAACTAGAATGTGACACAGAGACAGGAAAGACTGAAAAAGAATGTCCAGTAAGGTTTAAGGACAACTTGGATAACGTGATTTTCTGAAGAAAAAAATTTGGGAGAAGTAAATTGTCAATAGTATAAAGTGCTGCTAAGAATTAGGCAATGTGGCAGTAAATGGAGAAAAATGTGGAATCTAGGGAGGGTTATATTGCCTCTTAATTTATTTTTTTACTTAGACAGTAAAGTTAACATTTTCAGTATATAATCATAACAATTTTAACAAATATATAGATTTCTGTAACCGCCATTGCAATCAGGATTAAGAACAGTTTTGTCAACCCCAGAAAACTCCCTGGTGCTACCCTCGGCTTGTCACTTATTCCCCATCTCTAACCTTTGAAATCTACTTGATGTGTTCTCCCTCACTGGAATTTTGTTTTCTTGGAAATGTCATATAAATGGAATTAAACTGTGTGTATCCTTTTATTCAATATAATGCCATTAAGATTCAGGCAAGTTGTTGCTCATATGAAGAGTTCTCTTCTTCAAGGAGTAGTATTCTATTGTATGGATATACTACAGTTGGTTTATTATTCACCCATTTAAGGACATTTAAGTTGTTTCCAGGTTTTGGCAATTATGAAGAGAGCTGCTATAAACATTTGTATACAGGTTTTTATATGAACATAGTTTTAAAAAACATTTTTCTCTTCAGTAAAAACCTAGGGCTGGCATCATAAGGTCATATGATAGGTGTATTTTTAAGTTTATAAGAGACTCCCAAGCTGTATTTTGGAATGGATGTAACATGGGCTATTGGCTTAAAAAAAAATAGGAGACCTTTAATTTGTGATGAAATGTTGGAAATCCTAAAATTTTCTCAACTTTTGTAACACCTTGATAATCAAATCCCATATAATTGCAGGCCACTAGTTTCCAAACCTTAGTGCAACTCGATCCCTCTGTTAACAGTGGAAAAAAATCTGAGCATCAGAGATTTAAAATAATTGAATATTACACAGCTACAAAGTGTCAGATCTTCCAACTTTAAATGTTGCGTTTTTTCTATTATGTCACACTAACTTCTCTTAGGAAAAATATTACACTACATTTCAGTGAAATAGATTATATTGCTAGTCAAATTATTTTCTTTCTTTCCTTTTTTTTTTTTTTTTTGACAGGGGTTTGTTCTGTCACCCAGGCTAGAGTGCAATGGCTAGATCACAGCTCACTGCAGCCGCGACCTCCCCAGCCCAAGCAATCCTCCCACCTCTCAGCCTTCTGAGTAGCTGGGACTACAAGAATGTGCCACCATGCCCAGCTAATTTTTTGCATTTTTTTTTAGAGACAGGGTTTCACTATGTAACTCAAGCTTGTCTCAAACTCCTGGGCTCTAGTGATCTGCACACATTGGCCTCCCAAAGTGCTGGGATTAGAGGTGTAAGCCACCACACCTAGCTATTTTCGCTTTACAAATGATATTATATAGAAAAACGTCTCTGGATTAGAAAGCTTTGATTCTTACCAGCTCTGCTACCTTAGGCAAGTCTTTTATCCTTTCTGAACCTCAATTTTCTGATCCTAAGCAAAAGTTATGTTACTTTAAAGATATAATATTTAGATTAATAAGTACATATGATACCTTACGTAATATAGACTGGCTTTTAAAACCAACAATGCCATAAATGTTAATGAAGTGATTTCATGTCAATTGACCTTACTTTTCTCTCTAAAAAAGATGAAGATTAATTTGATACACTCTAAGATACTAAATATAGTTCATAAATACTTAAAAATGTCTCTTTATAAGAATGGCAATAGCAAGCATATGTCAGAAAAAAACTTCAATTCTGTATCAGAAATATCTGTGTGTCCCAATCACCACCAGAGACATCATTTGAAATAGGTTTCCTTGAAGAGTATAAGTTAATGTATCATGAAAAATATCAATTCCCTTCACTAAGCTTTCCTTTAGCTTTCTGATTTTGATTAGTCCTAAACTAGCTGTTTCTAAACCCAAGGGGGTTCTTATTTTTAACAATAAATTGATCAGCATACTCCTTCTTTTGGTTATTCAATCATTCGAAACCTATTTTGAACATCTGTTATGAGCTGGGGAGTACAAGATGATGGTGGCACAGTGGAATGGGCACAATGACAGGGATGTGCCCTGGGTGCTTGCGAGCATCTGAGGCTGCTCTGTGCCCTGGACTGGATGCCGGGGATTAGGCCAGATGATTTCTGGAACTGTGGCGAATGTCTAGGCAGTTTATGAGGTGACATACGCTTTCAAGTAGTGTCACAATCCCAAATACTCTTGTCTTGTTGTTGTTGTTTTTTTCCCCCAGCTTTTTTTCTTCTAAATGATTCATGAGTTAAGACTTAGAGGAAATGAATCAATGTAGGCACTCTCAGTAAGAAGGGGTGTGTTCAAACAACATAAATAAAGACCGGTAGACCTTCAGTGGTAAAAATGCCGTTCAGAGTATCTAAATTCCATATTTTAACATGGACTCTAAACATTTTTGTAATTCTCATTTTGTCACTTAGAAAATGAGAGACTATAATGCCTGTGTGCTCAGGACATTTGGCAGTCATCTGCTGAAGCTCATGCCCACCAATACGCTTGAAATTAGTAGCATGTACCAGCCAAATTGATTTTCACAGTAATAATTTGTTTATGTAATAAGTGATTCTCATATAAATCAAAGCTGATTAGTGCATCAACATGACCCCAGTTACATATGATCAACTAAATCATTGGGTTTATGTTTACACCTTTGCTCCAAGGTTACTTTGTAACAGTATTTTCATGTGCTCATAGACCCTAAAAACGACAAATAATAACATACTATTAGCTCGGGAACAGAAATGTCAGCTGGCAAACAACCTATTTGATTTCTGATTATTGATTTAATATGTATGTATATATATTACACCTATTATATCCTGAAAATACTGAAAATTCCCAAAACATGTTTCCTTTAAGGTAAGTGTTTAATAACCAGTGGTAGATTCATCGTTACCTTTCTGTATCACTTACTCAACATTATTTATATGCTTATTAGTATATAATATGGTATAGGCATTTACAATGCTTAATAACCCTCAGACTTTTACTTTTATATGTATAGAGTGTTGATGGATTTCTAATAAAGTTTGTCATCCTCTCAATAGAGAGAACATTATTGACATATATTCAGGTTTCTCTGTTGTTATGCTAATAATCCTCTTTTGCTCTTTTTGGAAAGGGATTGAATTGGAAATTGTCAATAGCTGTGAAAAGAACAATGGCGGTTGTTCCCATCACCATGAACATGCAATTGGTACTCCCCGCTGTTCCTGTAACCATGGACACCAGCTTGATTCTGATGAGAAAATATGCATAGTTAATGTTTGGTAAATGCCATCTTCATTCAAAAGTTGCTCTGGATTCATTTAGCCCTTTAATCTGTAGTGCTTATGGCTATACTGTGAGCCACATTTCTCAAACTGTAAAGATAAATAAATTGAAGAGTGTCTCTGGCTACTGAATAAATGGAAAAGAAGGATTATCTGGTAGAAGATACCATTACATTTAGATATTTACCTTGAAGTTAAAGGAGATTTAAAACACTTTAATGAAATATATGCCCTTAATAGATTTATTTCAGGAAAATATTCCGTGATCTATCCAACTATTTAATGTAATTTGTAATTCCAACAACAAATGCTATCACATACCCCAGTGTTCTCTATCTCAAGCAGAAACTAAATTATTTGCATTGATTTTCAGCTTGATAATGTTTGGGATGTATGTTCAACTTTGATATGGCAAGTAGCTGTATTCTAAAAGATGACACAAAAATTCATTCTTTGGAATTCCCAGCTCAAATCCATTTTGAATAGCTAACTTTCTCAACATATTAATAGAATTTATATCATTTGAGACAATGAAGAAAATAAAATTGCACCGCAATTTTGCTTCATAATGAAACATTCCTGAGAAAAAGGAGTATCTACTATAAATAGGAAAGCAAGTATCAAACCACATTACTGTGTGCCCTGATTCTGAGAACACTTCCAAGACCCTAGAGCAGTGATTTGTCATCATTCAGGAATTATGACACCTTATTTGCTTGTTTTCTTTTGTTATGCTTAATATTTCCTCTGTTAAAAATTACAGTACAAAATCCTTTGACCATTTCATGCTACTCAATATGGTTAGAGAGAGAAAATTTGAAGTATAAAAAACTCAATAGTTTAAATATTTAGGACATTTTACTTCGGCAGTGTGATGACACAGAATGAAACTCAAGAGATTTTGCTGTATTCTGGTTTTATAAATTCAAAAGAATGCCATTGTATTTATTTATCCAACATTGCTTTCAATATTGTTCTCAGAGTCTACAGTGGTTAACATATTGAAGCCAATTGCTTTCCTCACCTCTTATTATTTAATGAAAAATATGCTTACATTTTTTACCTACCTTGATAAGATTTGTATCCATAGAAAAAATTAAGGCTTTTCTTCCTTGATTGCTTCTTTTTTCCCTCCCTCTTTTCCTTCCTTCCTTCTATGTCTCTGTGTTTGTTCCTCTTTTGAGTATTGATAAGAGAAAATGGAATTTTGCCAAACCTTTTCTTTGCATCTTAAATTTGGTGTTTTCTTTATTCTTTGAAAAATACCATTCAGTAAAGTTCTTATTTATAACTAGAAAAAAATAGCATCTGCCAGGGTCAAAATGTAGAAAAGTGCATATTTATGAAATTTCAGCCATCACTATGACAATGTTATATTGTTTATGGCTCAAGTTAATTTCATTTTTCCAACAATAAAAAGAAAACCCAAGCCAAACACTGGGTCTCATGCCTGTAATCCCAGCACTTTTGGGGACTGAGGTGGAAGGATTGTTTGAGACCAGCAGTTTGAGACCAGCCTGAGCAACATCAGGAGACTCCATCTCTACAAAATATTTAAAAATTAACCAGGCATGGTGGTGCACTCCCATCTACTTGAGAGGCTGAAGTGAGAGGATCACTCGAGCCCAGGATATTGAGGTTGCAGTGAGCTCTGACTGCACCACTGCACTCCAGCCTGGGTGACAGGGCAAGACCCTGTCTCAAAAATAAGTAAATAAAGAATTCAATTTCATTTCATCTAAAACATTGTTTTTTAAGCTTTTTGAAAGTTTTTCAGATTTTTAAAAAGTCTTCTCAGATACCCCCAGAGCCTTCAAACATACAGGACTCAAAATGCCCTGTTCTCAAATAGCAAGGAACAACACTGCATCACACAATTGGAAAATAAGTCCCTCAGTCTATCATTTTGTGATCCATTTTGGATTCTTTTTCTATTAACAGTCCTCTGGGGCTATTTCTAGTTTGTCCTGTGTATACCATCCTCATTTGGAACTCATCTGAAACCCCATTCTTCCTACATCACAAGCCTTTCTTAAAATGTCTTGCCATTTCCACTGTTAACATCATCTGTTTTCTAAATTTCCTTTTAAATTTTATTTTGTTAGATCTCTGCTTGGCTCTATAAATAGAAATAGCAAGTATTAACCTGCGTTACTATGTGTCCTGATTCTGAAAATACTTCCAAGTTCCTAAAGCAGTGATTTGTCATCATTGAGGAATTATGATACCTTATTTGCTTGTTTTTGTTTGTTATGCTTAATATTTCCTCAATATTCTTTAATCTCTCATTTTCTTTTGTTTTGCTTAACTTTCTCTTCTAATTGTCCTTCTCTCTAATGATCATATTTTTCCTAAATTGGCCAATATGCCAAATATTTTACCATTGTACCGTAGTTAATCCATACATAAAAATTTAGCCTTAATCAAAAGTAGAGGACCAATTGTAGCCAGGCAAAACACAGAAACATTTCAGCTCTGATTTCAGAAAAGCATCAAAAGTGAAAAACTTGATCTTCTGTATCTCTTCCCTATACATAGTCACTGAATAAGGTTAGAAATAATAAATATTTTCTAATAACTGGCTAATGTTAAATTTAGTGACTTCATTGCTAGTAAGACACTTGCATTTTATATACCTATCTTTCAAATTGTATTAACACATCTCTAGGTTTTAGCCCTAATAAGTTTTTGCCTTTGGATAGGTTTAATTATCTATGTGCTGACTGGCTGACTTATTTTCACAATTTTTGTAGATTCTCATATATATTTTTTCAAAGTTGATACTAATAAAAGATAAAAAGAAAATCCTTTGATTTCCTTCATGCATGACTGTTTTTTGTGAAGCAGCTGTGACATTAATCTGTTCTCAGACAAATAAGTAAAATGTGTATATGTACATTCCAAATGAATAATTACCTTTACACTAGTGAATAATTGGTCTTTAGAAATTAATAGATGTTGTTTGTTTGTTTGTTTTTTGAAACAGGGTCTCGTTCTGTCACCCAGGCTGGAGTGCAGGTAGTAAAATCACTGCTCACTGCAACCTCGAACTTCTCGGCTCAAGCGATCCTCCCACCTCAGTCTCCCAAATTGCTGGGATTATAAGCATGAACCATCATGCCCAGCCTTGAAAATGAATTTTTTAATAAGTTTTTTATTCTCTACATCATACTATTTAATCAAAAGGATTAATAAAAGGAAGGTTTAATATTAAAAAGGAAAAAAATATCATTTATAATTTTGTGAGTAGCTCTGCTTTTGACATTTTGTGGGAAAAAGAATGTTTTATGTCTAAATGACTTCCCTTTAGATATTTTATGGTGACCTTTCACCTTGATTGACTGATTGTATTTTGTTTCCTTTCTTTCTCTTGTCTTCATTTTCTTGAGTTGATACCCTTTCCAGGGTTAATTGAGACACTGACCCTTTTTATCTGTGGCTGCTTATGTAGTTATGGAACAATAGGATTTTGTAAACTCAGCACTGACAGGCCACTCACCTTAATAGCTCAACAAACAGAGGAGTTTGAATTGAACCAAGGCCTAGAGCCAAAAATACCCTGACCAAGTAATTCCCAGGTGTTCAGCCTAAGGAAAGCAGGGGCAAAGTGTCCGTTGCTACTTCCTTGGCCAATTATGTTGGAAATGATCGCCTCAAAACTCAGGTTAAATAGGTTATCCTTTGGCTGAAAACTTACAATTTGACATCTTCTGGTGCGTTTCTATTTTCCCCAGGGCAGTTATATCTTAATAAGAAGCATTCAGGATTGTAGAATTCTGAAATAACAGTGCTAAAGAAGGCTTAAAGATCCTTACTTAGAAAACTGCTCACCTAACAGGACATTTCATCATTACAGGGTAATGATGTCACAGATGGAATAAAAAACCCCAGACCTCACTCATCCCAGTCACAGTATAATCTAAATATTCAAACAAATGCTCTGAAATGTTCTATAATTTAAAACATAATACTTAAAATAAGTCTTCTCCCTTCTCTCAGAACTGTTGTTACCACTTGCCTTCCCAGTCAGGCAGTTGGGAACATTTGCTTGCGAATACTCTTTGATCTGAAGTTCTGGAAGAACAAACATGTTGTGGAATCTAAGACTGTCTCCTCTTTGCAGCTGTCAAATGTTCACTAAATGGAATTTTTTGGCTCTTTATTCTTAGGCTGTTTTTTTGTTCTTCAACTTCTCTGTTTATTCAGTCCAATTACTGTTTACACTGGAAAAATAGCAGAGATCACTTTTCCTATGCCTATAGATGCATTTGGAGATGATTTACATTCTTTTAAAATAAATAACAGGCATAGACGAAGCATGAAGAAACATAAACCAAAAGTGGGTCTCCTTATTTTTGTGTTAAGGTTTCTTCGCTGTTTATATTACATGGCCTGAGAAATAGAAAATGATTAGAAAAACGGTTTTAATTTAGAAGTGTAGCTTATCAGTGCTTCTATAGGATCGTTAAATTCCTGTCTCTGCAATAACAGCAATGTTCTTTTCCCCTTCAGATCTTGATGAATGTGAGAATGGAGAAGCCTGCTGTGACCAGCTCTGCATCAGCTATTTAGGAGGCTACGAATGCAGATGTCAGGAAGGCTTTTAGATCAGTTCCAATGTGAACCTTAGCTCCTCATCAGTAAAGTGATGACAATAATAAGATTAGTGGGGAAATTAAGGAAAATAATAAATGTAAAGTGCCTAGTGCAGTGGCCAACATAGAAAAATTACTCAGCTAAAAGTAGCTTTTATTATTATCATATTTATTGGTCCATAATCCCTTTCACACAATTTAATATATATTAAAGGCAAATGAGAGATTCTGGAAGGCACACTGCCAAAGGATCCACCTATGGCAAACTTGACTGGAATAAGAAAGTTGGTTACTGGAAGACATTTTGAATGAGTTTTTGTTGTTTGTTTGTTGTTTGTTTGTTTTGTTTTGTTTTGTTTTGTTTTGTTTTTAGTTAAAGAGCAAAAGGACCATCAGTTCACAAGCCACAGTCCAAATCTGTACCAGAATCCCTTACATATCTAATATTAATATAACTAATGCAAGTTTTAAAATGAGTCATTTACAATTTCTTAACTTGCATGTTAAAATTAGTTCACTTACCTTTCAGGTGATTTTTTGCTTGTTTTTTTTTTATATAAGACTTTGAATTTAGTGAGTAGAGTTTCTTGACTTTGTTTATACAATTAGGAATAGCTCAAGTAACCATTGCTGTAATTTACTTTAAAAGTTTACCTTAACTGTTTAATCTTTAAATTTTCATTTTATATTATTGTTACCATTATTTTGAACCATATTTTTCTTAAAATCAAAGATTAGAAGATTGATATCTATTTCAATAACAATCAAATTACATAAGACTGTAATGCCTCCGAGAAATTAGTTTTTCTTTGCTTAAAGAAACACATTTCAGAATTCTGTCAAAGGTGATAGATAGCCAAGTTCCCCAGCCTTGCAATGAAGATAACAGCAATGAACACACAACTATGATATCTATATATACTAAACACAGTAGAGTATATTGCCATTTATCACATTACATTCAATTAACAGAGCCAAAAACATTTTTAAAATTTCATGTACCATCTGCTCTTAAGCAGAATGAGCCAAGAGATGATTGCATAGCATGAACATACATACTTGCATACACACATGCAAATGGAAAAGGCATCAACAATCTGAGGTAAAGCTTAGAAGCTAATACATGAACTTATAGTATTGCAAACATATTGACCAAAGTCTGGACTCAGACTTAGTCATAAACCAGTGAGTCAAGGCCTAAATTTCTTTTGATTGCATCTTTTCTTGATGCAATCAAGGCCTAAAATTCTTTCTTCCCTAAAATTGTGCAAAAAGCTTTTACTGACTTACACCTAGAATAAGTTTTCTATCATGTATGTTGAATAATTCGAGAGTGAATGAACATTCTACAAAAGGGTACACAGCCTGAGACCATTGAATGAATTTATTTATTTATTTATTTATTTATTTATTTATTTATTTATTTATTTTTGAGACGGAGTCTCGCTCTGTCGCCCAGGCTGGAGTGCAGTAGCGCGTTCTCAGCTCACTGCAAGCTCCGCCTCCCGGGTTCACGCCATTCTCCTGCCTCAGCCTCCCGAGCAGCCGGGACTACAGGCACCCGCTACCACGCCAGACTAATTTTTTGTATTTTTTAGTGGAGACGGAGTCTCACCACGTTAGCCAGGATGGTCTCAATCTCCTGACCTTGTGATCCGCCCGCCTCGGCCTTCCAAAGTTCTGGGATTACAGACGTGAGCCACGGCGCCCGGCCTGAATTTATTTTAAGTTTTTCATCTAAACCTTACAAACAAGGTCTCAGAAATACCTTGTCTGTGTAGATAAAGTACAATAAATTTGAAAATGAGTGAAGCAAAAATAATTGGCCGAGTGTACTTGAGAAAGAATTTAGGGGGCTATGCTTGCTCTCTATGTGGCAGTACGTTGTCATTGTTTAATAAAGGTCACAAGAGGAACACAAATATGTCTGTTATTTCATAAAATATATAATATCTCTCAATGCCTAAAAGCAGATACTGTTTAAATTTTCTTAGATGTGGATGAGTGTCTGGATGTCAGTATAGTCTGTGACCAACTACATTAATTGTGTGAGAACATACGAATGTAGTTGTGAAGAAGGTTACAGAATTGGAAATGACAGAAAAACTTGCACCTGTGGGTCACTGAAGAATTTTATTGTATTAATATATTTTCTAAACTACTTCCACCTTCATCTTGTTCTTCTGGAGCAATGGAGGCCACATATTTCTTAACTCAACCTGCCTTCCCCTTTCTGTCTTCACAGACTAAGATCTTTCCTTATTTTCTTTTGTTCTCTCTGCTACAGTTTTAACTTTGTGCTGGCAGCTTCTCACCTTCATTTACAATAGACTTTTGAAATGGCCATCTCAAAGCATTTTACCTTTCTGTCACCCCCTGCCTTGGCTGTCTAGTTCAAACTCTCTCATTCCTCTATCAACCTTTGCACAGTATTTCCTTCTTTTAACCAGGTTGAAACCTCACATTTTCTTCTATGGCCTTAGCTTTAGATGATGATGAGCTAGAGGAAGAAGAAGAGGAATGAGAAGTTGTGAGGTTTCCAGGTCTTCTATTCAAGAGCCCTCCTCAACAGCTTCATTATGTTGCTACCTTTCTGCCTCCCACCTACAAAGATGAAGAAGATGAGGAGGAAGAGGAAAAAGATACTTGTAGAGAACTGACTGCTTTGCACAAATTTGGTGTGTAAAAGAATTTACCTTATTATACTCACTTTTATTTTTAGATAACTTGCTACATTTTTGTAGACAATTTTACTATCAATATTTAATGCTATCATGTTTTAATATGAAATGTGCAAGAAAAGTAGGGCCAAAGTCACTTCTTCAGAACTTTCTATGAAATCCATCATCTTTTGTCTTTTTTATTTCCTTTTGTACAGTAAAGGAGTTCGGTGTAGGTACTTGTAGAACTGAGGGTGCAGTGCAGAGGGGTGTTCTTGAAGTTAATACAGGAAAATGGAGCGGAAAAATATCTTTAAATTAGCATAATGAGGAGAAAAATTGAGATCTTTTAATTCTTCTATTAAAATCTCACTAGAAATCACTTTAGATAGTTAAAATTTACCTTAAATAGCCCTAAAATGCAGTTCCTTTCTAGGTTTTAAAATGCGGAGAACTAATTGTTTAATATAGTCAAATGGACCAAAAAATCTTCAAAATATGAGCAGGTTTTCTTATACATCTAAACAACAGAGCTCAAGCATCGACTTCTGATCAAAGTAAATCTCTATCAAAAGTAACTGTTTGCAGCCAGTCCACTTCTTCTTTTTTTTTGTTTGCAAAACAGAGCTGTTCTTTTTGTTCTCTATTTATTGTATTTTAACAATATCAAAGCATGATGATTGCTTTAGAATGTATTCAGAAAAATAGGAGAAATATTTTTATGCAGCGGTTAAATCATAATAATATCAAGTAAATGTCTCTATATAAAAATAGAAGTACTTTAATGTTTCTTAATTAAACTTCTGATGTTTTGGCTAATCAAAGTCAGAAGAGAAATAGTTGGGGACAGCAACAACAGCAGTCAGAACTTGAGTGGCCAAGATCTGCAAAGAAGAGAAGACCAAACAAGTAGGATGGTCTCAGATGCTTTTCTCCTCATGCCATTTGCCAATTAATGGGTTGTGCCAGGAATCTGAAAGATAGCTGCTAAGAGTTTGAAGAGTGAAGCACATTTATCAGCAGTTTCATGATGATGGGGGGGCAGAACATGGAGCTCAGGCCTACCAAAGTAGAAAGGCCTTGGTAAAAATGCCAAGTTTTCAATTAGGGCATCTTAAAGTCCCTACCTTAGAAACAAGGACAAAAGTTAAAATGGAATGAGCCTTAAACAACTGAATACACATCTCTCCACCTTTATTCGATATGATAATGTCCCTCAAAACCAGAATGGATAAATAAATACATTGTGGTACATTAATACAGTGGAATACTATATAACCATAAAAAATAAACTCTTGCATACACAATGTGTATGAATCTCACATACATTGTATTGAATGAAAGAAGCTTGACACCAAAGAGTACACACTTTACAATTCTACCTGTAAAAAGTTCAAAAAAAGGGAAAATAATCTGTGGTGATAGGGATCACCACAGTGCTTAATTTATGAAATTAATGATTGAAAATTATCAAGTCACCTTTGAGATTTTGGATTGCTAGTAATATTATGTATCTTGATCTGGGTGGCATTTACATGGGTTATTTACAATGTGAAAAGAAGTTTGAAGCATACAGTTTAGATTTGTGTACTTCTCTACATATTAAATTTTAATAAAAAGATTTACTCAGAAAACAAAACTGTATTTAAAAAATCCTGAAAGAAAAATCATCAAAATTTCAGGAACATTGATTATGTTTTTTGTTCTCAAATCAATGATAATTTCTTTTTTAAAAAAGAAATTCCTAAAGATTCTAAGTATTCTTAGGGACAATATTCCAATGTAATAATTGGAAAAAGTAAAATAAGCTTTATTTTAAAAGCTGTATCTTGCTGTTGTCCTTTTCAAAGATTCTTTAGGAACTATGCTCAAGGATCTTTTTTTTTTAGGAAATTAGTTTTATTTTGATTTTTAGTTACATAGATGATTATGGGCAAACTAAGGTGGTATCACATTACAATCTGTTTAGATCACATCTTTGGACACAATTGAAGCTTGAGCTGCAAGGACTGCATGAATGGAGGAAAGAGCCAGGAAGGAAAGAGTGAATGCTCCTGCCCAGCAGGTTGGGATGGCATTCTTTGTAATGAAAGTAAGTGGCACCCTGAGAATTGGGTAAGCACCCCAAACAACTCCTTTACATATGTTCTCCCCAAAATATTTTAATAAAGTAAGCAACTGATAAGGACAAGAAGACAATATATTTCTTGGGCATAAATAATGCTTATGAAGCGCTTAAGTTTTAAACTGAATATGTGATTTAAAAAGGAGATTTTGTGTTCCCTAGGAAACTTGACATGCTGTCTCTCGTTTATCCATGGAATGTAAAAGTTAATAAAGGATCCTAATACTCTAGGCCTATAAAAAATCCCTCCATTTAAATAAATCATTAGGCCCTGACAAGCTATTCCCAATGAAGGAAAAAGGAAAGGATTTGTGCTACAAAGTGCAATTTAAATAGACTTGCTTGACTGTTTGCTGCTTGGTTTTTTGTATTTTTTTGTTCTTTTTCTTTTTAAAAATATGTTAACACAGTCAAAGACTTTTTTTTTTTTAATACAAGTCTCTCATGAGTAAGTTCAAAGATTTAAAAATGATTCTGCCCAAAATTCCTTTCCTCCATATTTTAAATGAAGGTATGCTTTCAGGAGTTCAAACTTCCAAGTGATAAAATGTATTGACTATCTTTGTTTCTTCTTTCTCTTTTTAAATTCATCTTATGAGTTCTATTTATAGAAATGTTTTGTCTTAGTCTTTGTGATTGTCTTGGAAGATGATATGAACAGATTTTCTTTTGAACTCTCTACATATGGAAAGAACACAGCTGTTGTTACTATTATATGATATAGAAGCAAAACTTGAGTCATAACATAGTGAAATGGTTTAACCAAGATTACTAGTTAGGGTTTTGAGAATCTTCTTCACGCATCCCTCTGATCATGTTTCTCTGCTGCTCAAAAATTTTGTCCCTTTCCCTTCATATAAAGTGTATACGTCTTACCCAGTCACTGGTGACCATCAGACTCTCAAAAATCTTTTTGGCTTTTTGTCCTAGTCATAACTCATCACCTAACCTATTATTTCCAGCAAACTGAACCACTCACTACTTAATGTGCTGCACTTTCATCTTTGCGCCTTTTGCTAAACTGTCATCCTTAAAGCCTATTGCTGCCTATTGCATGAAGCTTTACTTAATGGCCTCAGAATAACACAGCTATTTATGTTTTGAGTGGATTAAAAAATTTCTGTCTCTCCACATTGGATTACAGTTCACTATGTTCATTTTCTATCTTCTTTACTAGACCGAGAGCTCACTGGCCAGGTCCTATTCATGCTTATTCATTGTGAATTTCTCCATACTGGAAGCATCCAGTGCATGAATGAACACATGGATAAAACTTGGTGTTGAAACTCCCAGCTATATTGACCTGCAACTTGACACACTCAAGTATATAAAATTGGGATCAAATAAATATTATTATATGACTACTAGTAAGTCAATATTTACCTTATATTGTAAGTTTTATTGGCAAGTATGCATCTCCCAATATTTGATCCCTAACATAATAAAAAAAACCTAAAAAATATATCTCAAATAAGAATAAAATAAACTAAATAAACAATTAAAAACTAAAAAAAATATTTTAAATAGCAATAAATTTAAAAAATAAAATCATGAAAAAATATATCTCCAACACATAAGAATGAAATATCTCTGATATAAAATTAATATTAAAATATTGAAAATGAGCTTGCTGATAAAATAAAAATGAGACGACATCTTCTTTGGCTTCAGAAAACCTTGGGGATCTCTTAAATGTTTACATGTTGTGATAAAGGGGAGTCTACCCCTGAAAGCAGAACTTCTATCTTCTTTGCACTTTCTCTCTAGCCTTCTCTTAGGTCTTCTACAAAAATGAAAGCAGAACAATCCATTTTGGAGAAACGAGAAACAATTGTTCATTTTTTTTTTTTTTTTTTTTTTTAACAAAAAGAGGGAGTGGGACTATTTTCTTTAAAATCCCTATTGGCCAAGGGTACTGGCTCATGTCTGTAATCTCAACACTCTGAGAGGCTGAGGCAGGCAGATTACTTGAGGCCAGAAGTTTGAGACCAGTCTGGGCAACATAGCAAGACCTAGTCTCTACAAAAAACAATAATAATAAAAATAAATCCCTTTAAACTACAATAAGCAGAAGAGACCAGTTACTCATTGGCTACATTTTTAAGATTGCCAGCTTTTCAAATGCAGCAAAAGAAATGAAAAAATAACTTTCAACAGGGATCTTGAAGTCAGTTTTCCCATTGAGTAGATCTTCTAGCCCAGTATATTTATTAGTCTATAATGAAAATATCTACTTCGATTTCTTAGAGGTTTCTTCAAATAATTATATTGAAACAATTTTAAAATGACCACATATTATTTAATTTTAAAAGCACATTTTTAGAACCCCATTTCTTATGAAAGATTTCATATCGAAATCATTTATTATTGGGAGACTCTATCTGATGGAAAGGAAAGATAGGAGTATTTTGCGTATGACAAATGAGTAGACTAAAACATGAGAAGAGAGATATATGACTTTTTTTTTTTACATCATCCAGCTATGGTTTGGGACATGTGTTTGTTTTACATTTTTCTTCCCCAGAATCTCTGCACTGTTTGATCTAATGAAGTATTTGGCAAATCTATAGACTATATGATAACCGCCATTTACTTTGTGAGGGAGTGTCAAATTATAGTGTTGGTTTATCTATATTGACGACTTGCCATAATCCAGACACTGTGCAAGCCATTTAAACTTCCTTAGCTTCATTTTACAGGTCAGTTTTTTAAAATTGCCCCTTCTGTAGTTACTATTAAAATGCAAACGCTAACAAAATGTGAATTAATAATATAGGCCACAACAAATGTTTGTTGCTAGTCTCTCTTTTTTTGTTTTATTCTTTCCTTTTTTCCCTTTCATAGCAGCCTATGGCTTGAAAGCAAAGAAAAGGGTGAATAAGAAGCCAAGTTCCATATTGCCATCTGAAATGGGAACAAGGGGTGAATGGAACAGATTTTATAAATGTAATTTTATAACTTTTAGCCTATTATGACAAAATTTCAATTACAATGATTACTGAAATTATTTTGATGTAAGCTACATTTGCTTACATTAAAATATGGTCACTGACATTTTTCCCAATTTATCGTTTTTATAGAGCACTAAGAACAAAAATACCAACAAACTAATGAAAACTGTTGTTTCCCTGACTTTATCTTATCTTTGACAATGCAAACTACCTTGGGACCTCCATGAGAACCTTAGCTGCGTTCATTCCTGGTTAAAAATACATGATATTTTAAAAGCATTTTCCCTCAGTTTTCAAAATAGAAGATGCAACTTGTTTCTCCTTAGGGTTGGTTAGAATTGTACAGCAAAGATGTCTGGGTAGCTTTTAAAGTGTGAGGGTTAGAGTTTAAGAAATGAGATAAATTTTGCATTTGAAGCTTGTTAGCAATTTCTTCAGTCATCATTATTTTAACTAGCTGTATCAGTAATCCCATGGGAGTGATTATGCTATACAATCTAGGAACAAGCCAGAAATTTTTCCTGGGTCTGTAAGCTACTGAGTTTTTAATTACTTGGTATCTATCAGGATAGAAGGGCAAGCTATTTTTTCCCTCCATTTGTATCAGAAAACGTATGTTCCAGTACTTGTTCATCTTCTCTATTTTCTTCATAGCTTGTTCCCCAGAGACCAATGAGAAAGAATGTGGCAGCATCTGTAATTGTTAGAATGGAGGCACCTGTGATCTTCTGACTGGGCAGTACCAGAACCCCCCAGGGGTTCATGGGAAAACTTGTGAAGACGGAAGGAATGTCTGGTGCCAGTCAGTAAGATAACTCTTTAAGTTCTTGGGGTTTCTAATGGGAAATAAACTAAGTGAAAGTTGCATGTGTATTTTTCAAAATGGCCTTTTTCTGAAGAAGTAAAAGGCTGTGAAAGCTGTGTCTCTATATAAAAGAGTACAATTTGTTATTACACAATGACATGTGTAACAACAAAATAAGTGATACTTAAATCTCCAACTGTGATCTAAGCAGGATGAATCCTCTTACAGAGAAAGCCTTTTTCTTCTACCGAGCAAAAACTTACATTTGTGTATACAGGTTTAGATGTAGGAGCTTAGAAGAAGTTATTTTCTCTGCATAACAAAATGAAGAATAATGGAGTTCCTTGGGGAAACCAGGGAGGAAGACAGATGAAAATTAGAGAAGAAAAGGGGAGGAGGTAGAGAGAAAAGGAGAAAAAGAGATGATAGATAAAAAAAACTCACAAAATAACAATGAGTACTTTGCATAGATTGTGTGTGTGTGTGTGTGTGTGTGTGTAAACCAGTGAAGAGGCCACAATTCCTACATGGGTTAATAAAGCACAAAAAAAGAACCTGTTTGTACAGGCACAAAAGCTGAAGGCACAGAGTCAATGAGGATGTAAGTCTCTAGGGATTGCCAGAAATCATGAGGAGTTTATTAGCTTCTCACAGTTGATGGAATTGGGGAGTTGGAAACCAAGTTTACTTCACTTTCTGAGATGCAGTAAGGTTCCTGCTGACATTTCAGTTACTTATCTTTGTGAGCAATGTTCATTTATTTATTTGAAAAATACATTAAGTGGTTGCAAGGAATGGCACCAGACATTATGATATGATAGCAAAAAAGAAAAAAATATATATTCTTATGCTTCCATGTGGAACTTGCGACTTTGTTCAAGGCAACCGTAAATTACAAATACTGGTAGGGATTACAAGTTAAATATTAATATGTGGTTGGAGGTGAGACCATGAGGACAACGCAGACTGTATGAGCCTAGGAGAGAGACTTACGGAGAAGGGACATTTAAGCAAAAGCCTTCAAAATGTGGAGAGATAAAACACGGGAAGAATGGGGAAAGGGCTTTCCTGATTAAGAGGCAGCGGGAAGGCATGGGATGCACTATGAAACCTGCAGAGGCCAGCGGAGCACAGGCAGACAGGGAGAGGGTAGTGCAACATGAGGTCAGCAAGCTCAGGCGCCCCAGTCTTATTAAGTTTGGTATTTTTGACCTGACAGCAATGACGAGTCATTGTAGGATTTTAGGCAGAGGATACAGAATCATCTTGGTGGTTTTAAAAAGATCTCTCTAGCTTCACTTCAACCAGATTGGAAACGTTTCACCTTCTCAATCTCCTGACTTCCTATAACAATAACTCTAGCAAGTTTTTCATGTGGGTTAATATTTTCTTCATTTGTCCTCTCACCCTCCAGGATGGCCAAAAGGGTTCTTTGGGAAGAACTGCAAAAGGAAATGTAACTGTGCCAACAATGGCCATTGCCACAGGATGTATGGCACCCATATGTGTGAGCCAGGGTGCTATGGGTGGTTTTGTCATCTGCGTAACTTGCAGGCAATTAATTTGCTCTGTGCGTAAAGCATGAAAGCACAGAAAAGTGCAGAGACTACTGTCACACAAAGGAAGACAGTAAAAAATGTTTTTTATAGTTTTATATATATGACAAATATGTTATAGCATTTAGCCTCTTTGAATTATAGAATCTAGATTTTGATAAATGAAAGAAAAATGTTTCTAATTTTGTTTTACATCTGGTTAATATTTACCTTAGTTAATGGGAGAGGATCGTTAATAGTCTGTTTAAATAGATGTTTGATACTTTACCAAAGTTGAATACCTCGGGCCAGAACAAGTTTCTTTTATTTCTCTGTTCCAGGGTGAAGCAGTATTATTCTCTAAGATTTCTAATTTTGCATTTTGACTATTAATCACATTTTTCAAAGGATACAAGAAAACACAATCACTAACAAATACTTGAACCCAGCAGTAACTTTTGGAATTTCTCCCAGTGGGATAATTCTGAATGTTCTCCATCCCACCTTGATGCTATGTGCAAGTATCTATGAGCCTGAAACAATCTTCACCCTGATCCTCTACCTATTTCACATCCTCTTCTCTTTTTGTTGACAGACTAATGCCTCTGAAAATCTTTCCTGATTGAACTTCAGTATTTTAGTCCATTTGGGCTGCTACAACAGAATGCCATAAGCCAGGTTGTACATAATCAACAAATACTTGTTTCTCACAGTTCTGGAGACTGGGAAGACTAAAATCAAGACACCGGATTTGGTATCTGGGGAGGGCTTACTTGTTGGTTCTTAGATGGCATCTTTTCACTGTGTTCTCATGCATGGTGGAAGGGGCAAGGCAGTTCTCTGGGGTCTCTTTTAAGAGCACTAATTTTTATTCATGAAAGCCCTACCTTCATGACATAATCACTTAATCACTGCTAATACCATAGCCCTGGGAGTTAAGATTTTAACATATGAATTTTGGGAGGACAAAAACATTCTAACCGTAGAACGACTTAATACCATAGCCATCTCTTAATAACAGACATCTTTTAGAGTCTTATGTTTTATTTTTAGTGAATGTCCATGATTCTTGTCTATTTTATAAAAGCCATATCCATAGGAAAGATAAATTATAAATATACCAATAAGAGAGTCAGTGAAGTCATAATAGAACACTGAACCTGGAGCATGAGGAAACATTAGGCTTAGACAAGCAACATAGAAGAGAAGGGGAAAGGTGTGGGAAACCATGAGCAATAGAGGTGCAGATGGTGTGTTCCAGAATGTTATGTACCTCCTAGGATATGCCAAGAGAAGAAGACTGACCTAGAAAAAAATATAATATTTGTATTATTGTTCCTGTAGTGTAACAAGACACATCCTACTTTTAGTATTAACTTTAGAATATGTAAAAAGGTTACTTCAGATATTATGGCAAAAATAATTGAATCATTATTGATCTGGTCAAAAACGTAAAGGGCTAACTTTTCAGAAACATCAGGTTGAAGTTTTTAGGATTTAATAATGTTGGCATAGTAGATATTTATTCATTTGCATGCTGTGAGGAGTTGAGGCACAGGAAAAAATTCAACAAATATGTTTGTTGTGTTGTTGGTGGTGGTAGTTAGCATTTTGAATATGACTATCTTTAGGAAAAACAGATACATTCTAGTTCTTTGTGACTCCCTTATTGCTTGGACTTGAAGATTTATTGATTAATGTCACTTTCCTGGACTTCAGATACTTGAGTTTGCAACTCTATATATTCTTTTTTAGTCCCGCCATAACAAAGTACCACTAACTGAATGGTTTAAACAACAGAAATTTATTGCCTTGTAGTTCTGTAAGCTAGACATCCAAGATCAAGGTGTCCACAACTCCCTGAAGGTGCTAGGGACTGATCTATTCCAGGCCTCTCTCCTAGTTTCTGGTAGTTCCTTAGCTTGTGGCAACATAACTTCAATCTTCATATGGTACATGTCTCTGCATACAAATACTCCCTATTTATAAGGACAGTAGTCATATTGAATTAGAGGCCATCCTATTCCAGTATGACTTCATCTTAACTACTTATGTCTGCAATGATTCCATTTCAAATAAATTTACATTCTGAAGTACTGAAGGGTTAGAACTTCAACATATGAATTTTTGGTGGACACATTTCAATGCCTTACAAACCCTGCATGGGCACTGTGTAAGAGATTACTTCTTTCACTTTTCCTTATTTCCAAATATACTCCAGTAATGAGATGTTCTTGATATACAAATGGTCACATTTAAGCATTTCTCTGTGTCTGTGTTGTCTTCTGAACCATAATTCTATGTGCCGAACCAGAATAGGGCATGAAGGACAATCCTGAGTGAGGATTTAGGAATGAGCAAGAAGAGACCTACATCAAGGCAGGCAATGGCCTGAGAGACCCTGGGACCTGGTGGGTTTAGGAAAGGATCCAAAACTTGGAAGCCATAGAAAAGGAAATAGAGGATCATATAATTTGTTATCTACATTGGGAAACCTGAAAAGGACTCTGTTAACTTTAGAGGTAACTCTGTACTATCCCTGGCAACTGGGACTAGGATGGTCCTACATGGTAGCATCATAACCACCACTTTGAATAATCTCTACCAATGTCTCTTTCCATCCACTGGAAAGTCAAGTGTTCTCTCTAGGCAGCTTTCTACAGCAAAGCCTATGTGGGCACACAATGTAATTACCTTGAGCCTGGAGGCCAACTTGAAGGATTTTTTACTTGATATGTCACTTGGACATCTGTAATAGGGGAGAAAAAAATGTCAGAGGGATATTTCAGAAAAGGAATTGAATTGCTATAACACTTCTTAAAGAGAAAACTATGGATATGTTTTCCTGAATGCAAAGGTGCGACTTTTTCGTATTAGAATTCCTGTGCTGCCTTCCATCTCTAACACTCAATGACATAGAGAAAATAATGAAAGGAAGGCAAGTACCATTTGCCAAAGATGTGGCCAAGATAATGCTGCTGTCACCATGAAAGCTTTGTGTTATCTACACGACGTAAAATTATTTGCGATTACCATAGAATGGAAGGGAATGAAAATAACGGCCAGCCTTCTCATAAGTGCTTGTCCATCATTTCCATGCTGCAGCAGGATGAATATGGGGCCTGGCAGGCCTTAGCTTTCTTTGGAGAATATTAACTATAGGCACCAATGGAGCACATTGAGAAGCAATTTCTCTCCCAGAAGCACCAAAGCCTTTTAAGTAGTTCAGGCTTCACTGTTCATGTCCAGTTGCCAAAAAGCAAATGAATTGCCTGATTTAAAAGACATTTGTTTCCTTATTATTTTTTTTTTTTTTTTGGCACATCAGGATGATCCTCTTGTTTTCCCCATAATCAGGCCCCACAGAACTACATGCCTATGCACTAACAATTTAAAATAAACAAAGCGTGGTTTTCAGGTGACCGCTTTGCCTCAATTTGCTTGCACACTGTCCCAAGGGTGCCTATGGATCTGGCTGCACTTCAGAATGTCAGTGTGTGGAGAAGAATACCCTGGAATGCAGTGCCAAAAATGGTAGTTGCACCTGCAAATCTGGTTACCAAGGCAACAGATGCCAGAAAGGTATGCTCTGATGATAGAGTTTTTTTCTTCTCTAATAATAATCCTCAGCCTTTGTTCAGCATCATATGATTATTAATTAGTTAATCCACCAGTGCCCTCAGAAGATGGGTAAGCTCTATTAATCCCCTATTTGCAAGTGAGGAAACTAAGACATAGGGCAATAAAGTTATTTAATGCAGTCTTCTTAGCCTCTGCTGCTTCCTGTCCCCTTGTTAGCTTGAGCAAGGGAAGAAAGATCACACTGCAGATAATTATATCCAGAAAGATTAAAGCTGGGCAGCCACTTCTTTGAACTGAACTAATCAACCCAAGGCACTACTAACTTCCAGAATTAGAATTGTTTTATTTATATCTAAGGATTGATCATTCAAACAAATGTAATTCAAAGATGCTAATGCTTAACCATAGAAAAACTTTGAAAAGTTTTAATATGGTTATTGGTGTTTTGGTTTTTCAAATTTGTAGGTATTACTTTTGTTTTCTTTTTTTTTTTTTTTTTGAGATGGTGTCTCACTCTGTCACCCAGGCTGGAGTCCAATGGCACAATCTCGGCTCACTGTAAGTTCCACCTCCCAGGTTTATGCCATTCTCCTACCTCAGCCTCCTGAGTAGCTAGCACTACAGGCGTCCACCACCATACCTGGCTAAATTTTTTTGTATGTTTAGTAGAGACGGGTTTCACCGTGTTAGCCAGGATGGTCTCGATCTCCTGACCTCGTGATCCACCCGCCTCGGCCTCCCAAAGTGCTGGGATTACAGGCATGAACCACTGCACCCAGCCTACATTTTGTATAAATATAAAAGTTATTGTATAGTACAATTACAATTGCAAGTAACATATATAGATATATATGTGTGTGTGTGTAGATGCATATGCCATTTGGAAAAAGGTATTCCAAGATGCCAGTATTGACTGTCTCTGGCTTATGCATGTATGGGGTGCTCTTTGCTAGGTACCTAAGTAGCTCTTTCACATTTCAAAAAGTCTCGTGTTACTTTGTTACTGAACTTTATCAGTACTACCCTACTTAAAACTGTAACTTGCAAGTTTCTTTTTTCTTTTTCTATAGTGCTTATCATTTTCTAATACAGCACATACTCTAATTATGATGTCAAATATTTATTGCCTGTCTTTTCCTGCTATAATCAGAACCCCATGAGTGAAGGGTATCTAAAAATTTTGTTCAACCAAGTATCCCCAAACTCCTGAAACAGTCGTGATATACAGATATTGCTCAATAAATATTTTCTTAATACATAGATGTGCATTTTTATGCTTTATACATTTTTATTGTATTGTGTATTTTGCAATAAGCACTTATTACTATATTTCAGAGGAAAATATCACAGCATTTTTTTGCTTTAGTACAACCTTGTGTAAAATCAGAAGGAAATAATAGGTTCGAAAGGAAACCATCATCTCGTTGGGGCCACTTATAGAGGCAGGCACTAGGATTGAAAATGGTCTTTGACACTCATGTATCCTCATTTTCTCCTTGCAATGCCATCTTCAGAGAGTCTGCAGGGCTTTTCTGGAGCTGAATGGACGGTGCAGTTTCTCTGTTCCAGGTTGTCTAGTGGTTATAGAACTGGAGAGGGTGAGCAGTGATGTCCATCTAGATTTCATGGACAGAGGTTACTTAGGTAGCTGGGATTGTGACTTTCTAGGCATTAGGGAAAGGAAGTTGGGGAAATCGAAGCCTAACATGACACTAACAAGTTTAATGTGGTATGAGAGTAGGTCCCATGCCAATTTCTAAACATCTTCCTGCTTCAACTGATTTTTAAGCCCAGAGTCAGCCCCTTATTCATTTTCCCCCTGGAGAAGTCATGCCCTGGAAGTCAATGTATGAGGAGACAATGGCATATAACAAACCTGGATAAACTTAATTTATTCTGATAACATTTTCTTAAAGCAGCTGCTGAATATACTTTATTGGAAAATGCTTCTGAGATTCCCACTGTGAAGGAAAATGAGTTGAAAGTATATGTAAATTAGCAAAATAGAGAGGTCACCATAATCTCTGGAAAACATGTTATTTTTCAATCAGATAACTTTGTCCAATTCTGATATTTTTGTCTAACCACAAAATGAAATTATGAATCAGACTGCAGCAGGTGAATGTGGTTACTGTGATTGGCAGTTGAAATCAAGGCAAAAAGAGCTCTCCAAGAGTTGTGCATGATGAAAATCAGGCCTGTTGTTTTTCTTTCTCTTTTTTAAAAGAGTGAAGTAGCCCAAGTGCTCCTAGAGACAGACATATCTTTAAAAATCTTAACTCCAAACCTGTGTCTAGATTGCAGATGAATAGTTAATTAAGGACTGGAAATTGTTTCAATGGCACTAATGAACAGTATTCTCCGCAATCAGCACCAGGCCTTATTTAGCTTATCAGTAATGATTTCTAAGAACAGAAGAAATGGTTTCTACAACTAACCTGTGAAATAGCAAAAAAAAAAAAAAAAAAAAAAAAAAAAAAAAAAAAAAGAAAGAAAGAAAGAAAGAAAAAAAAAGTAAAGCAGCTGGTGTCTTTGCCTTGTTTAGAGTAGTTTGTAGCCTAGAGTATTTTGCACGCCCACTACTGGCAGACCTCAGAATGTAGAGGACTCTGGTCCAGCTGGCCCCTTGACACTATACAACCCCTGGATCATGATAAGAAAGACAGATTTTTTTTTTTTTAGAAGAGTTCCACATCAGATGAACTTCAAATTTTGAACTCTGGTGAATCTTTAAGAGCAGATTAATTGGCCTGAAAGATGCTGAGTACCTAGTATTGTAGAGTAAATTTGGGTGTAGTGGCTGAGATCACCAGTTTCAGAGGCCAGAAGATCTGGTTTCAAGCTTTGTGATATAGAGTAAGTCACTTAACTTGTGGGAGCCTCTGTTTCTCATATAAAATGGAAATAAATTTGCTTATGCCATAGGGTTCTCTTTTGGAAATATGAGCTACTTTACATAAAGTGCTTAACAGAGTTAGTAATCAACAGATCGGGTATGAATATCCCAGAAAATATTGTAATTCTGTTATTCAGAGACACTGCCAGGACAAGAAGATACTTCACAGCCCAACTCGATTTGATGTAACTTTTCATAAGTGTTATATTTTTAAGAAAGTTCCACCGTTTTCCTTGGATTAAAAAAAAAAAAAAATGCTTTCCACCGGGTTTCTAATTCCAGTGGTTTCTATGGAAGAACACACATGGAAACCTCTCACTGAGCCCTCGGTGGTCCCTGCAGCATCACCTGTCCTTTGCTAGTTCAAAGAACAGTCAACAAAGCAGATCACTCTTTCTCTTCTCCCACCTTATGCATTGTACACTCTCATAAAGTACACAGTTTGTAAACCTCTGGTGTGATTATTTTAGCTCACAAAAGAAGCAAAGTCTGGGAGAACAGGATTTAGGCAACCATTTGAGGGCAACTTCCTGAGTGCCACGCCTTCTGAGCTTCCTTTACAAATCACATCTCATTTTCAGTTTTTGTTCTGTGCAACTGCTGCTAAAGATATATATCAAAATTGCTTCCATTGTTACTGTCTGAAAAACCACATTTTCAGCAAAAAGCCAACCTCTGTATCTGTGTTTTCAAAGTGACAAGATATAGCATCATGTTGATTTCTTCAGGGAATACTTTTGGAAGTGTTATAAATCCTTGGAGGCTACTAGGATATTTCTTTCATTACAGCTCTGTCACACACACACACACTTTTACACACACACACACACACTTTTACACACACACACACACACTTTTCCAGCTTGGTTAAGCAACAGTAGAAATCTTGGACCATTTTGAGACTTCTTACAAGTTTCTTTCTTTCTCTCTCTTTTTGTTTTATAAGTCCGCCCAGATGGCCTCTAGGGACCAGAGTGCTGGTTCTCCTCTGCACCCTGTGAAAATGGAGGTCAGTGCAACAACAACAACAACAAAAAAAAAAAAACTGGAAATTGTGACTGCACTCCTGGTTACACAGGAAAATCCTGTACCATATGTAAGTCATAAACCTAGACGAAACAACCAACAAAGTTAATAAAACTGTTAGCTTTAAAAATGCTTTTGTTTTCCTGCTATACAAGATACTGCTATGTTAGAATGCATGTTCCCACTATTTATTGTTGTGTAACAAACTACCTCAATACTTTGTGGCTTAAAACAATGATTTAATATTTCCCTTAATTCTATGGGTTGCTGAGGCTATTATACTACTGGTGTCCCCTGGGGTCACTCACGTGACTGCTTTGGCTGGTAGATATTTGAGAACAGACTGGGCATGGCTGGGCTGCTCAACCAGGGAACTTGCCCTTTCCTCCACAAAACATTTCCACAAGGTTAACTGGACTTTCCCATAGCATGACAGTTTTAAGATAATAAAGAAGGAGCATTCCAAAAGTGTGCAAGCAAAAGCTATGTGAGGTAGAAAAGCCTTGCCTCAGAAGCCACACATTGTCACTTTCAACACATTCTATTGGTTAAAGTAAGTCATGGAGCAAGCCAAGTTCACAGGGAGGAGAAAGAGATTCTACCTACTGAAGAGAAGAGTAGCAGAAGCCCATTGCAAAAGACCTGCAAGTTGAGAGATATGCTTGCAGACATTTTTGGAAGCAATCTATCGTAGTATGCTATTCAAATTTATTCAAATTCAAAAATACTGAAAGCAGCACTTTAAGAACCTACTAGACTAGAATTATCTCAGATGGAAGCAGATTAGAGACTGATAAAAAGTGATTAGCTACACCGAACTAGTTTCAAGGACACGGTAGAACTGCTATCCTGCTGTGCCCTTTTCTGGTTGTGATTCTTTATAAATTGTGCTAACCCTGCCTGTATCACCTTCTCTACTCCATTGACAATGAAACACAGTGACTTGAGAACATGCGGAAAGCTATGGGCTGGATAGTCATGATGCTATTTTTTTTTTTAACATTACTATTTCAAATTTGTCTAATAAAGATTAGCAAACATTTGTGATTATCATTTTATGAAGTGTGAACAGTGATTTGAATTAGCTTTCAGTGCTTGGACCTTTCCATTAACCAACAAATATATAAAATCAGAAATAACATAATAAAATGTAAGCAAATAGTATTTAGCACTGAGCTAATCATATGATCACTTTGGGAAATATTGCTGCCCCTAAGGAGAACCCTCAGGCAAAAGTTATAGGACTAGATCTTTTATGACTTTCTGTATATAGCAAGATTCTTTATTTTAGAACTGTTATTCTGACACTTTTGACAAGCATTTCAAACAGTAGAATAGTTTACTGGAGAAGCAGTTGGCTATCCCTAACCTACTTGTTTGCTTCAAAAAAAAAAAAAAAAAAAAAAAGCCGCTTAAAGGTAAGAATTTACATATTCAAAAAGTAGTTACTTGCTATTTCCACAGTGAAGTGACATTTTCTCTTGTCCAACTCAACTTTAATGGAATAATTATTAAACAGATAGTGATAAAGTTTACACTGTTCCAATTGTCAAGCGATATAAATAGACCATTTAAAAATAAGTGAAGAAAAAGATAAACTCCTCATTCTTTAAAATATTAATTTTAATAGTTATGTTACAGTTCTTTCCTTCTATGACTTCAAATCCCAGAAGAACATTTCATGATAGTCCTGAGAGATTTGTTAGTGATAAGTAATACTATTTACATTTTATTGGCAATTTGATAATGATACATATATTGAATTCAATACACAAAAATATTCCCTGACTCCCAGTCCAGTCCAATTTTAGTATTACATGCTATTATCTGATTTTACACACACAGACACAAACACAAATTATATAATCACCATAATAAGATATTTAGGAAAATGAATGGAACCAAACGATAGAATTCATTAAAAATGCTTCACGCGTACTTCACAAAGAATGTGTATGGCATTTTAAAAGTGGCTTATATTTGAAGAAAAGCATACAACATTTCTCTAAATATCCTGTTATGGTGCTCACAGAATTTTAAAACCTAGTTACTCTGCATAATGAACTGTAAAAATACTCATAGGCTATATAAGTAATATATTTTAGAGGCAGGGAAGACCAAAAAGCTATGTTTAAATATATTGGCTTTTTAATAAATCCTGTTGTTTAGAAGTTATAAATACAAATACTTGGGGAGAATCTTTTTAAATATTTTATTTCACTGTATTAAAAAAATCCTCTGGATTATGGTAGATTGGTTTTTTGTTGCTGTTTTTTGTTTTTCCCTCCTGAACAGTATGTATATGGTATGGTATGGCCATGGGTGTGGAATCACAGGCAGTCTCACACCCTTCACAAGAATGTATCATCTCTGTGAAGGACAGTTAAATCTTATATGTCAGGCCTTTTAGCAACTAATCAGAGAAGGGCTCCTAGCCTTTTCTTTATCCCAGCATTATTTATAACAACAAAAAAAAAAGCTTAAAGTAGAAACAAACTTAATACCCACTAGATGGGGAATGATTGAGCAAATTATATAACATATCACCGGACTCTTCTGAGGCCATTAAGTATCATGTTTTAGAAGAATATGTAATGTCAGAAAAATTGACATTGAGTTGATGTTAAAAGCTATATGTAGAGAATGACTCAAATTTGTAAGAACATGTACCTATGTATGTATATGGGAAATTGTAGAAGAGAGGACAGCAGTTTTTAAACAGTGGCCATCTCTAGATGGTGGGACTATGGGTGAATATTTTTCTCCTTTATACATTTCTGTCTTTTTCATATTTACTAGTTTACTACTTTTTCCTTAGCAATCAGAGAAAAAAATGGCATCATCTTTAGACCAATTGTTGACTAAATATCCAAGAAAAATAGTTACCTATTCTTAAAGTATTCTCTGTTGGCCTAAACTGTTCCCATAATGGTGAAGATATTTTTTCCTTCAGTCATATTCAACTTATTGTTTTTTTAATTTAAGACCTTTTTCTCCTATTGTGAATATTAACCATAGCTCATCAGCACTACCCAAATTCTTGAAAAATAAACGCCTGAAAGAACATAGCAACATTTCCTCTGAACATTTTGTTTCTGTTTCTTCAGAAACTTCATTTTCTATTCCTTAGTCATTTAGTGATTACTTTTATTTTTTAGGAGCACTTACAAAACAGTCCCCTTTACTACTAAAGAAGAGAAAATTAGAATGGAGAAAAGACATGGGAAGGGAGATACTAATTCCAAATACATCCATGCTTCAAATATTATTTGATCAAACTTCATAAAAACCATAATGAACACAGGTGTAAGCCTTCCTCAGGGCTAAGCTGGCAAATGTTTAACAGGCTCTGTGAAAGATGAAAGCACTGGGTTTTAGTGTTTGCCTAATTCCAAGGTATAATACTCCTACAGTGGTGATTTCAAATGCCTTGCAAAATTCCTGAAAATGTAACAATTGGCTTTCCCGAGCTGGTAGTTACGGATCCAGCATACCATTGACTGGCAAATATTGATGTATTCTGAACACACCAAACAATTTCTTAACTTTTACTTTCTCTTTTGATATGAAGAAATTATTACTTTTCAGGTATCAGTTTTATTTTACTGTTTCTAAACAGATAACCTGATTGATCTTTTTGGTTGAATTAACCAACAAATAGCTCCAACCAACAAAAATTTGCTATTTAGATAGTCTATTTTATTTTTAAGACAAAAATCAATTATTTGGCTAAATGGATTAAAGATTCAAAAAACAGACAAAAGAAGGTATTGAATTGCTTTATGTGTAAACACAGCCTCCTCATCTTTTACTCTAGAATTCGTATAGCTGAGGTTTTGATTCAATCTAGAGAATCCTTTAACAACCTCTAAGCTGTTTTCCAACTTCCTCTACCACACCCAGCACGAATGAGGGTTGGCATTTCCTTAATTACACACTTTTGTAGATATTAAAAAAAAAAAAAAAAGGAAGAAGAAGAAAAAGAAAAGACAGTTATCAGTTATCTAAGGTAGAAGTAAAAGAGTATGTGTAAAGGTGTAAAGCAAGGCAAAACAGCAAACAAGTTTTAAAAATTAGAAAAGCAATTAAAGTCTTAAGTATTACCAAACACAAAGAGCTAAGGTACAACAAGATACTTCCTCCTCTCTGAAACAATTGTAAATCAGATTTTTAAAGTTGCTGTAAAATAAATTGTATTTAAATAATACATCTCCTGTCCTTTCCCACAGTGAGATGCATTTCCCTTACCAATCTGGCTCTCAGCAGGTGGTCCAGCCTGATGAAGTACAAGCAAAATGTCAGCTCCCACAGAGAAGTGCGACAGAGGCGACAGTGCAGCACTGACAGGCCTTTCAAAAAGCTATTGTGCAAATTCAGTTTTAAAATAGGGATGTGGTTGAGGACTGATGGGTATTTCATTACCAATGTGTTCATCTCACCATCGTCCAAGAGAATGAGAGCGGGTCATAGTACAGCTGATACAAAGCCATTAAGTTGAGTAAAGGTGGATTTGGTCTTTAGAAGATTTGTCTTCCTATCTGTATTTTCGAGAAGTTAGTATTCAAATTAGCTGTCATTTTTAGAACATACCTACTAAAGAGGGGCCAAGAATTGTTCTTTTTTTCTACTTGATTACCTTCCGGTGTCTCAAGTAGATCATTAAAAACAAAGTTAATCTTGTCATTACTTTATAAACCTCACTGAGCTACTGATACTGTTCATAATGAAGTCTATAGCACTAAAGACCCATCATCAGCCTGTCTCTAGCCAGCTTTTGACCATGCTCACGTATACCCTACATATTTTAGTCATTCCCCCAACATCATGTACATTTAAACCATGGTGCCATTGTTCATTGCTCTTTCCTGTAATACATGTTTTCTTCTTCCATTTTTATTGCCTCAAGCATTTATTCCTCAAGCGTTTTTATTTTCAAGTATATGTAAACAAACAAAATTCTACAGCATTTCCTTCCATAGCAGCACCAATCGTATTGTATTATAATTAGTTGCCTGCTATTAAGACTACTTATCATTAATTTTTATACACCCCTTTGCAATATACAAGGGGTACTCAATAAAGATTTGCTAGGTTCAATTAAAGAACATTTTTGACAACTTAATATTCTATCGAAATAATTTACTGAGTTAAAAAAAAACTTGCAAAACACAGCGTTTATGATACTGAAAAATACGCAGTAGCCAATACTCGTTAAACTGGATTGAATTACTCATCCTTTTAAGATAGCAAGAGGAAATCAAAAAAGCTGTAGCACCACAGCTTTATTGGTCTCTACTCCATTTCTGAAAACACTTTTCATAGAAAGATTTTTCAATGGATTAGAAGACTAACATCAAACAATGATGATTCCTTAACTTCATCTCAAGAGTCCAGATTTATTTCCTCCTATACTCACTTTCAATGTATGCAACCATTTCTTTTAAATACAACAGAGTTACCTCAGAAAAGTGAACAAATCTCGGCCGGGCGCAGTGGCTCACACCTGTAATCCCAGCACTTTGGGAGGCCTAGGTGGGTGGATCACTTGAGGTCAGGAGTTCAAGACCAGCCTGGCCAACATGGTGAAACCCATCTCTACTAAAAATACAAAAATTAGCTGGGCCTAGTGGCACACACCTGTAATCCCAGCTACTCAGGAGGCTGAGGCATGAGAATCGCTTGAACCCGAGAGGCAGAGGTGGCAGTGAGCTGAGATTGCACCATTGCACTCCAGCCTGGGCGACAGAGTGAGACTCCATCTCAGAAAAAAAAAAAAAAAAAGAAAAGTGAATAAATGTCTCTGACTTTTAGTGTCTGTATATAAAAAGAAAGAGTACAACTATATAATTATATATAATATATAATTCAATGTATAGAGAACAATAACATTATGTAGTAAGTAGAGACATGCTGTATAGTGATGTATTACTCAAAGCTTATGCTGAGTATCTACTCTGTATTACACACTGTGTTTTGTGTTTTCCATCTGCATGCTCACTTAAACTTCAGAACAACTATCTGAATTTGGTACTATTCTCACCCCCATTTCATGAATGAGGAGGCTGTATCTAGGAAGAATTAAGTAATTTGTCTGAAGTAATGTAGTTAATAATTGAGGACTAGATAATCAGTAAAGTACATACCAATCTTACATATCTATCTAATGAGACAGTGCTTGCTAATATTAATTTTGTAGCTGCCTGCTTATAAAATTGAGAGAAAATAAAGGAATTTAAGATTCCATGGAAAAAACCTAAGCAGTCAAGAAATTTCATTAAGGTTGTTTTATTTTTGGCCCCACCTTTGCAGATTGCAAAAATCATTGCTGACATATCCAAAAGCATTGTTGAAACGTCAAATGCTATGATACCCCATACTCAGTTTAATGGTGGAGGGATGTTGCTTTTGTTTTGTTTTGTTTGTTTGTTTGGTCCTTATATAGCATATCCAACCATCCAACCGATTTCTACAACCTAAGTTTCCTGGTACACCGCATTAGTAATGGCATTTCCCAGTGGGACCTTGATATCAGCCAATGTCCCTACCTGTCCAACTGGACTAAGCCTGATAACAGATGCTGTACATCAGAAGTTAATTATAGGGTCAAGCGCGGTGGCTCACACCTGTAATCTCAGCACTTTGGGAGGCCAAGGCGGGTGAATTACCTGAGGTCAGGAGTTTGAGACCAGCCTGGCCAACATGGTGAAACCCCATCTCCACTAAAAATATGAAAAAATTAGGCAGGTGTGGTGGTGGGCGCCTGCAATCCCAGATACTCCAGAGGCTGAAGCACAAGAATTGCTTGAACCCAGGAGGTGGAGGTTGCAGTGAGCCAAGATCATGCCACTGCATTCCAGTATGGATGACAGCGTGTGATTCCATCTCAAAAACATAAAAAATAAAAAAAAGAAGTTGATTATATATCCAGTTCATCACCTAACCTAAGGACCTAACAGATTTTCTCTACATACTGCAGATGCTGAGTTGTCTCAGTCTTTTTTTGTTTTTAGAGGGCTACCCAATCTTGACTGTGTTTAAAAGCCTCTTTGTGTGTTGGGGTAAATATAGTTGGCTAACTGCCTACAGTAATCTGTGATTACTCTTCCTGCTTGCTTCCAGAGTCCTGAATTGAATATCTGGCAAAGCACAAAATAATTCTTATTTCTACAAAGCAAGTCATCCAGAATGTACCCTCTAATATACATACCTTTCATACAGATATAGACACAGACCCTTTGTGTGTTATTAGTTGGACTCACAGTCCACTGTGTTCTGTAATTTTTTATCTACTTATGATTAAATTTTACCTACTTATGATTTATATTTACTTGTTTTTCATCATTCATTCTAGTACTATAATTTCTTAATATTCAAATATAAGGACCAATCTGACATATAGAACTCTTTTCTCTCTAATGTGTTTCTTTTTTTAATGCCACTGTGTATAAATATCATTGTGTCTTTGCAAGCAAACATCCTAAAAAGGTCCACATGGTGTCAATATTCCTGAGAAGTTTTCAGAGTACATTGAAGGTGAGAAAGCTCTCAGGTCATAGTACCCATTAAGTTTTAATTTTGTTACTATCTATTGAGACTTTTGTGTACCTATTATTTGTTAGGTGTATATGGGGCCGGCGGGGGGGCCCTCAACCCCTGGGCCACAGGTTGTTACTAGTCTGTGGCCTGTTAGAAACAGGCCTACACAGCAGGAGTTGAAAGGTGGGCAAGTGAGTGGAGCTTCATCTATATTTACAGCTACTCCCCATTGCTCACATTACTGCCTGAGTGCCGCCTCCTGTCAGATCAATAGTGACATCAGTAGTGACATTAGAGTCTCATAGGAGCATGAATCCTACTGCAGAACTGTGCATGTGAGGGATCTAGGTTGCGTGCTCCTTATGAGAATCTAATGCCCAATGATCTGTCACTGTCTCCCGTCACTCCCAGATGGGACCGTCTAATTGCAGGAAACAAGCTCACGGCTCCCACTAATTCTACATCATGTTGAGTTGTGTAATTATTTCATTATATATTACAATGTAATAACAATAGAAATAAAGTGCACAATAAATGTAATGCGCTTAAATCTTCCCAAAACCATCCTCCCCACCCTATCCCAGACCACAGAAAAATGATCTTCCATAAAACTGGTCCCTAGTGCCAAAAAGATTGGAGACCATCACTATATGAAATACTAAAAAAGGTAAGACAACATCTTGCCCTCAAGGAATTCATGCACAATTTAATGAATGAGAAGATGTGTAAATCACTTATTTTAATTATATTTTAAAAGATATTGAAATAATAGATGTTTGATAGCAGACTGTGATTAATCCTACTAGAGGGAATACCTAAAGATTTTCTGTTGTGTGCATCTGTGTGAAGAGACCACCAAGCAGGCTTTGGGTGAGCAATAAAGCTTTTTAAAGTTTGTGATATGTCCATGATGTTAGCAGAGAAGTCATCAGAGAGGCTATGGAAGGTCATGGCAAAGGTTGAAATGCCTGCTAGTCCAGTATCGAGAGCAATAGTGGAGGCAGCAAGTCCTAAGCCAACAAGCAAGGGAATTGGTGGAATTTTTGTCATGTCGGTGTCATGAGAGGAACAGGAAGCTCTTTGGTCCCATTTTCAAATTGAATTTTGGGAGTAAGGAAAACTAGTGTGCATGTGCTTGTCCAGTTAGCAGGTAGACACATGTAGGTAGAGGATCCACAGAGGAAGAAGAGACCTTGTGCAAGGCAAAACTGGAAATGCTAAGTAAAAAGGTGACAAGGAGTACTAAAAGAGCTGTCTTGTACCCAGATTCCTGGGTACAAGGGATCCAGCTAGGGCGGCAGCCGTCAGAGGTTGTAATGGGGACTGATGGGGTAACGGCATAGAGGGGGAGGTTTGATTTTCATGGTGTATGAGAAAACGTTGAGTATCTATGAGCAACCTTTCACTGTTATTTATGGGGCTGGGTATAAGCAAACAAGAAGAGGGCCTGGGAGGAGAGTCTGACGAGCAAGGGGAAGGTAGCCAAGGATGGAGTGAAATACAGGGTAAGTGTCTTCCTAAGCAGTAGTAACTGCTAATGTTTTTAAGTTTGCCAGTATTGATAGAGAACTTATCTGTAATACAGAGCTGGAAGGCCCCAATTGGAGATGAAGAGTGAAGGAACATCGAGAAGGTGAAAGGTTACCAGGGTAATTCCAGTGGGTCTTTGCCGAGAGGTACATAAAGGACCGGCCATAGTAATAGTAGTTTGTGTTGTGAGGGGTCCAAATATGGGGAGAGTAGAGTTGATATAAGGAGAAACGTTTTTTAAATAAGTGCGGAGAAAGGCGGCAGCTTGCTGATGTGAAATGTCTGGGGAGGTCTTGCTGGACCTGTCTAGGAAGTAAAAAAGTTCTTCAGGAGGATAAACATGAGGGCTGTTAAAGGAAGTTCAGAGGTATAGGGAGACAGAAGATGCTGCCCAGTCTGTATGTAAGGCAGGCAGCTGTGTAGGCACAGAAAGAAAAGGAAAGGCAAAGACAACAGTTGTTTGCTAAGGAGGGATTACAAATGACTAGGAAAGATTGAGTGAGATTTATAGTGTGGTGGAGATAGCTGGGGAGAGGTAGAGGGTGGCATAAGAATGGGAATGAGAATAGGAGTGAGTATAAAAGTCAAGAATAGAACTTCATCAGGGTGAAAGTATTGGAGGGTGCCCTGCCAGCAAAGATTATCTATCCACTCCAAGAGGGAGTCAAGAGTGGCAGTTTGGGGATAGCACCAGGAGATATCAGCTGTGATGGCTTGGAGAAACAGTGTAAACAAGAGCAGGGCATTTATCAGTAGTTGAGAACGGTGAATAGGAGTACAACTAGACAGAAGATAGTAGGGATGACAAGTTTTTGGGGTGCAGTCCAAGTAGTGGGGGTGACTACATAAAGCCCTGTTGCAAAAAGTAGGGTAAGGATGAATAGACCTAGTAGAATGAAGAGATGTATTAGGCTAATACGGGTTATTACTGCTTTTCAGAAATGCGAGTGAGTTTAAGGGAAGTAGGGGTGAGTACTTGTGACTTCTAGGAGGAAGAGGAAAGATCAGGCTGTCTGACTGATGGATACAGCTTTAGTCTGGAATGGTGAACCCAGTGGAGAGGATCCTGCAGGCAGACGGCAGTTGGAGTTTTATAGATGACTAAGTAGGGTCTGATCCATCAAGGTTGTAGAGTTTGAGGGATCAGATTCTTAACAAGAACTGATCGTCCAGCTAGAGTGTCTTCATACGGCTGAGAATCTGGAGTAGGCAAAAGAAGATTAGCAACCTGATGAATTTCCTGACTATCCTGCTGGAGGGCTCAAAGATAGTCGCCTAGAGGGTTGGTGTTTGGGACGAAGTTGGGGCCGAGCAAGAAAGTGCATCTATATAAAAGTTTAAATGGACTGTACCTTGTAGCATCTTGAGGACAGGTTCTAATTCTGAGAAGGGCAAGAGGTAAAAGTACTGTCCAGCCCTTTTTAAGTTGGAGGTTGAGCTTGGTGAGGTGTATCATTAAAAGACCATTAGTTCATTCTACCTTTCATGAAGATTGAGGACATTTCATGAAGATTGAGGACAGTAGGAGGTATGAAGGCTCCACTGAATACCAAGAGCCTGAGAAACTGCTTGGGTGATTTGACTAATAAAGGCCAGTCCGTAATCGGACTGTATAGAGGTGGGAAGGCCAAACCTAGGAATTATGTCTGACAGAAGGGAAGAAATGACCATGGTGGGCTTCTCAGACCTTGTGGAAAAGGCCTCTACTTATCTAGTGAAAGTGTCTAACCAGACCAAGATGTATTTTAGTTTCCTGACTCGGGGCATGTGAGTAAAGTCAATTTGCCAGTCCTGGACAGGGGCAAATCCCCAAGTTGGATGTGTAGGGAAGGGAGGGGGCCTGAACAACCCCTGAGGAATGGTAGAATAGCAGATGGAATGCTGAGAAGTGATTTCTTTGAGGATAGATTTCCACGATGGAAAGGAAATGAGAGGTTCTAAGAGATGGGCTAGTGGCTTGTAACCTAAATGGAAGAGGTTATGAAATGATGACAGGATAGAATGGACCTGTGAGGCTGGAAGGAGATATTTTCCTTGGTCCAAGAACAATTTGTCTTGAGTGGAGAGGGATTGATAGGTGGAAATCAATCTTCAGGAAGGTAAAGGTGAGGGCTGTTAAAGGAAGTTTGGAGGTATAGGGAGACAGGAGACAGACCCTGTGGGAAAGGAGAGGGTAAATAGGAGTGATTGATGAGAAGGAAAAAAACTGGCCTTGAGGGAGAGAAGTAGGAATACTGGCTGCTTTTTTAGCTGTCTTATCAGCATAATTGTTGCCTTGAGCAATGGTGTCTGAGGCTCTTTGATGGCCTTTGCAGTGAATGGCTCCAGCTTTTTTTTTTTTTTTTTTTTTTGGAAGTAAAGCAGCATTAAGAAGAATTTTTTATTAAGGAGGCATTAATGATGGAGGACCCTTGTGTAGTGAAGAAACTTCTTTCTGCCCATATAACAGAATGGTGGGGAAGGATGTAGAAGGCGTACTTGGAATCACTGTAGATATTGACAAGTAGTTCTTTTGCAAGAATGAGGACTTGAGTTAAGGCAATGAGTTTAGCTTGTTGAGAGGTAGTGGAAGGGTGCGGGGCCATAGCCTCAATGATAGATGTGAAAGATACTATAGCATAGCCTGCCTTTGCTGGTGATTGGCGATCGAGCCTTTTAGAACTACCATTAATAAACCAAGTGTGGTCTGGGTGGGGAATAAGAAAGAAGGAAATATGGGGAAACGGGGAGAATGCCATGTGGATTAGAGATACAGTCATGGGGTTCAGATGTAGTATCAGGAATAATGTGGGGGCCAGCCTAAAGCAGTAAGGTCAAGTTGTTTGGACAGAAAGGCTACAGGACGTGGTCCTGGCTCTTGTGTAAGAATTCCAACTGCACAGTCCTGCACTTCAACTGTGTGTAATGAAAAAGGGTTGGGATGAGTTAGGGAGAGCTAGTGTGGGAGCAGCTTCTAGGGCTGTTTAAAAGGAACGGAAAGAGGAGTGGGGAAAATTTAGGATCTATGGGGTCAGCTAGGTTTCCTTTTGTGAGTTTATTTAATGGTTTAGTCAGGATGACAAAACCAGGTATCCAAAGGTGAAAGTACCTAACCATGCCTAGGAAGGAAAGGAGTTGCCGCTTTGTAGAAGGGGTTGGGGTTTGGGAGATAAGCCAGACATGATCAGCAGGGAGAGCACATGTGTTTTCATGAAGAATTATGCTGAGATAGGTAATGGATGAGGAAAAAATTGGGGCTTGACTGAACTGATGGGGGCTGTCCCTGGAGCCCAGGGTACAGCCCAGGTAAGTTGCTGAGACTGATGGGTGTCAGGGTCAGTCCAAGTCAAAGCAAAGAGAGGCTGGGATTAAGGGTGTAACAGAATAGTAAAGAAAGCATCTTTGAGATCCAGAATAGAATAATGGGTTGTGGAGGGAGGTACTGAGGATAGGAGAGTACATGGGTTTGGCACCCTGGGTTGGACAGGCAAGACAATTTGGTTGATTAGGCGCAGATCCTGAACTCACCTGTAAGACTTGTCTGGTTTTTGGACAGGTAAAATAGGGGAATTGTAAGGAGAGTTCATAGGCTTTAGAAGCCCATGCTGTAACAGGCAAGTGATAACAGGCTTTAACCTTTTTAAAGCCTGCTGTGGGATGGGATATTGGCGTTGAGAGGGTAAGGGAGATTAGGTTTTAATGGGATGATAAGGGGTGCATGACCTGTCACCAAGGTAGGAGTAGAAGTATCTTGTACTTGTGGATTAAGGTAGGGAGACACAATGGGAGGATGCGAAGGAGGTTTCAAACCAAGACAAAGGGCAGCAACGAGATGTGGCTGTAGCCCAGAAATAATCAGGAAAGCAGATAATTTAGTTAAAATGCCTTGACCTAATAAGGGAGGTAGGCAGGTGGGGATAACTAAAAAGGAGTGCATAAAAGAATGTTTTCCAAGTTGGCAGTAGAGTTAGGGAATTTTAAGAGGTTTAGAAGCGCCTGGCCGTCAATAGCCACAACAGTTATGGAGGCAAGGGAAACAGGCCTTGAAAAGAAGGTAACGTGGAGTGGGTAACCTCTGTATTGATTAAGAAGAGGACAGACTTACCCTGCACTCTAAGAGCTACCCAAAACATCTGTGATGGTCCAGAAGGCTTCCGAGGCAATCGGGCAGTGTCAGTTTTCAGCCACTAAGCCGAGAAGATCTGGGAAGGAGTCAGTCCGAGAGCCTTGCACCAGAGTTCCAGGGGCTCTGGGAGTGGCTGCCAGGCAAGTTGGACAGTCAGGTTTCCAGTGGTGTCCCACAGAGATGGGACATGGCTTAGGAGGAATCCTGGGCTGCAGGCATTCCTTGGCCCAGTGGCCAGATTTCTGGCACTCGAAGCAAAATCCTGGGGGAGGAGGTCCTGAAGGAATGCCTGGCTACTGTGTTTCAGGCATTTTGAAGTTCTTGTGTGCTGGAGATGTGGCTGGGGTTTGTCTCACAGCGGAGGCAAGTAATTACCTAATTGCCATTCTTCTCTATTATTGTATACCTTGAAGGTGAGGTTAATTAAGTCCTGTTGTGGGGTCTGAGGGTCGGAATCTAATTTTTGGAGCTTTTTCTAATGTCAGGAGCAGATTGGGTAATAAAATGCATATTAAGAGTAAGACAGCCTTCTGGCCCTTGTGGGTCTAGGGCAGTAAAGTGTCTAAGGGTTGTTGCCAAAAGGGCCATGAACTGGGCTGGGTTTTTATATTTGATGAAAAAAAGCCTAACCTGCTAACTGATTTGGGAGAGGTCAGATAAAGAAAAAGAGCATTAACTTTGACTATGCCTTCAGCTCCAGCCACCTCTTTAAGAGGAAATTGTTGGGTAGGTGGGGCAGGGCTAGTTGCAGAACAAAACTATAAGCCAGACCAGGTGTGAGGAGGGGAGGTGATAAAAGGATTATAGGGTGGGGGAGCAGAGGCCGAAGTAGAATTGGGACCTAGTTCGACCTGGCGAGGAGCAGCCTGGGGAGGAGGGGAGAGGTCAGATGGGTCCGTAATAAAGGAGGATTCAAATGACTCAAAGCGCGGATTGGAGAATGAAGGAACAGACAAGAAAAAGCAAGATTTTGGGCAAGTCACACTGGGAGCAGAGACTAGGGAGGGACTGATGTGTAAAAGAATGCCTGGACGTCAGGCACCTCAGACCATTTGCCAATTTTACAACAAGAATTGTCTAGATCTTGTAGGATGGAGAAATCGAAAGTGCCATTTTCTGGCTATTTAGAGCCATTGTCAATTTATATTGGGGCCAGCCGGTGTTGTAGAAGAAAATAAGACACTTAGGTTTTAGGTCAGGTGAGAGTTGAAGAGGTTTTAAGTTCTTGAGAACATAGGCTAAGGGAGAAGAAAGAGGAATGGAGGGTGGAAAGTTGCCCATAGTGAAGGAGACAAGCCCAGAGAAAAGAGAGAGTAGAGACACAGAGAGAGGGGATGGGAGGTACTTGCCCCCCAGGGGAGGTGGTGCTTTCCACCAAGGTGAAGGATCAAGGCAGGCATCCCTGCAGTGATCAGACACCTCTGAAGTGTGGGTGAATAATCAGGCAGGCATCCCCACAGTGATTAAATACCAAGGGAATACTGTCTTCTTGAGTCCGCAAGTGGTGCTGGAGTCTTGGGTTCACGGATAAAACGTGTCTCCTCTGTCTCTACCAGAAAAGGAAAAGAACTGAAATTAAGGGAAGGGAGAGATTGAAGAGTAGCAAGAGAGGCTGGAGAAGACAATGAAAAGACCACTTAACCCAATTTGAAATTGGTGAGATGTTCCTTGGGCTGGTTGGTCTGAGGACCCGAGGTCATAGGTGGATCTCCTCGCAGAGTGAGGGTGAGGACAGGGGACCGATCTCCTGAAGGAGTCCCCCTGTCCCGGGTCTTCGGCACCAAATGTCACGCGCGTCTGTGTGAAGAGACCACCAAACAGGCTTTATGTGAACAATAAAGCTTTTTAATCACCTGAGTGCAGATGGGCTGAGTCCAAAAAGAGTCAACAAGGTAGATGGGATGGGGCAGTTTTATAGGATTTGGGTGGGTAGTGGAAAATTACAGTCAAAAGGGGTTTTTCTCTTGCAGGCAGGAGCGGGGGTCACAAGGTGCTCCACGGGGCAGTTTCTGAGACTTATTGTCCAGGAGAAGGAATTTCACAAGGTTAATCTATTGGTTAAGGTGGACAGGAACAAATCACAATGGTGGAATGTCATCAGTTAAGGCAGGAATCAGCCATTTTCACTTTTTTTGTGATTCTTCAGTTGCTTCAGGCCATCTGGATGTAAACGTACAGGCTTGGGCTCAGAGGCCTGACACTTTCTTCAAGAGGTGGGATATTATCCGAATCCTAAGGATGGGTAAAAATTACAAGAGTAGGCTGGTATAGTGTTCATCCCAGGTAGAGGTATTAGCATGAACAATGGCCTAATGGTGTGAAAAAATATGCATATATAAGATATAAATTGAGTGGTTTGTATGTGATGGGAAATGAAAATAAAAGGCCTAGAATAATGGTGAAATGATGAAAAGCCCTGGATGACACATTAAGAGATTTAGGCTTTGTTTTTGATTTGGAAGTAATGAGAAGGATCTAACTGTTTTTGAGGGGTAAATGAATATGAACTCAGTCATATTGTACAGCAGGTCATTATATGTCTGCTCTGTTCAGCATCTCTGTTGATTCATGCTTCTCTGGTTATGAATAAAGTTCCAGAAAACTCACAAAACTTTTCTAGTCACTCAATTTTTGTTGTATAATTCAATTAAAAGCATCAAAACTGCAATTTCTAATCAAATATAAAGTTTATTCCCTTGGCTAGCCAAATCTAGCACAAGCTCAAAAGTGGGGAAGAAAGAAATGGTGGACTTCTTCACTCTGGCATCATGTTACTCTTGACCTCCACCCCCTTCTAGGGGCATCCTCTTCAAGGATAACTTCTGTGGGGCACTATCCAACCTGTAGGAAATGTGCTCTTTTACTTTGCACGCTGTTGAAATGTCATTCTGTAGTCTCTCATCTTCAGAAGCAGGTCAGATACCAGCTCATGAATCTTCCAATTTCCAGGAGGCTCATATTAAGCTCTCTGAGTGATTCTCTCAAAGCCCTCTCCTGGCCGGGCACGGTGGCTCACACCTGTAATCCCAGCACTTTGGGAGGCCGAGGCGGGTGGATCACGAGGTCAGGAGATCGAGACCATCCTGGCTAACATGATGAAACCCCGTCTCTACTAAAAAAAAAAAAAAAAAAAAAAAAAAAAAAAAAATATTAGCCTGGCATGGTGGCGGGCGCTTGTAGACCCAGCTACTCCGGAGGCTGAGGCAGGAGAATGGCGTGAACCTGGGAGGCGGAGCTTCCAGTGATCTGAGATGGCACCACTGCACTCCAGCCTGGGCAACAGAGTGAGACTCCGTCAAAAAAAAAAAAAAAAAAAAAAAAAAAAACCCTCTCCTTTGGTTGAAGGCAAGAGGAAATTACTGCATGGAGAGGGGAGGAAGAAATCAGCAGTCCTCTGACAACTCCAAAGGTGCTGTCTAGCATGGTAATGAAAATCTGCAAATGGGGGTCAGATCACTTGCCCTCTTCTCCTGGCTTGTTCACTTAGGCTGTCTGTTAAATTATGTAGGTACTTAAGTTGCCTTAGTTTCCTCATCTCTAAAATGGGACTAATAAAGGACTTCTCAGGAGATTTTTATGAGGATTAATATAGATTCATGTATGTTTTACTCTTTGAAGGGCATTCAGCACATAGTATTACACACTAAATTATAGATTAATAAGAACCTCTCTCCTTAATAAAATCTCTACCAATCTTTAAAAATTAATCCATAACATTTTTATATACCCTCAAAATGGCTGAAAAGCTAAGAATCACAAAACTAGACTAACAGTACTTAGTGACACCTGAATAAATTGTCTGGCACACATTGATTTTAGGTTTCTTTTGGAAATCTGGGGCAACAAAAAACATCCATTCCGTATCCTACTATCTAGTCAATACTCTTTTTATCCTCATAATCTTATGAGGTGTGTTCTGTCGTTATCCCAATTTCCAGGTCAAGTAAGTGAAGTGAAGCACAGAGAGATAAACTAACTTACTCAAGCCCACATGGTTAGTAAGTGAGGAAATTAGGATTGGAACACATGTGGTTTGATTCCCATGACTGATCTTAAACATTGTTCAATGCTACCTCTCAAAACAGTGTACACATATGCACACATGCTTTGAACAGGTTTTAGTGAACAGATGTAGAAGATAAAGGCGACTGGCATTTTAAGCTGTACAAGAAACAGGGTGATGCTAGAAACCAAAAATAAAAGTTGTTTGGTAGGGTAATTTGAGTTATGCTGAGCAGAACATGCAAGAACAATAATATATTGGAAAATCAGTTCCAAAGAACTCCAAAGAAAGATTAAAACTAGGATTGTAGACATGGGAGCTTTGTAATAGATACGAGTTTGTGAGATGACTAAGTAGAAAACTCTAAAAGAGAAAGCCAAGAGCACGTGAGCAGGAACTCAATAAATTCCCTACATTTAGGAGGATATATAGGAAGAGAGACCAGTGAATGAAACCAAGATTTACATACAAACTCGCAGCCTTAAAACTAAATTTGACTTGTAGATGTGTTTTGAATGACAGGCAAATTCATTTTAAAATAGGTGATTCAATATTTAAAAAGACCAGAAAATGTAGGAACACTGGACCTGTGTTCCTGTGTGGGAACAAATGGCCACATTGAATGAACTCTTACTTCTTTAGGTGGGGCAGGTGCTTTCTGGTTGGTCACGGTCCCTACCACTTCCTCGTGTTTCACCTGCTGAGGCTTCACCTACTTACTCCTGTGTATCTCCTGCTTGTTCCTTAGGGACTTGTATTTGTGATTCCTGCTTTAGAAAGGTGGAAAAGACAAGAGAACTCAGATAAAAAATTCCTGAGAAGGATGGTTTTCAAGAAGAAAAGATAATCACTGTCTCACCTGCTGTTTAAACAAAGCAAAAAATGGAGGACTCATGAAGGAATTTAGATTTAGAACTTGATAATTTGGAGAAAAAAAGAAAACACATTCAGTGGAAAGAGATTGGAATGTATGTTGGTGGTAAGAAACAAATGGAAAGTAAGGAAAAATTTTTCAAGTTTGATATTGAAGCAAACAAAATGGCTAATCTGTTTTTTTCTCTATCAATGGAATGTTTATAAAGTCTTCTTTGACTCTGCAAAATACATTATCTCTCCTGGGCATCAACCTGTGTCATTTGCCTATTGATGAATCTTATTCAATCTCAATCTCTCACATTTTAGAAGGTCAGGTCCAATGTAATCATAGTAGGAAGGATTCTAATCCATGAGAGTTAATAATATCGAAATGAGGGCTGGGTGCGGTGGCTCATGCCTGTAATCCCAGCACTTTCGGAGGCCAAGGCGGGCAGATCACAAGGTCAGGAGATCAAGACCATCCTGACCAACATGGTGAAACCCCGTCTCTACTAAAAATACAAAAATTAGCTGGGCATGGTGGAGTGTGCCTATAATCCTAGCTACTCAGGAGGCTGAGGCAGGAGAATCACTTGAACCAGGGAGTTGGAGGTTGCGGTGAGCTGGGATTGCACCACTGCACTCCAGCCTGATGAGAGAGAGACTGTCTCAAAAAAAAAAAAAAAAAAAAAAAAAAATCGAAATGAAATCAAATACCTGGAAATTTGCTTTCACATAAAACTTGCAAAGAATATTTAAATAATTGTACTGATAGATACTTCTGAAAGTAACTGTTTTAACTCATTTAATTTTTTTTCTATTGTCAAGTCTTAATTTATCTTTCTCCCTCTCAATCTCTCTCCCCCTCTCCCTCTCTCTCTCTCTCTCTCGCACACACTCTTACACACATATATCATATTTATATTATGCATTCTTTGTTATAATTCTTTGACATTTTAACATCTCTGAAATTAGGGAGTGTCTTACAACTGGTGACACAGAATTACTTAACTATAATATATTTATAGCTTTCTTATGTAGTTCATTTTCTAGAAATATATTGAAGGAAAATGTCTGTGACTATATTACAAATAATTTCCATCTCCTGGGCCCAGAGGGAGATTGAATATGAAGGGAAAATCAGATGAAATATGTGTATTTAATCAATTTCCAAACAGTTTGAAGTGGCTCAATTTTAAATGCCTGATTGATAATAGTAGTTATTTCCAAGTTGGAATAAATAACAGCCTGTTGGCTTCAGAGACAATAGTGATGCTCAGTCTGAGATACTGTATTTGCTTTTTTTCTATTACAAAACTGACAGGCCAGAGAAACTGGGGGGAAAAAATTCTTCTGCTATTTTAAGATACTGTCGCTCTCACTGTTTTTGTGCCATCATTAATCAACTGTCTGAATATGAAGAAGAAAGGAAAAAAAAACCTATAGACCACTTAATGTGCCTTACTTTAGCACAGCGCAAAGAACTCAGACTTCCTGTATGTCTACCTTTGTGAGCATATCCACATAATAAATGCGTCTTGGAAGCTCAACCTGATATTTTTCAAATCTTGAAAAATCATTGAAATTGCCTATGTATTCCCACAAGGATAATGTGTGTTACCTATTACCAGAAAAATATGTTTTATTTCACAATAGAATCTGAAAATATCCACTGTATACTTCAAGTGTATGTTACTAAATTTTAATTTAAATTTAGCAGAATGAAAAATGACAGTGGTAGAATGTTCATATATAGTGTATATAGAAGTTTGCATTTCAAAGACCATGTCTATAATTAAACTATATGATCAGTAGTCTGATTTATATCTTTAATAATCATATTATTTAAAAATTATTTAATACTTTATTCTTTACAAAATATTTTTACATTTATTATCTTGTTCAAACTTGGAAAATTAGCAGAAATCAATGATGCCCACTTAAATATTACAGTATTGTTGAAATAGTAAAGAAGCCAATTTCAGTTATATTTAGTCTCTTAAATTATTATTGCCATCAAACTTCAACTATGTGTTCTCTATAATGAGTAATGTGCAGTTGTATAGTTGCACTATTTTGGATTTTATGTATTTTTTCTCCTCTATTCTAGATTTTTGAAAATTAAAAGTAAGACAAATCTGGTTGAAAACATGAAAAGATTATGCATTCGATGATAAATGGTCTTAAGAGTTTCATGCAAATGTTTGCAAATGCCACCCTTTGCAAAATGGCACAGTCCCGCAGCTTAGCATGCAAGTACATTATCCACCTGACAAGACAGTAAAATATCCCACTCATCTGTTCAGGGCTAATTTTTCAAATTTTAATAATTTTATTAGTCTCTGGCAAGGCATTTTAAAACTTTGCAAAGAGTATTAATAACTCATTAAAGATTAATTATATGTCAGATTTGAGGTCAAAGAGTTTGAGTGGTATTCAGTTATCTGAATTAAAATCCATCTACTCTTTAAAAGAATGCATAGTGAAAGACTCTACCTTTCCTACTAACACTGAATTCTCTTATATGAAAATACATACACATAAACATTAACTCAAGTGTCTTTAACAATTAAATGAGACAGTGATGACAATATGCATGCAGAGAAAAAGATTTGCTATAGAGGAATGTCCGTAAGGAAAGACGAGCTAACTCCTTAAACTTATATAAGGTTAACTCCTTAACCATATGTAACTCGTTAACCTTATGTAGTTTGACAACTGGCAGACCAAGCAGAAGCTGTGTCAGTTATGAAGTCTTCCCCATCTAAAATCTGTATGTTGTTCTCATTGAATGTAACCACGAAGTTTGGCTGGGCAAGAGTTTGAGACTAAGAAGATAAATCAGAAGTAGAAGTCTAAATAAAGAATAGAAGAATTTTGAGAATTATGAAGTATTAGAAAAGAGAGATGGGGATGAAAAGCAAGATCTACAGAAGTCTGTTTTGATTCTTAGATAATTCTGACATTGATGTGTTCACAGAACCAGTAAAACAACAAATAATAATAAATGTGAAAGGAGGCTTAAATGCATTAAATTCTTTAAGTGAAAATGTATTTCAAATGTGACCTTGGGTGAATTATGTATTATTTTCCTTTCATTTTCTTCATCTTTTGAATCAGAATAACAGTAATGCTTATGTTGACAAATTGTTGTGCAGACCAGGGTTACAACATAAAAATGTCTTCTCAGGGTACATCTTCAACAACTAGTAACTTTTATTATGCCAATTAATTTTTAAAGTATCCAGATATCATTTTCCGAAAACTTTTTTAAAAAGTTAATTTAGTGAACTATACTATATTACTTAGCATGATTATGCAAATTCTTTTAGTTACTTTTACTACCAATTTTGGGGAAATGATAATTTCTCTGTCTTTCAAAGGGTATTTGTCTCATTGTACATGCTTGAAAGTCTATCCCCAAAGGTTTACTGGTTTCCTTTCTTTGTAATACATGTTTTAGGGGGAAATTATCGTTTCTTCTTGGAATTCTGGAATTTGAATTAAAGAGTCTGCCAGTCAGCATTGCCTGTTTTCCCTTGGTCCTGGCATACAGCACATGAATTGGTTTCCAAGTCAAAGCATTCAATAATCTGTATGCAAAGTAGTATTTTTACATAGCTCTGAATGTCATATCCAAATGTAAAGCTGCCTGTTGCCTCAAGTGTGAAATTCATTCTCATTTAAATTTTATGTTTCTTTGCAACTAGTGATGCTGGTATTTGGGGACTGGGCTATAGAAACACATGTGTCAGTGGTTAAAAGTAGTAATAGCTTTGACTGCACCTCCCTGGCTCCTTCCCCACTATTGCCTTTCTCTTCATGGAAATATGGAGAGGGTTTCATGTGGAAGCTACCCCTGGGCTAGCGGTAAATCTGCAGAATTTAAAGGTCCTAGTCATTTTTCTGAATGCATTTTACTTTGAGCTTTTGAGGTTGATTTCAGTTCAAAGTGCCAATAGAGGATGAAAAGGTTACTAGAGAATTTGCCTATTCATGATGCAACCCACTTTTCATCCGAATCCCATGTCCAGATCACTTTTTATCTTCCCACTGCCTTCTGTAATGACTGCTTGCTCCTCCTTTGAGCTACCTTTTCTAGTGCAAAGGGTCAATGGCAAGAAGCTAGTGTCTCCATGGTTAGAACCAGACCTCCTATTTAGGTAAAGTGTTACAGCAGAAATATGGATTCCTGAAGTCACTAGTTACAGTAATTGTATGGAGTACTAAGGACTATACCTCACATGAGATAGCAAAAGCGATAATGGTGACTATAATCTAAGACTCCAAAATATCCTTTTCTTAGATAGGTAACTTATTCACTATAATGTTGAGCAAAATTGTGGAGCTATTGCTGTATCACACATTGTCCCCAAATGTAATGACATGAAACAGAAATTATTATTTTTCATGAATCCATGAATAAACTGGACAGCTGTGCTGGTCTAGGCCAGACTCTGGACTCTCATATGTCTGTGGTCAGCTGGCAGGCCAGCTGGGCCTGGCTGGTCCAAGATGTGGCTGGCTGGTCTTAAGGTCTAGTCTCAGAACTGGCGCATCATCACTTCTTGCTGCAGTCTTTTGGCCAAAGCAAGTCACACTCCTAGCCCAGATTCAAGAGGTGAGGAAATAAAGTCCACCACTTCAAGGCAGGAGTTGAAAGTCACATTATAAAGAGAAAAGATACACGTCTGGGTACAGAATTGGGGTCAGTTTTACAGTCAACCCCAATTGCTTTTTCAGATTATGAGGGGCAATACGGAGTTTCCCTCGTATACTAGATTACACCAACTCACTCATGGTAAGCACCACAAGTCAAAGGCGAGATGTGAGGTTTTGAAGTTTTGAATAAGCTCTAACCATTTGTGAAGTTACCTATTAAAATAGCATTTAAGAAAAACAACTAGACAGGCTTGGTGCGATGACTCACACCTGTAATCCTAGCACTTGGGGAGGCCGAGGTGGGTGGATCACCTGAGGTCAGGAGTTTTAGACCAGCCTGGCCAATGTGGTGAAATCTCATCTCTACTAAAAATACAAAAATTAGCTGGGCGTGGTGGTAGGCGCCTGTAATCCCAGCTACTCGGGAGGCTGAGGCGGGCGAATCGCTTGAACCCAGGAGGCGGAGGTTGCAGTGAGCTGAGATTGTGCCATTGCACTCCAGCCTGTGTGACAAGAGTGAAACTCCATCTCAGAAAAAAAAAAAAAAAGAGAGAGAGAGACAGAAAGAAAGAGAGAGAGAGAGAGAGAAAGAAAAAGAAAGAAAGAAAAAGGAAGGAAGGAAGGAAGGAAGGAAGGAAGGAAGGAAGGAAGGAAGGAAGGAAGGAAGGAAGGAAGGAAGGAAGGAAGGAAGGGAAAGAAGGAAAACTAGACAGCTTCATAATGATGTTCTGTACTGGTTAATACATTTCTGCAACATTTAGCTTAATAGATATATTTTCCCTATGTAATGGAGTCTTGATTTCTTAAATAGTATGTTCTCAAAGTGTTTCTTCTTGTTTTCTTTCAGTGTGTGTGTTTATAAATGTATGTATATGCATGTATATATGGATTTAAATGTATACACATATGTATATGTATATATATTCACATATGTGTGTGTATACACATTTCCTACTTCACTTGTGCCAGCATGCCAGCATCCTTGTTATTCTTTAGCACTCTGAGGTACCACCTTATGGTTTTTTTACTGAGGTTGCTGATTATTCCAAAGGCCACTACCCAGAGGAGGAGATGTTACCTGCCTTACCGGGGCCAACTAGTTATACAATGGAAGGGAAATCTAGGTGAGGATGTTAATAAGCATATTTATGCATCTTTTTATGTGGTGGTTCTGATCAAAATTCCATAGGCTCAGCAATAGAGGGCTCAAAATCTGGCCCATAATTTTACACCTGGGATAGCTGCATGTATAATCCTCCATCAGTTGTGGTGTTGTCATCTTCATTAAGAATTTAATGAGCACCAACAGGCCTAGCTAATGCATGGAAAACGGAAGTGTAGCCACATCCTCTGCCCAGCAAGCTGTTTCATGATTACAGAGCTTCTGGTGTGCATGAAGAGCTGGGACCTCCCCATTTTTACTTACTTCATAAATCTAGACACAGACTTCACTTTGGGGCTCATATTATTAAGAGGAGACTACAGAGGAAAAATCAACCACGTTTGGTAAAGTAAATGGTATGGCTGCCTCTGTAGCTACCCATGGTTTATTACTGCCGTATGTTATTTCCAGCAGTTATAACATATATGTGATATATATGATCACTTATAACAGTGATCATAAAGGACCTATAAAGACTTGCTGATGCCTCTTGGGCAGTTTCAGAATAATACAGTTTATCAATTATTCTGCCTACGGATCTTGTGTCTTCAGGATTCCTTTTGCCTTGCTTTGTTTGTTATGAGTATATTTGCATGAAAACAGGTTATTTGGCCCTTTGTGCTTTGAGAGCTATTGCTTATTCTTCCCTCCAACTCAGAATCATGCCTTCTATCCCGTGGTCACTTTCATAACCAAATGAAGATTTGTGAACTATAGTGAGAGACACGACACAGGAACATACAAAATCCTAAGAAACCAATGGGATCTTACTGAGATTTGTTTTGTTCGTTACTTTGTTTAACTTGTTTATTGTTGCGGATCCAAAGTTAGCTATTTGGATTGCAATTTAAGTGTGTGCATGTGTAGAGAGGAGATGTTTACATTAGAGTGACATTTAATTGTACAACTTTTGTAGATGTGTCAGAGGCATGTAAAACAGAGCAACTCCATCTCAAATAGGAGCTCAGTAAAAAAAGTCTGAAACCTACTGGGCTGCATTCCAGATGGTTAAGGCATTCTAAGTCACAGGATGAGACAGGAGGTCAGCACAAAGTACAGGTGATAAAGACCTTTTTAATAAAACAGGTTGCAGTAAAGGAGCAGGCCAAATCCCACTAAAACCAAAATGGCCACGAGAGTAACCTCTGGTCATCCTCACTGCTACGCTCCCATCAGCGCTGTAACAGTGTACAAATGCCATGGCAACATCAGAAAGTTACCCTATAGGGTCTAAAAAGGGGAGGCATGGATAATCCACCCCCTGTTTAAAATATCATCAAGAAACAACCATAAAAATAGACAACCAGCAGCCTTCAGGGCTGCCCTGTCTATGGAGTAGCCATTCTTTTATTCCTGTACTTTCTTCATAAACTTGCTTTCTCTTTGTACCGTGGACTCACCCTGGAATCTTTCTTATGCGAAATCCAAGAACCTTCTCTTGGGGTCTGGATCGGGACCCCTTTCCTATAACAGATGTAACCTAACCCTCTGCTTGCAATAGAAGTCTTATATTAGAATTGGTAAACTATATGTGATTATTTTTACTTCATGTATTTTTTATTTTCCAAAGATATTTAAAATATGAGATTCTATGTTCAAGCTTTATTTGTTGTTTACTCTCATTTTGAGAGAAGTTAAGAAAGAAAATCCCAAATATCCTAGGTATGTGCAGTTAAACTTCTATTTTGAGTTAAGAAACATACATATGTACTAGGATTTGCAAAAAACATCTATACAGTTTTAGTTCAGTATTTTACAAATGTTGTTACTGGAATACCTGTCAAAATACAAATCCTTGGTCCTTCCTCAGTCCTGCTGAATTAGGTTCTTTGGGAGTAGAGGCAATGTATCTCCATTTTGAGTCAATCTCCTAGGCGGTTCTATGCATGTTAAAGTTAGAGAAATACTGCTAATCCTATCTCCGAATTAAATTTGATTATCAGAAAACTGTATAGAGAGACCTCATTAATTTCCTAGAGAATTGCCTTCATGGCACAATGATTCACTATTTTGTGCTTAATTTTTTAAATCAAAAATCAGTATAAGAAATGACAACATGTAAAGTCAATCTGTACTTTTAAGAAACTATCATCAAACAACTAACATCAGTTTTTGACTAATATGCACGAACCTGCTCTGAACATTTCTTTACAGAGATTTTGTAAGTACATTATGTATTTCTGTGAGGTATACACCTGATAGTAAAATCCCTGCATCATATGGCATGCAAATATTTACATTTAGTAAGATACTGTGAGTTTTCCAGCAGTGTTTACATAAATGTGTACTTTTATATCCAATGCTCCAGTTGTTCTGTCCATGAAAACATTTGATTTCATGTGTATTCATTTTAGCCATTCTAGCTGTGTGTGTGTGTAATGTTAACTCATTGTGATTTTAATTTATACTCTCCTGATAATTAATGACATCTATTTCATTTTCATATGTTTATTGTCATTTGGATTTTCTCTTTTGTGAAATTCTTATTCCAGTATTGTGCCCATTTTTAACGTATGGTTTCTGCCTCTTATCGTGTGTTTGTAGAATTTCTTTCTATGTTATGAATATGGTTCTTTGTAAGATATATGTGTTACAAATATTTTCTCCCACACTGTGACATACAGTTACACTCTGTTAATAATGTCTTTTAGTGAAGAGGTTCTTAATTTTAATATGGCAGAATTTATCATTTTGTTATTTTTGTGTTTCATCTTTTTGAGCCCTGTTGAAAATCCTTTGACTAATCAAGGCCAATAATATATTCACTTATTTTTTTTTCTAAAACCTTTCTTGACTTACCTTTTACATTTAATTCTACAACCTATCTAGCAATACATACCAAGGATTACACAATGCCTTGCCCAAGATGATTTATAACAGGAATTCAAACATGGTTTTGCAACTGAAAACTAATCAGTGTTGTGCACCATATTATTAGTGAAAAATTGGACAAAACTCTATGATCATATTAACAGGTACAAAAAGGTATGTGATAAAATTCAGCACTCATTACAATAAAGCACACCCACACATATACACACTTTATTTTAGCAAATGAAGAAATAAAGAGAACTTCTTAAATCTGATTTTTTTAAGACCATCTGTAAACATACATATAGCAAAGATGATACTTGGTGACAAAATGCTGAAAGCATCCCCTGAGATCAGGAAAACAGGACAAGGATGCTGCTTTCACCACTTTTCAGTATTTCGCTGGAGGTCCTGTCTAGCCTAATAAGTTAAGAAAAAGACTTACTGGAAATAAAGATATTAAACTGCTGTTATTCCTAGATGACATGATTATTTGTCTATGAAATCTAAAAGAAGCTATACACTATTAGATCTAATAAGTAACTTTAGCAAGGTCACTAGGTACTATGTCAATAAATAGACTAATTGTATTTCTGTATATCAAAAACAAACAAAAATGAAGTTTTAAAAACATTTATAATCATATTAGATACATATAAAATAGAAAAAAACAAATTAGATGCAAGATGTATAATGACTCTAAATAAAACCTCAAAATATTATTGAGAGAAAATTACAGAAGACCTAAAAAATAGAGGCATATACCATGGCCAAGGATTGGGAATGATATATAATTCTAACTCAATCATAATTAAGATTTCTGCAGCATTTTGAATCAGTAAGCTTACTCTAAAATGTATGAAAAAGAAAAATCCCAGAAAAGCCAAGAAATCTTGAAGAATAAGAACAGAGCTGACAACTTTCAATGCTAGATAATGCTATAGTAATTAACATAATACATTATTGGTTCAAATATGAATAAAGAGAGCACTGAAACATAATAAAAAGTCCAGAAAATGACCTACTTACGTAGATCAATTGGTTTATGACAGGGAGAACCCTGCAGTGCAGTGAGTACATTAAGTGGATATATTCTATAAATGGTGCTGGGTTCATTGAATATTCATAAAGAAAAAACATTAATCTTGACTTCTACCTCTTACCACATACAAAACATTTTACATTTAACTGCACAAAGATATGTGTCTATTCTAAAAAGTTAGTATTTTTATTTTAAGGAACTATATTTTAATCTGTTCATTTGTTTTTGTTTTGATATCTAGGAACTCACAGCTAAAGCATGCCTGATCACAGTAATTTTCTTTAATCTAAGGTTTCTGGCATAACTCTCTTGTCCCTTTTATTGCATGACAATTGTTCTTTCATCCTTGCTTTAACGATTCTATTTTATGGGTCTCTTTTGTGTGTGTGAGAGTTATTTTAAATCTTTTTTGAAATAGACAAGGTATAAATAATGAATAAATCAATCCATGAGGCAAGTTAAACTTCTTTGGAAATTTTGGAGGCCTGATTGAATTGTCAAAAAGAATTATAGCTCGTGTAGTAATCCCAGTAATTACACTTTGATAAAATTGTAACTGTCTAACATCATATTGCTAATACATATTATGCATATAAATATTACATGGAATGTTCTTTAAATGTTAACATATGTGTCATTATTAAAAATCGGTAGCATTTACATGGAGAAAGATTATACTTTTTATAGACTGCCTGTTATATATACTGGGACAAAAAATATAGAGTATTTGTTTCTCTTTGGGAAAAGTTGCCTGAATATTGAAATAACTTTTTCATATGGATAAAGTGTCTAGAAGAAAAAGAATAACTAGTTTGGAAGGTGGGAAGTGTAGCAACTGAGAAGTGCTTCAAACCCTGTTAGTGATTAAGAATATGAGATTTAAAGTTATTAGACCTATCTACATAGGAATCCCAACCCTGCTGGGATTAGTGACTGTGTCATCTTGGAAAAGTTACTCGACCTTTCTTAAGACTCCATTTCTTTATATCCAAAATGAGAATAATAGTACCTATCTCACATAGACTTGAATCTGTATATGGCTGAATGTATGCATGACATTAATTTTTTGCAAAGTGTAACATTTTCATATTTTAATATTCATCCTTTAAAATATTTAATTTTGAGATTTGGAAGAGAATGAAATTTGAGCACCTATATGCAACAAGCAGACTGAGTATGGAATAACTCAACTAGGAGAGCAGGTGAAAAACCTGAATGATGTGGGACAAATAAGAAATTCTGAACACTGTGTGCAGCCCATCAATTGCAATGAGGACCTGGGGAGCTGTAACCTATGAAACTGTAGATGTTGTTGCTGTACTATGAAGCACTACTGCTCTTACAGGCTCTCTGAGCTCCTATTCCACCTAACACACATGGCAATAAAGTGCAGCACATGGTGTCCATATTATAGCTACATCTTCAAAAAAACATGTTAGTGACTTCTCTAGTCTGCATTTACAAGGATGATTTTAGATCTTAAGTCTTATCTTTTTCTAGGTTAATACACCTTCCCCTCTCAGATCCCTGCATTTGGGGAAATTCCTGTTATGGTGTATTCCCAGAGAGTACTGTGTCTCATTCAAAATACCCAAAGGAAACCTTTTATCTAGAATGTAAGTTCAGCAGCCAGAATCAGAATTGAACGCTTGTGGTGGTGTGAGAAGTCTGCATATATTCAGAAGGTTATATAGGGACATTTTTGTGTCCCTCCTTCTTCCAATTCTTCCTCTTCCTCCTCCTCATCCTTCTCCTCCTCCTTCTCTTTCTCTTCCTAGTCTCCTTCTCCTCCTCCTCCTCATCCACTTTCTCCCCCCCTTCTCCTCCTCCTCCTTCTCTTTCTCTTCCTCTTCCTACTCTCCTTCTCCTCCTCCTCCTTCTCCTCCTACTCTCCTTCTCCTCTTCCTCCTTCTCCTTCTCCTCCTTCTCTTCCTCTTCCTACTCTCCTTCTCCTTCTCCTCTTCCTTCTCCATGTGCATCTCCTTCTCCTCTTCCTCCTCCTCCTTCTCTTCCTCTTCCTACTCTCCTCCTCCTCTTCCTCCTCCTTCTCCTCTTCCTCCTTCTCTTCCTCTTCCTACTCTCCTTCTCCTTCTCCTCTTCCTTCTCCATGTGCATCTCCTTCTCCTCTTCCTCCTCCTCCTTCTCTTCCTCTTCCTACTCTCCTCCTCCTCTTCCTCCTCCTTCTCCTCTTCCTCCTTCTCTTCCTCTTCCTACTCTCCTTCTCCTTCTCCTCTTCCTTCTCCATGTGCATCTCCTTCTCCTCTTCCTCCTCCTCCTTCTCTTCCTCTTCCTCTCTCCTCTCTCCTCTCCTCCTCCTTCTCCTCCTCCTCCTTCTCTTCCTCTTCCTACTCTCTTCCTCCTCCTTTCCTCCTCCTCCTCCTTCTCCTCTTCCTTCTCTTCCTCCTTCTCTTCCTCTTCCTACACTCCTTCTCCTCCTCCTCCTTCTCTTTCTCCTCATCCTCTTCCTCCTACTCCTTCTCTTCCTCCTTCTTCTCCTTTTCCTCCTCCTCCTACTTCTTTTCTTCTTCCTACTCTCCTTTTCCTTCTGCTCCTTCTCCTCTTCATCTTCCTTCTCTTCCTCTTCCTGCACTTCCTCCTCCTCCTCTTTCTCTTCCTACTGTCCTTCTCCTTCTTCTCTTCCTCTTGCTACTCTCCTCCTTCTCCTCCTCCTCCTCTTCCTCTTCCTACTCTTTATCCTCCTTCTCCTTCTTTTCCTCCTCCTTCTTCTTCTCCTCTTCCTCCTCCTTCTCTCCTTCTCTTTCTTCTTTTTCTCCTCCTCCTTTTCTTCCTTTTCCTACTCTCCTTCTCCTCCTTCTCCTCTTCTTGCTCCTCCTCCTCTTCTTCCTCCTCCTTCTCTTCCTCTTCTTACTCTCCTTCTCCTCCTTCTTTCCTCTCCTCTTCCTCCTCCTTCTACTCTTCCTCCTCCTTCTCTTCCTCTTCCGTACTCTCCTTCTCCTCCTCTTCCATGTCTGTCTCCTTCTCCTCCTCCTCCTTCTCCTCTTCCTCTTTCTACTCTCTCTTCTCCTCCTCCTTCTCCTCCTCCTCCTTCTCCTCTTCCCTTTCCTCCTCCTCCTTCTCCTCCTCCTCCTTCTCCTCCTCCTCCTTCTCCTCCTCCTCCTTTTCCTCCTCCTCTTTCCTCCTCCTCCTTCTCCTCCTGCTTCTTCTCCTCTTCCTCCTCCTTCTCTTCCCCTTCCTACTCTCCTTCTCCTCTTCATCATCCTTCTTCTTTCCTCTTCCTTCTCCTCCTCCTCCTCCTCTCTTCCTCTTCCTACTTTCCTTCTCCTTCTCCTTCTCCACCTTCTCTCCCCCTTCTTCTCCTCCTCGTTCTCTCCTCTTGTCTCTTCCTACCTCCGTCTCCTCCTCTCCTTCCCCTCCTCCTTCTCCCTCTCCTCTCCGCTCCTCCTCCTCCTCCCCTCCTCCTTCTCCTCCTCTCCTTCTCCTTTCTCCTCCTCCTCCTTCTCATCCTTCCCCTCCTTCTCCTCCTCCTCTTTCTCCCTCTTCCTACTGTCCTTCTTTTCCTCCTTCTCCTCTTCCTCCTCCTCTTTCCTTTCCTGTTTCTACTCTTCTCCTTCTCTTCCTTCTCCTCCTCCTCTTCCCCCTCCTCTTCTTTCTCTTCCTTTTCCTGCTGTCCTTCTCCTCCTCCTCCTCCCTCTCCTCCACCATCTCCTCCTCCTTTTCCTCTTCCTCCTCCTTCTCTTTCCCTTCCTACTCTTCTTCTCATTCTCCTTCTCCTCCTCCTTTTCCTCTTCCTCCTCCTCCTTCTGTTCCTCTTTCTACTCTCCTCCTCCTCCTCCTTCTCATCCTCCTTCTCCTCCTCTTCCTCCTCCTCCTCTTTTTCCTCCTCCTCCTCCTCCTTCTCCTTCTCCTTCTTCCTACTTTCTTCTTCTTTCTTCCTCTTCTTCTTCTTCTTTTGAAGTCTGTATACTGGTGTCTTTAAGAACCATCACCTTTTGAAAAGGTAGATTTTGTCAGCAAAGTAGACCTCAGAAATCTTTTATTGCAAGGGAAGTTTCTAGGTTAATTGTTCTCTTCTGTTGACACCCATAGCTATTGGCACCTGCAGAGGTCTTATTTGATGGTTTCTGTTGCTTGGGTGACCAAAAGCACTATATCAAGATGCAAATAAGGGAGGATTTTCAATATTTAATATTAAACCAGCCCTCCTACCTAAAGGAAACTGCCACTTCTGCAAATAGTGTGGAATATTTTGTTATACAACAGGGAGTGGAAGAGCTAAATATGTCCTGCACTTGAACAGCACCCTGTTCTTCTAAGAATTCTGTGTCCCTTATATTACACTGGAACTATCTGGATTACAGCACACAGACTAATAGTCAACCAGCCAAAATAAAATCAACCAAAAACTCAAAGCCATCATTAAAAATCTTACTTTAGAAAAGAAGGACCTAAATAGATACTTTAGTAATCAAATCTAAGGAAGTTCAATTTTAATTGGTTGGGAGAAACATGGAGTAAGCAAATACCTAAAATTAAGCAATACTAAAGAAAAAAATAAATTTACTTTTCAGAAATGATTAAAATGTAGAAGTGAATCTGCTATCACACAGTAATTTACTAAACTGAAGCACAAGCTATTTGGATTGAATTTGTTACATAGTTCATGCATGAAATGATGTGTTGCTGTTCTTGTGACTGAAACAGCAAAGGGGAAAAATGTATTCTGTCCAAGGCATTGTAAAAATATTGAAAGCTTTGAGCCTTTTGTAGAGGTATATGACTATAACTTGTCATTTATACTTTACAGGCCAAGTAATCTTTACGCCAAAATCGCAGATGCTTAGCTTTCAGAATTATCTCAATTTATAATGGGTTCAGAAACTCAACTCTGGCACCATGAGACTCACTCATGTGATTACACTGCCACCATGTGGTTTCAAAGATCCTTTTCAATTAAAAAAAATCAAAGAAACGGCCTCTTACAAAAAAGAAAATGATAATTGAAGTATTTTCTCTATTTTTTGGTCGTTTGTTCTGTTACAATATTATAGGTAGTGTATGGATTCTCATGGAAGATATGACTGGGGCAGAAATGTAAGCGGTGGCAATATAAGCTAATAATTATTTGTAGTTCTTCATGAATTCAGCTTCCGCTAAGTGAATACCATCAAGAACTTTGCTAGCAGGTGCTACCTTAATTGACCTTTTCTGAATAAATATAGCATTTAAAGCACCCAGAAGAATCTAAAAAATTCCTTACAGATGTCAATAGGCAAGTGGCTCTCAAACTCGGTTCCTAGACCAGCAGCATGAACATTCTTGGGAAACGTATTAGAAATGCCAGTTATTCAGCTCCACCCCATGCACTGAATAAGAAATTCTGGAAATGGGGCCCAGAAATCTGTTTTAAGAAGCTCTCCTAGGTGATTCTGATGCTTGTTAAAATTTGGGAACCACTGTTAAAGACAATCACATCGCTTTTGGGAGAGATTAACACACATTTCCCTAGATAGTGCTAAATTTAGCCACCTGTTTCCGGCCCCTAAAAAACCAACAACAAAAAAAACAAAGCAACAACAACAACAACAACAAATCCACAGAGGAGTGAAAGGCAAAGGTCCCAGGGCTTCCTATCAGTTTGGTTGACCAGCACCCTGAATCCCTCCCTGGGAAGGAAGAAGCCGGTCATCTGATCTGGGGTGGTTCCCGTTCCCATCAACTGCCCTGCCGGCTCTCTTTCTTCCCTATTTAACTGCACCTGAAAGAGTTGCTACAGCCAATCAGAAATAAATCTTTCAACCTTTTGGGATTATTGGAACACAGTCAATTATGAATGTATATTATATATAAGACCACTTTTCATACATTAAAAATATAGTTTTTGTATATAAGCTAAATATAAGCTAAAATATAGTTTTTATATACACGCTAAATATAAGCTACAAATTAGAAAGCCCCCCAGGCTTTAAGCTACAAATTCTTAAAGCCCGCCAGGCTTTAAGAATGTTAAAGAAGGATGGGATGGTATGAATTGGAGACTCCATGCCCTGTCATTCTAGCCAGACACTAAACTGCTTCCCAACTCAGTTGTCTGTGGCTATGCAGAAAGGTTGGCCCTGTGCTACTAAGACTTTTGATATTCACAATATGAAAAGTCAGAAAGAATAATTTTTATGTAAAATATCAAAATTTTAAAGTATGAATTCAAGTTTAAGTGTATGTATAAATAAATAAATGAAAACATATCTGCCAGTTTGATTCCATCTACTGACCTCCAGAATCTTGTTTCTGGGGTAAACAGTTAAGGAAAATTGTGGTTGTCAACCTCAGCACACATTTATGAACATATGCATGTCTGGTATTGAAGTGATTTGTGTCCACGCTTTTTCATCTTTGTATGTGTAAATGCATATCCTTTCTCTTCCTCTTCTTGTTCTTACTCTCCTTCTCCTTGTTTGTGCTTCCATAGAAATTTTAGGATTGTTTTCCTATTTCTTTGAAGAGTGTAATTGGTATTTTGGTAGGGATTGCATTGAATATATAAACAGCATGGAAACCTAGCATCTCAACACATGGGGGAAATATTTTATTTGATCATGAAGTAGCTTCAAACTGAGTAAAAGTAAAAAAATCTGAAAGGTGCCTGAATTCAAAAAGCACATCTTTAAAGTGCCATGCTTTATAGAAGAGAATGTATGGTATTTTTACTAATGTGAAACATGTTTTCACAGCATTTAAAAATCTTTCAAGATCTTACAAATTTCACAGCACATACGAAATAAAAATACTGAGAATATACGAATTATTTTTATTGTAGGCTATTCTTAGGGACATATAAAATACTTAAAAATATCAAGATTAGGAATAAAATCAGGCACTCAATTAGAACAAAAATCAAACTTCAATTTTTTTATCGCTGCCTATGAAAAGAGTGCTTAATAAATAGCAGCTGAACTAATAGAAGAATAAGTATTGGTCAGGTGTTACTGAGATAATTTTCTATATAAGTTGTGGTCTCTGCAGCTTAATCCTTAACTGTCCTCGCTGTGTCCAAGATTCAGAAAGTGCTGTCTTATATCATTGCAAGTTGGAGGTTTTCTGAAAAGACTTTAAGAACAACTTTAGATAGAACCTTGGTTTTTCTCTGTGGTTTCTTTCCAAATCTAGTAAAATTTCAGTGGCTGTGCTGAAGACAGTTTGTTTAAGAATGATACAACCAATTCTGGGTTAAATTACAATGTACACACCGAGCTGAAGATCATTCTGGTCACTTGGGGCCAATGTCTGGATACATCCCCATCCCTTGGCACAACAGAAGCTAGTTTTTCAGACCATTTCCAGATTTAATGAAGAGCTCCTACCCCAACTATCTTGACCTATAGAATATCATTGTGGTTAGGATTCTGAACATGGGGATCCTTTACTTTTCTTCCTCATGGATTTTAGAGTTTCAAGATTATCTCATAAAACAAATGCATATTCCGTAGTCCCCACTTACCCTTAATGTATGTGTTTCCGTATACCCAGTGGATGCCTGAAACCACAGATAGTACCAAACTATATATATACTATGTTTTTTCTATCCATACATATGTACGATAAAGTTTAATTTATGAACAGGCACAGTAAGATATTAACAATAATAATAAAATAGAACAATTATAATAATATGCAAACATAACTACTCTTGTGCATTGGGGTCATTATGAAGTAAAACAAGGGTTACTTGGACACAAGCATTGTGATACTGCCAGAGTCAATCTAAAAACTTAGGAGGTTACTAAGTGACTAGCAAGCAGGTAGAGTCTATGGGGTGAGTACTCTGAACAAAGGGATGATTCAAGTTCCAGGTGGGAGAGAGCAGAAAGATATGGGAGGGTGTCAGATTTCATCACACTAAGAATCGCATGCAATTTAAAACTTATGAATTTTTTACTTCTAGAATTTTTATTTAATTGATTTCAATTTAGAATTTTCAAATTTTCTTAAATGTTTGATACACAAGAAGTACATATTTTGGGGCTATATGTGACATCTTGATGCAGTCATATAATATAAATTGATCAGATCAGGGTAAGTGGGATATCTGTCTCCTTAAACATTTATCTTTCCTTTATACTGGAAATATCTTAATTATTATCCTCTAGATATTTTGAAATATGCAACAGATCATTGTTTACTATAGTCACCTTACTGATTTGTCAAACACCAGGTCTTATTTCCATTTCCACTCTATTTTTTTGTTCTATCTACCCATTTCCACTCTAACTATATTTTTGTTCATATAAATCAATCTCACTTTATTCCCTCTCCTCCAACCCTGGCCCTTCATGGCCTCTGGTAACCACAAATCTACTCTTTATCTTTATAAGATCACCTTTATTGCCTCCAACATATGAGAGAGAACATGTGATACTTGTCTTTCTGTGCCTGGCTTATTTCACTTAACATTATGACCACCAGTTCTATCCACTCATATTGCTGAAAATGACAGGATTTCTTTCTTTTTTATGATTGAATAATATTCCATTGCGTAAATATACCACAGGTTCTGTATCCATCGTTGGCCTCGTAGGTTGATTCCATATTTTGGCTATTGTGAATAGTGCTGTAATAAACATGGAACTGTAGATATCTCTCTGATATATTGATCTCCTTTCTTTTGGATATATACCCGGTAGTGAAATTGCTGGATCCTATGGTAGTTCTATATTTTGTATTTTTAAGAACTCCCTTGTCATTTTCCAGAATAGTTTTATCAACTTACCTTCCTAGCAACGGTGTAAAAGGGTTCCCCTTTCTATACAATCTTACCAACATATGCTATTCCTTGTCTTTCAGATAAAACCAATGTAACTGAGGTGAGATGATAATTCACTGTGGTTTCCCTTTGCATTTCTTGATCATTAATGATGTGTAATTTTTATACACTTACAGGACATTTTTGTGTCTTCTTTTGAGAAATTACTATCCAGATCTTTTGTTCATTTTTAATTGGATTATTTGTTTTTTGGGTTTTTGTTTGTTTGTTTTTGAGATTCATATATATTCTGGTTGTTTATCCCTTGTCAAAAGGATAGATCACAAACATTTTCTCCCATGCCATGCATTGTCTCTTCCATTTATTGGTTGATTCCCTTGCTATACCAAAGCTTTTTGCTTGATATAATCTCATTTGTCTGTTTTTGCTTTTGTTTTCTATACTTTTGAGGTCCTGCCCCCAAAAATCTTGCTTAGCCCAATGTCCTGTAGCATCTCTACAGTGTTTTCTTGTAACAGTTTTGTAGTGTCAGGTCTTATTACATTTATGTCCTTTAATCCACTTTAAGTTGGTTTTTGTATCTTCATATCTTTCATATATGCATTCTTCTGCACATGATTATCTAGTTTTCCTACCACTATACATTGAAGAGCCTGTCTTTTCCCCAAAGTGTGTTCTTTGTGTGTTTGACAAAAATGAGTTGACTGTAAATGTGTGGATTTATATCTGGATTTTCTATTCTGTTCCATTGGTCTGTATGTCTCTTTTTATGCCACTACCATGCCAGATACCATGCTGTATCTTTGTAGTTTATTTTGAAGTCACGTAGTGTGATGCCTCCACCTTTGTTCCTTTTGCTCAGGATTGCTGTAGCAATTCGAGGTCTTTTGTGCTTCTGGAGAAATTTTAGGATTGTTTTCCTATTTCTTTGAAGAATGTCATTGGTATTTTGGTAGGGATTGCATTGAATATGTAGATTGCTTTGGATAGTACTGACATTTAAACACCATTGAATTTTTCATTACATGATCACAGAATGTCTTTCCATTTGTTGTGTCCTCTTCAATTGGTTTTCATCGATGTTTTATTGTTTTCTTTGGAGAGATCTTTTACGTCTTTAGATCAATTTATTTCTATGTATTTTATAATGTTATAGTCATTGTAAATTTCTTAATTTCTTTTTCATATTGTTCACTGACGTGGCATATAATACTAACGATTTTAGTATACTGGTTTTGTATCCTGCAAATTTACTGAAGTTGTTTATCAGTTCTAAGAATTTTTTGGTGGAATCTTTAGGATTTTCTAAATATGAAATCATATTGCCTGCAAACCAGGATAATCTGATTTCTTCCTTTCCAATCTGAATGCACTTTATTTTTTTCTCTTGCCTGATTACTCTGGCTAGAATTTCCAGTATTATGTTAAACAAAAATGGTGTAAGTGGGCATCCTTGTCTTGTTTCAGATTTTAGAGTAAAGGATTTCAATTTCTCCTTTTTTAGTATGATGTTACTTTGAGTATTTCATATGTGGCCTTTATTGTTTTGAGATTATATTTCTTCTATCCCCAGTTGGTTAAGTGTTTTTATCATAAAGGAATGTCAAATTTTATAGAATGCTTTCTCAGGATCCATTGAATCATCATTTTTTTGTTGTTCTATTAATGTTATGTATAACATTTATGATTTGCATATGTTAAACCATCCTTGCATCCCTGGAATGAATTCCATTTGATAATGCTGGTGAATAATCTTTTAAATGTGTTGTTGAATTCAGTTTGCTTATGTTTTGTTGAGGATTTTTGCATTTATGTTAATTAGGTATATTGGACTGCAGTTTTCTTTTTGTTGTTGTATCCTTGCCTTGTTTTGGTACCACCAGGGTAATGCTGGTCTTGTAGAATGAGCTACCTCTTTCTTCACTTTTTTTGAAGAGTTGTTTATTTGTTTGTTTTGAGACACAGTCTTGTTCTGTCGCCCAGGCTAGAGTGCAGTGGTGTGATCTTAGCTTACTGCAACCTCTGCCTCCTGGGTTCAAGTAATTCTCCTGCCTCAGTCTCCTGAGTATCTGGGATTACAGATGCATGCCACCACATCCAGCTAATTTTTATATTTTTAGTAGAGACAGGGGCCAGGCTGGTCTCGAACTCTTGATGTCAGGAGATCCGCCCGCCTTGGCCCCGCAAAGTGCTGGAATTACAGGCGTGAGCCACGGCACCTGGCTGAAAAGTTTTAGTAGAATTGGTGTTAGATTTTTAAATGTTTGGAATAATTCAGCAGTGAAACTATCAGGTCCTGAACTTTTCTTTGATGGGAGATTTTATTATGCCTTTGATCTCATTATTTACTATTGGTTTGTTCAGATTTTTTATTTCTTCATGGTTCAATCTTGGTAGTTTATGTATGTCCAGTAATTTATCCATTTTTCCCAGATTTTCCAATTTGTTGTCATGTACTTGTTTGTAAGAGTCTGTAATGCTTCTCTGAATTTCTGTAGTATCAGTTATGTCTCCTCTAATATTTCTGATTTTATTTATTTGGGTCTTCTCTCTTTTTTCTTAGTATAAATAAAGGCTTGTTCATTTTGTTTATCTTTTCAAAAAGCCAACTTTTCATTTTGCTGATATTTTGTATTTATTTAAGTCTCAATTTCATTTATTTCTGGTCTTTTATTTCTTTCTTTCTACTAAATGTGAGTTCAGTTCGTTGTTGCTTTTTCAGTTCCTGAAGGTACATGATTAGGTTCTTTATTTGAAGTCTTTCTACTTTCATTTGTTGCTATAAACTTTCCTTTTAGCACTACATTTACTGTATCCCATAGATTTTTATATGTTGTAGATTTTTTTTCATTTGTTTCAAAATATTTTAAAATTTTATTCTTAATTTATTCATTGGCCCATTGATCATTCTGGAGTACGTTAATTAACATGTGTTCATATAGTTTCCAAGGTTTCTGTTGTTTTTGACTTCCAGTTTTATTCCATTGTAGTCAGAAAAGATAATTAAGATAATTCTACTTTTTAAAAATTTTTTAGATTTGTTTTGTGTCCTGAGATATGGTCTTTTCTGGAGACTGTTCCATGTGCTCATGAAAAGAATGTATATTCTGTAGCAACTGGTGAAAAGTTCTGTATATGTCAGTTAACCCTATTTGGTCTAGTGTGCAGTTTAACTCTTACACTGCTTGGTTGATTTTCTGCGTAGATTATCTGTCCATTACTGAAAGTAGGTTGGTAAAGTCCTCTCCTGTTATGATAGTACAGGCTTTCTCTCACTTTAGATCTATTAATGTTTGTTTTATATACTTGGGCGCTGCTGTGTTGGGTGCATAGGCATTATAATTGCTATGTCTTCTTACTGAATTGACTCTTTGGACCTTCTTTGTCTTTTTGTACAGTCTTTGGCTTGTGATGCATTTTATCTGATACAAATATAGCTACTCCTGCTCCTTTTTTGTTTCAATTTGCATGAAATGTCTTTTTCTCTCCCTTTACTTTCCGGGTATTTGTGGCTTTTTGAGTGAGGTTTGTTTTTTGTAAGCAGTATACATTTGAGTCTTACTTTTCTGTGCACTCAGCTACTCTATGTCTTTTCACTGGATAATTGAGTCTATTTACATTTATGGTTATTATGAATAAGTAAGGACTTACTACTGTCATTTCGTTATTTGTTTCCTGGTGGCTTTGTAGCTCCTCTCTTCTTTCTCTTTTCTTTGTGGTGTAATGATTTTCTCTGGTAGAATGCTTTAATTTATTACTTTTTATTTTTAGTGAATTTATTCTAAGTTTTTGCTTTATGATTACCATAAGGCTTACAACAAACATTCTATAGATAGAGTAACTTATTTTAAACAGATGACGACTTGTCTTTGGTCACAAAGACATATTTGTTTTTGACATATTTGTCTCTTAGTCTTCATACTAGACTTATATGAATTGCATGCCACAAGTACAGTGTAAGAGTATCCCAAGATTGTGTGCTTACTTTTACCAGTGGGTTTTATATTTTCAAATGTTTTATTTTTACACATTAATATTTTTTCTTTCATATTGAAGCACCCCCGTTAGCATTTCTTGTAAGGTGAGTCTGCTGGTGATAAATTCCTTCAGGTTTTATTTGAAAGACTATCTCTCCTTTTCATTTGAAGGATAGCTTTGCTGGATACAGTATTCTTGGATAATGTTTTCTTTCTTTCTTTCAATAGTTCGAATATATCCTCCCCCTCCCTCTTAGCCTGTATGGCTTTAATTGAGAAATCTGTTGCTAGACAAATTGGAGCTTCTTTATATGTTATTTGCTTTATTTCTCTTGCTGCTTTTAGGATGCTCTCTTTGTCCTTGACTTTTGAGGGTTTGATTATTATATACCTCGGAGTAGTCTTACCTGGGTCAAACCTGTTCTATGTTCTCTAACATTCCTATACTTGGATGTTTATATCTTTCTCAAGTTTTGGAAAGTTTTCTGCTATTATTTGAGTAAGCTTTTTACCCCTTTGCTCTTGCTCAACTCCCTCTTGAACACAAACAATTCCTAAATTTGCTCTTTGATGTAATTCTGTACATCTTATAGGTGTTCCTCATTTCTTTTTATTGTTTTTTTCTTTGACTATTTTTCGTGTATTTTCAAACAGCCTGTCTTTGAGTGTACTGATTCTTTCCTACAGCTTAATCCATTCTGCTGCTGAGAGCCTCTAATAAATTTTTCAGTTCGGCAAATATATTTCTCAGTTCCATGATTTCTATTTGATTTTTAATAATTATTTCAATCTCTTTGTTAAAATTCTCTGAATACTTCTGAATTATTTTCCTGTGCTATCTTAGATATTGCTGAGTTTTCTTAAAACCTGCTATTTTGAAATCTTGAGAGCTCACCTATTACTATCTTATTAGGAGCAGTCACTGGCTTCTTGATTTGGCCGTTTGGGAAGGTCATGGTTCCTCCCCAACAATTTGCTGTTGTTACTTGTGGATGTACATCTGTGTCTTTGTATTAAAGGGGAAATTATTTATTTCAGTCTTCTCTGTCTGGCCTGTTTGGGTTTTTATTGGATATGTTTGCTTAGAAATTTGTTTGCAATTGAATGTGTTTTTTGCTAGGTCACTGCCTCCTTTTCAGCAATAGATGATATCTTAAAGCCAGATTTGCTGTGGCTCTAGCAACATTTGGAATGCTACCCATTCCATATTTGGGAGGTCCCAAAGGGGACATGCTAGAAGTATGGGAAGGCTGGCTAGAGTTTTATGCCTAGTAGACCCTTGGAATATACCTCCTAAGGTTTGGGGCTGCTGAACAGCCACTCTGATTTGTCATATCTTTTGGGCAAGACACAGAGCAGAGTTTCCAGGGCTGGGGATGGTAGTCCTGCCTCCCAGCTTTGTCTCTGGCTGTCCTCAGGGATATTTTTCACTTCAGGCCCTGCAAATATTCCCTGTAGGTTGAGGCAGGAACAGGTCTCCTGCTAGGGAACACAAGACAGTGGGAAAGCTGGTTGTCCACTTCAATCTCTCTTTTTCTAGTATAGTAGCCCCAAGTGAGGGAGGGGGAATTTTCCATAGGCTTGGGGCCTAGCAGAATAGGAAAATGGCTTACCAGATATAAAAGTCCAATTCTTTGCCATTTGAACAAAGACTTTTGATTCTCTGTAGCCCCCGGAACTATTTCCTCATTTATTTATTTCTTTGAGACAGGGTCTCACTCAGTCACACAGACTGGAGTGCAGTGGCACAAACTTGGCTCACTGCAACCTCTGCCTCCAGGGCTCAAACAATTCTCCTACCTCAGCCTCTCGAGTAGCCGGGACTACAGGTGTGTGTCACCACACCTGGCTAATTTTTTGTATTTTTAGTAGAGACAAGGTTTCACCACATTGCACAGGCTGGTCTCAAACTCCTGGGCTCAAATGATCTGCCCACCTTGGCCTCCCACAGTGCTGGTATTACAGGCGAGAGCCACCGCATCTGGCTTCCCTAGCACATTTAAATTTGGGGATGTTTCTAGTGATAATCTCAGCATTGTGTATTTGTTTTGCTTTTTTGGGAGGAAAGTGAAGCAAGGTTGCTTCTGCTCCACCACTTCGGTGATATCTCCATTTTGTATTTTCAGACGACAGGACCGTAGGTAACTGAAACCATAGAAAGCAAAACTGCAAATAAGGAGAGACTACTGTACTCTTGGTAGGGATTAAAATATAATGTTTTTCTCATCTACTCAACAAATATTATTAGGAATTTGGGCTTTTTAACTGGAGACAACCAGACAGATACAATGAAGATTTCTGTGTGACTCCTGAACAGGAAGAGTCCAGGCACCAGGACCCAAAGTCAGTAATTGCATGACAGTGTAATTAAGGTCAGAGCAGAGTTTCCAGGGATGATGATGGTAGTCCAGCCCCTCTCCTTTGTCTCTGGCTGTCCTTAGGGGTATTTCTACCTTCAGGTACTCTTTTTTTTAATTTTGGTAAATTATTTTATTTCTCCCATGATGATTTAGAGGGACCATCTTCCAACCAGTACAAATATTTCATAAATAGTATCTGGCCATTTTCTAACCAATTGAGTAATTTGTTGCACAATAAGCCAGTTCATATCTTTCAGCAAGATATACATTGAATTTGAATAGTAAAGACATTACACAATAAGTTAGGACACAGTTAAAATTTGCTTTAAATATTTCTTTGGGGGAGAGGACACCACACTTCTACTCAATGAAGAGAAACACTTTTTCAGTCCAGAGGTCTTTCACTTTTCTACACCTATCTGCCATGAATCCATAGAGAATAGGTTCCAGCAGCTCAGGCTCCTCCCCACTAGTTCTCCCAAAGTGTACTTCTCTGGGTGGAGCAGGCTGGCACCTCTGTTGAACACAGGTACCTTTCTGTTTGGCTAAGTAATCTGTCCCAACAGATCTAGAATGACTACAGAGAGTAGTTAATGTTTGAACTGGGTCTCCTAGAACTAATAGGCACTTATCTGGTGCAGGAAGAGGAGATAAGATGTGAACATGTCAAAACCTGATGTTTTCTTGAGGCTATAGTATCTGCCAACCATTGTATCTTTGAGGCCTAGCACATAACCCCTATAATGAATTTGATAACTATTTGAATTCAAGAATAAATGAGAGAATTAATGAGTTGAATGTATGTAAGGCAGCATGAGCCATAGAAGAAATAAGATAAGAAAGATTAGATACGGGAAGAGATTTGAAGACAATACTATAAAAATTCAATTTTATTCTGTACATTAGTGTGGTCTCATGCATCAGGATGTATTGAGGCACTTTTTCAAAATGCAGATTCCTGAATTTCACCACAGTCTAAGAGAATCAGATCTCCTGGGAACTGAGTCAAGGAATCAGCATCTTCTGCACTCTGTGAAAGCTACTTCTGGAAGCAGTGCCCAGTTTTTAAAATGTTAGTTTTGAATTTGGGGGAAGGAGAGCTAAATATCTTAGGGGATCTGTTGAAAGCTAGGGAAATTCTTCCTATAAAAACATATATACACATTCATTTTTACTAATAATTTCAGAGAGATCATGAAACCCCTGAGATTAACCTATCGACTCAGGTTAATAACCCCAGAAACCAAGCTGGCTAACATTTGGCTTAGGAAAATCAGATCAGAACCATTGTAACTAAGAGTTATAGTGAGAAAGGCCTTTAGGTGAAGTTGAAGAATATAGACAGTTTCCTCTAAACAATTGGTCTTCTTTTGTAGAGGACCAACCTAATCTCATCCTGTCAATGTTTACTATAAAAGAGACGTCCACATGTGAAAAGGGAAGAATTTACGCGGGGAGCCAGGAAGCTTCTAGGTCATTTCCATCTTAAGTAAAGCATTTCATGAAAAATTGGTATGTTTCAAACAGAAAAAAATGTACTTATTGAGCATTTAGAAATTGATTTTTTTTTTGCTCTGTTTCAAATAACAAAGTTGTTGCAATTCTAGAAAATGTCCCAGTGAACTGTTTATGTAATTAACGCTTCAAGAATTTAGATTTTATCTAGAAATCTTGGTCTCTTTCTGATAATCTAGCATTTGGGAACCATAGTGTGGTTCTATTTCCACAAAAATTGAGACCTCTATCTGCAAATAACAAGTAAATGGTCTATTGCTAGAGATATGTCACATGGAACAAGATAAAGTCTATGAAAATAGCCCTTTAGAAAAGTCATGGCTGAACTCTAATGACCTAAATTATTTAATGCAAACATTGTGTGTAACTTTGGAAATTTAGGGCAGCTCTCTCTCTGCTGTAGTCAACTAAAACAAGCCTGTTTATGTGAAACCAATGTGGAAGCAGAGTTCAGAGTCACAACGTGCTATTCGTTGTACCTGGGGCAGAATCACTGAACTTCATCTAAACTTGGAGCTGACTCAAAAACCGGGTGAGAAGGAAAGTACTTGATACCAAGAGACAGAGAGTGTGCTGGAATATGTGGGAGGGCTTCATAAGCCGCAGAGCATTATACAGAGTTAAGAAGATAACAGTGTATTCAGTTCACAACTTATAGTCTTGTTCTGTTGGCTTTTAATCACTGATTAATAAACAACATCATATTATAATTCTCAACCCACAACTTCTTTTTCCACTCAACATTGCTTCGGAATTTAGTTTGTATTTATATATGTTGACAATGTCCATTTCTTTTAAATGTGTAAATGCCCTGTTGCATGAATGAGCCAAAACTTTGCTTTCCATTCTAAAGGGAGATATAGGTTGTTTTTAATTGTCTAGTATGGCCAATGGCTTTTCAACAAACATCTCTCTGCATATCCCCTTGTGCACATATGGTAGGGTTTATTTAGGGTTTCTACCAGCCGTGAATTTGCTGGGTCATAGGATACTCCATTGTAAACTTTGTTAAATAATTTCAAATTGTTCTCCAAAGTAAGCAAATCAGTTATGTGAAAGCTGTAGTTGCATTACTTTATTGTCTACCTTGTATCAGCCTTCTCTGATTGCCAGTGAGGTTTTGCATCTTTTCATACATTGTCTCTTCAAGTGTACTCTTCCATGAATTTCTGGTTAATATTCTGTGCCCATTTTTCTAGGTGCCAAATGCTAATCTTGGGATCAGTTGGGATACACCTATGAACAAAATAAAGAGCACTACTCTCTTTTTGCATTCCAGCAAGAGGAAATATATAATGAAGAATAAGCATAATAAATAAGTGCATTTTATAGCACAATAGAAGGTGATAAATACTACCAGAAAAAGACAAAGTAGGACAGGGTAATGTAAAGGGGATTGGGACCACAGTGTAAGCAAAACATTTTATAGTGTTAAATAGAGTGGTCAAGGTGGACCTCCTTGAGAAGGCAGAATTTGAGTCAAGATGAGGAAGTTAAGAACAGCCAGAGGCGAGTGAGTCAGAAGTGGAGACACAGGAGAGAAGAGCTATAGAAATGAAGTCAGAGAAGTAGCGGGGAAGGGTTGCTATATAGGGTCTTGGGGGCCATTGTAAGACTTGGCTTTTAGCTGAATGAAATTGGCGCACCACTGAAGGGCTCTGAGCAGAGAAGTAACATGATCTGGTTTATGTTATAAAAGAACCATTCACGGCCTGGCATGGTGGCTCATGCCTGTAATTCCAGCACTTTGGGAGGCCAAAGCAGGTGGATCAGGAGGTCAGGAGATCGAGACCAACCGGGCCAACATGGTGAAACCACATCTCTACTAAAAATGGATGTGTCGGCATGTGCCTGTAGTCCCAGTTACTCAAGAGGCTGAGGCAGGAGAATCGCTTGAACCCGGGAAGCGGAGGTTGTAGTGAGCCAAGGTCATGTCATTTCACTCCAACCTGGGCGACAGAGCAAGACTACGTCTCAAAAACAAACAAACAAACAAGCAAACAACAACAAGAAAGGGCCACTCACGTTAAATGCTGATGTGCTATAGTTTCTACATAATGAGAAACATAATGAAAAATTTGGCTAAGTAATTTCTTCCTTTTGGAAAATCTATCCATTAATAGAACATCAGTAAAGGCTGGGAAATATTGCTGTTGAATTAAAAATTAAAGTTTAGAACTTGCATAAGAAGGATGAGTTCTAACAGTGACGTTTATACTTTTTCTTCTGGCAGCTCTAGGCTCTTGTCTTTGACCTTTGTCCTTTAACTTACTTGCTTGTTAGGAATAAAGTTACTTATTGCTATTGTTGCCAGCTTTATGCCAGGGCCTGGGCCAGCTGTTGTTTGAACATTATCTCTAATGCCTGACAGCACAATGTGTGGTAAGTATTGTCATCTTTATTTTGCAGAGCTAGGATGGAAGCCAAATCTCACCATGTCCCTTATTTTTCCATTATACTATGGTACACACTGTGTATGGCAAGGCTGCTATAGAATGTCTTTAACTAGATGGCACTGAGGTTTAAAATAATATGCTTAAACAAGTTGGTACTGAATAATGCTTAAGACCACCATAAAAATTGTTAAAGAGTAACTATCTTAATTTATATGATTCTTTAATCTACCTTTTATCTTTTTTGAAGCTGGCATCTAACAAAAGCTGCTTTACCCCTTTCTTGTTTGGTTTGATACTAGAAACAAAACTTATGGAATGAAGTTTGGGTATCCAAAAATATTTGTCCTAGTTCTTCAAAAAAGTGTAAGCTTCAATTCAACGGAGTAATCTAATATGCGAACCTGTTATCAAAACCCAATATAAATGACTGGTTTCAAGTGTTTTAATAAACTCAAAAGTTTAAAGAAAAATAAATTTCTCCCCAATGTATAGTGAATAACAAGCTATGTTTTATTTTCTCCTACCTGAGTTGAGAATAGGCCACATAATGATAGATCTTGTCTCCTCGGATATATTTGGACACACACAGTTCAAGACCCAAGTGGATTCTATCAGTTTTCAAATTAAGGCAAAAATTTATGTCTCCAAATTCAGGACTGTTCAAAGACAATCTTAGCCAAGAGACGCCTCTGTTATTTTTTCCATAACTGTTTAAATTCCAAATAATAAGACTATAATTTTTTTCTGAGCCTGGAAGTCTATGATAATTACACATTGTCTTTTGGTACAGTTTATCTTTAAACAAGCTTCAGACAGGTCAGAATAAATTGTTTTAATGTTAGATTGTAATAAATTGCTAGGCATATCACCATTTACTGCAAATAAATGTACATGTCCGAAATAGGAAAAATTGGGCAGAGGTGAATTCAACCACCCAGCCATTTACATGAAATAGCATTACTCAATGCCAGTTTTAACTTCCAGCTTTGTCTAGATGAGCTCATTCAAGTTCACCTCAGTTGGGTGAACTGAGGAATCTGGAGATTAAGATCCCATGCATGCGTGTGATTTTGTTCAGTTAGAATAACATTTTCTTCTTGAAGATCATTTATTAGAATTTGTTAAAGGCAAAACAAAGTGCATAAAACAAAGTGTGCTGAAAATGATGTCAGTTTATTTACTTTGAAAAATCTACTTCTATAAATTCATATATTAAAAAAATAAATTAAAAGATAAAAATGATGTCCTAATATATTTCCTATTGAGAAAGCAAAATAATTAGCAACCTTCATTAGTTGTCTAGGAAAATAATTGCCTCTTCAAGAAAGTTGCCTCTATTTGCTAAGCTGTCCTAACCAAATTTCCCTTTATCACTCATGAAATTTAACTGAAAATACTAGTGGTCTGTTCTCACTTGATTTTTCTGCATAAGAGTTTAAAAGGCAGGGTTACTATGTAATCTAGGCGGGCAAATTCTTTTTTGCCTAGGCAAAAACACTAGTTTACTTGTTAAAGATGATAAAGAGTTAAGTACAGAGTTCATATCATGATCTTATCCCATGACACTCCCTCACTCTTTCACTTGATGAAAATATGCTCATGCGAAATGAATTCTGAAACTGAATCCGCTGAACATGTTCAGCATTTGGTACCAGATTTGTACTGTGACATTCAAACTTCTGCCATGGCTATTGCAATGTAAATAGGAAATTCTAAATGTGATTTGAATTGCCCTTTGGGGAGTTTTACAATGAGAGACGGTACATTTCCAAGGTAGCCAATAGTTAATATGGAGCAAGCCACAGTGGTCGGGTGGGAGACTGTTCTGCTTCGGAGCACAAGTTGACAGGAAACTCTGCACGCCTTCAACCGGACCGAGGGAATTCAGCGGTTGACATAGCCATATATAGTTTTGAAATATTTTCTCTTGTTAGAAATGTTTTAGATTAGCCCATGAAAATAAGCACCTTCATTATTCACATACAGTGATTCAGTTTCAAGTTGACAGCTGTCTACATAGATCTTAGTGTAGAGACTGGCACAAGCAACGACTGTTTTTTAATTAGCAACAAGCTTTTGTAATTATTAGAGGTCAGCATTTGCTGTAATTGAATCATGTATGCTAGCAAATACACTCTCACAGCAAGCTGGCGTGCTCACTTTCGCCGTGAAATGCAACTATGTAGGTACCATCGTGTTGCACACAGAAAACGTATCATAAGTTCGAATTGTACAAAGATGTTTCCAAGATTTTGAAAGAACTACATTCAATGGCATTGAATTTTATATATGTTGTCATATTAAATGATATAAAATTCTAGTTGTTTCTACCTATAAATTTAGACTTTGGGACTTTTAAGAAAAGTGCATTACTGAAGTTCTCCACAAGAGGGCTATAGCTCCCTCATTCTTTTAAATTTGGATTTAAGCTCAAAAAAAAAAAAAGTAAATGCTATTATTTTCTCCTCCACTTGTTGTTTCATATATCTTATACATATCATAAATATGTGATAATAAGAATAATTTGAAAAATGATGGATGTATAAGTGTGTGCAGTGAAAGATTCCCTGCTGGTTCCCTCCCCCCACCAAACATAACCACCTTCAAAGTGTGCTGGAGTTCTTTCCACATTTAAGCTTATCATATATATATATATTTTTTTTTTTTGCACAATGTGATTGCACTAAATATTTATTTTATGTTTTGCTTCTTTGTTTATTCACTAACCATATATTGTAGGCATCTTTCTATAATCAGTCTACACAGACCTGCCTTTTCTTGTATATGGTTTCAGAGTATTATTTTGTATGGCCCTAAAATGCATTAGTAAGTCCCCTATAACTATTTGGATTGTTTTTAGTCTTTTGCTATTAAAAACAATGCTGCAGTTAAAAATCTTGCATTTATTTCTTTGCACAGATATAATTTCTCTGTATGTTAAATTCCCTAGCTGCATATTTATAGAGCTTATTTGTTTAAAACTATGTCTATCCCCCTCAGAAAAGAAGGTTTCACTGCATTACACTCACACCATATAGGTGTGAAAGTTCCTTTAGCTCTGACTCTAACAAATACTGTGTATGTCAAACCTTGTAACTTTTGCCAGTCTATGAAAGGAAAAAAATAATATCTTGGCAATAGTTTAAAGAAAAATTCTAGATCTGTGATAACTTACTCCAATTAATTATTCAACTGTCCCTATTAATTTTTTTTTTTTTTTACTTTCAAAATTGTGTTTCACAAATTTTATCAGAAGATGGAAACAGAGTGACCAGAGAAGACATTTTTGGGCAAACTGACCTGGCTTCCATAAACTAGTGAGAGTAAAACCAGTGCTATATCTAAGTAAGTGCTCAGTCGTTGCTACAATAATTTTATATCATTTGAAAATTTTTGTTTATTATAAAAACTCTATAAAATAAGGTGGTCAGACATTAGTATTTCTATCATACGAATTAGACTGAATGTTTGGACAATGTTCTTTTTAATTCTTCGTTACTATGAGCATTAGTTTAAATAACTTTAATAAAGAAACTTGAATTGTCTTATCTAAATTTTACCTAACCTTCCAAGCCTGTTTTTTCCTTTCTCCTTAGAGATTGTCTACCACAATTTGCCCATTCTTTTCTTTTTATTCTAAACTACAACACCCACCCTTTCCTCTCAGTTTTTAGCAAAGAACAAAATGCCCAGAATTGAAATGTCAAGTATTTTTTTCCTAACAAAATATTTTTATTACTAGGTTAAATATACACCCGAAGTAGCAGATTGAAAATAATTACAATAGAAGCTGGCTAGTTTACTGAACCAGCTTTGTTCACTTTCCTTTGAGGAAAACCTGGTTATTTCAGCGATAGCCATATATTTTGTATATGACCTAAAACTAACTATCTCATCAAGTGACAAGCCTATTTTGGAAAAGCACAAAGCAGGCAAGGCACGTCTACTGCCGCTGCAACAATCCCCATATTTTTCCCATCTGAGTGCTTCTTTCCTCCTTTCACTTGCCACCTAACTATGTTTAGTTTTGTGTCAGCAATCTCTACAGGGAGTGAAATATTCTGAATTTTCATGTTAGTTGAATATGTCTACCGGTAGGTGTGGAGAGTCCATCAAAGGAGAGCTTCTCTTAAGGGGATACTTTAAGGAGTGGGGAGCAGGAGGTGTATTTTCAAGTACTGAATATTTCATAGGTGGTTTCTGTGCCTGCTTTCATGGACCATCTCTGGCTCTATGTAAATGCAAAATTCCAGACGTAGAAAAATAAGATGGTGAAGAAGTATTAGAGGTATTAGAGTATCACTGTTTTTTTGTTGGTTTGTTTTTATGTAATGGTTTGTGTTTTCTCTGGGTGTTTCGTTTGATTGTTTTTGTTTTATTTTGTTTTGGTCACTTATGCTTCAAGCTTTAGAATAGTATGTTCTAAATCCACATTCCAGCTTTTGTGGATATATGGATTTTGTTAGACTTTGGCTGGTGCTGAGGACACAGCCCCCTCCTTCCTGTCTCCTACCCCAACCAGATAAAAATCAGTGTCACTTACGGGCCTCAATCATTTCTTATTCTGCTATCTCTGAGTTTTTAGATTGCCTATTTCCATTTTTAGTTATTAATTAAATTATTTGAGAAAAAGGAGATGAAATGAAGTGGGATTGTTGTCATTAGCCACCAATTTGTGAACTTAAAAATATGGCATTGCTACAAAAGGAAAATATATATGAACCAGGAAAAATGAGTTAGTTATATACATGGATATGGTTTTTGTTTGTGAGAAATGAGTTATGTATATGGGATGAATACCTGAGTGTGAATGTTGTTATAAAAAATAATAATTTAATAAAAATGCATTTATACAAATCAGAAAGAAAAGAGACTTGTATAGATAAACTTGAATTTATTTCATCCTTGTGCTATAGTTTTTGTGTTGAAAAATGTGATTTTGGATTAAAAGCTCCAACTGTACAGTAATGTCTTATCAGTTGTGTAAAATAACCTTTGGACTGAATATTTCTTAATTGTTCTATGTTCTCCATAACAGATATTGTGCATACAGTTCTCCATGCTTCATGTTAGAGGCGTAGTGAATAATTTGACAGAGGGTCAAATGCTTTTAAACATGATTGACGAAACTATTTTTAAAAATTAAAGGTTTCCAAGTGGCTGAAAAGTATATGCCCAGAAGCCTAGAAACAGAGTAGGTTCATTTGCCATATACTAAAGTAGTACACAGAAACAGGTTCTGTATTAAAGAAAAAAGAGAGAGAGAAAGAAGCTGATTTGTTATCTTCCATTTTCAACTTGTTTAGGTGTATTTTTGTGGCTGGAATTGTCACCAAGTGTGTGACTGTCTATCTGAGGGACTCCTAACTCCCTGACTGGGTTGGAGTCAAAGACAGCAACAGAGTAGACAGAGCCGTTCCACCCCATGAACATTGGGGTGTCACACTTGTAGTTTTCAACTCCCCCCATATTATCCAATAAATTCCTGCAGTTAAAAATGAATAAAATTCCGGTTAATGAATATACATTCAAATAAGAAGTTTCTTACATCCTATTCTAGTGTCAACTTTCAAAATATCTACTTTAAAAACATCTTTACATTGATATTTTGGGAAATAAGTTGTTTAGTTCCAATCTTTTAAACGACAGCCTCTACCTCATACCATGGAGTAGCTAATCAGTTCAATAATTCAAAAGAAAAAAATCAGACCAGTTAGGTTAGACAAAATAATCAGATGAAAAATTGACATTTTTATGTTTCAACCAGTGCTTTTAACAGCAGATTGATAAGGTCACATAAGAGGTACATGAATGTACTGGCATCCTTAGTTGTGTTTGTATTCTGCTAGTATCCTTAGGTGCATATGCATGCTGTTAGCATCCTCAGGTGCGCTTGAATGCCACTTTGTATTAAGTTGCATTCTCCAGAGGCACAAAGAAATGCCAATGTGCTTCTAAATAACTAGCCTCTGCCAATGTTTAAACACTTCAAATTTCACAAGAGCTCACCCTTTGGCAAACTCTTAAAAGGAGAAATATCTGTAGTGTTTCTGGGACATATCATCTTCGGTTGGAAACATTGGATTACAAAGTATTTTGGGAAGAACTTTCTGAAGGACGTATTTGCTGTTTGTGTAGAAAAAAAATATTTTTTTCTAGAATAATTTTCAATAATGTTTTACAAAACCATTGCTTTTATAGAGACATCAAGAGTAATAATATTGAATCATCATTCACATCCAGACTCATAACAGAGTTCTGCCCTCTCCCAGGTCTGAAGCAGAAAAGTAAATAACAAATATAACCTTCTAAAATATCGGAATCAGTATTATCTTTTAACGATCTTAAACTTTTTCAACATTTAACTTTGATTTAGTTTGGTTTTAAAAACTGGATTTTATTCCAAGGCTGGAAGCTTTATGGCTTCATAATGTGATTTCTAAAGAATTTGGAACGGGAGTGAATGTCTGGGAGCACCTCCAATCTGAGTGCTATGATCAAATGGATGCCTATGGAAATAAAGATTCTACAGCAGCATCATGAGCTGCACACATTTTGAACAGAGGCTTAAAACACTTGATTATCACACCTGTAATCCCAGCACTTCGTAAGGCCAAGGCAGGCGGATCAGCTGAAGTCAGGACTTTAAGACCAGTCTGACCAACTTGGAGAAACCTTGTCTCTACTAAAAATGTAAAATTAGCTGGGCATGGTGGCACGTGCCTGTAATTCCAGCTACTTGGGAGGCTGAGGCAGGAGAATTGCTTGAACCCGGGAGGCAGAGGTTGCAGTGAGCCAAGATGGCGCCATTGCCCTCCAGCCTGGGCAACAAGAGTGGAACTCTGTCTCAAAAAATAATAATAATAATGATAAATAAAAATAAAAATAAATTTGGATGCTGAGGCAGGTGGATCACGAGATCAGGAGCTCGAGACCAGCCTGGGCAACACGGCAAAAACCCATCTCTACTAAAAATGCAAAAATTAGCCAGGCATGGTGGTAGGTACCTGTGATCCCAGCTACTCAGGAGGCTGAGGCAGGAGAATCGCTTGAACCCAGTAGGCGGAGGTTGCAGTGAGCCCAGACGGTGCCATTGTACTTCAGCCTGGGCAACAAGAGCAAGACTCCAGCTCAAAAAAAAAAAAAAAAAACAATAAAAATCAAACTGGATTCATTACAAGAGGAATACAGGGACTTCTATGGATAGCAAATGGTCTTACAAATTCAAAACAAAGCCTACAGCCTTGAGCATTATATACTCAAATATACTTCATTTGAGTATATAATGAAGTGAATGCAATAAATATGAACCATTTAATAAACTTTTGCTCAAATATTGGAAAAGTAAAAAGAAACCCCAAAACTGAATTTTATAAGCATTTCAAAAAATCATATATGCATATTAGTTTCTACCTCTGGTTTCTAGCTAAAACTCAGTGGAAAAAAACAGAGTTGGTATCTTACACCAAAAGCAATAATGACCTGTTATTATTGAAACTTCCAAGTCTTTCTTTTCCTCAGTTGTGGATCCACACTGCCTCGATTCAGTTCAACCAACATTTAAGGAAATTGCAGTCTAACTCATGACATGATGAAATTTAACATACTTGTAAAATTTTTATTTGAAGATCATGTTTGTCCCGGCCTTAACTCCCACCTAATCAACTTCACTACACTGCTTTCATTTAGCAAAATTGCTTGTCTTTTCCAGACCAGATTCTTTCCCCTTGTCCCCCTGTTAGCAACCTTTTTGCTCCCTCCCCTCTTATCTTCCTCTAAATCTTGCAAGTAAACCCACTACAAAATATAAATAACTAATTTCATTTGGTTGCAGCAAGGAAGTTGAGACAATATTACTTACATTTCCGGATAGTTTCCCTTTTGTTGTTTCACTCATAATCAGAAAAACTTTGTCCCCAAGAACTATGCAGTTAGCAAGCTCTCAGAATGACCCTATTTATTCATCAAACTATTTGAACCTATGGCAAAGTTTGTTCCTTCATATTTTATTAAACTCAATTAAGTAATGGGGTCTTTTGTCATCAGTTTCAACTTCATCTTCCAAGGAAAACCCACTGCACTTTGCAGTTTGTAAGATGCCAACCATTCATTGCTTTGTGGTGTTGAAGGTAATTTGATTTACGTCTTGCTCCCGTTAAGATGTCCAGGTCTTTAAGCATTTTTGACTCAGAGTTAGAGGCTAAGGTCAAGTTAACAATGGTAATCTGTCTCTCTGTTTGCAAACAATGAATCATCATTTGGATTTTAAGATTGTACGGTAAGCTTTGACTTGGCAGCTTGGTTCAAAGGTTGTCAGCAAAATGTATAACAGTGGCCTCTTTCTGCAACCTCTGATCATAGATGGCAAGGATTTTCTAACAAGGCCACCAATATAGTTGTGAATAATTGGTAAGAAGGGGGTGTGGTTAAAGAAACATTAGTTCCATGCCCAAGTTACACTGGATTGATTTGATCCAGACTTAATAATATTAAAAGCTTCTCTAGTCATTCCCAGAACACAAACGATAATGCTTTCCAATTATTAAGAAAGAATGTGACTTATTCAAGACAATATGTAAAAAGAGAGTGATAAAATGAAGTACATAGTTCATTTCAATCTCCTACTTTAGACCAAGTAAACTGCCACTAGGAAGGGAGAGAGCTTCATTGAGAGTTATAATATTTTATTACTAATTGAATTGGAGTTTATTTTGAAGACTTGGCAGTTAAAGTAGCTGAAGTTGAGATGAACAATTCATAAAAGTTAGGGGCCAATTGCCTCAAGCATCTTGTTCTTATTCGTAAGGAATTCAGACAAAGAAGTGACTGAAATAAAGAAACCCCTGAGAGCTAGTCAACTTTGAGCTTTTCCTAAGCATTGAATTAATATTTGCAAATTGAATGAATCTTTATTAGACACTTATGTGTGAATATTTATATCTTTCTTTAAAATACCAGTGTCAAGAAAAGGGCGTATGTTTTCACAAGCCATGACCTGAAAACATGATTCTATGATTTGAACTGACAAGAATCTACTTACTCTCCTATGGTTATTTGATTGTATTGCATCATGCAAAGTAACGTTAACTGGTACTTTTCACGTTCTATTTTTTCCATTTATTTATCCATAGTGATAAAGAGGGGATAATACTCAAACGGCCAAACAGAACCTGTGCAGGTCAGAATTTGAGCTGGTCTCTGATAAAGAAATTTCATTAGTATATTGAATTATTATTTGTTGACTTTCAGTTGACCTTCATGATGATATAAATAAATCTTTTTGTTAAAGATTTATTTTATATGGATACTCAAAATTGACATTCCAGGATCATAGTATAAAAGCAAGTGCCTCTCTCTGGTAGCAACTCTGAAAAGAGGAGATAGTTACTATTAACTATGCTGCTTTTACCTCCCATATTCTATAAGTATTCTAAATGTATTCCTGCATATACATTTCAGGGAGCATTAAGATTCTTGAGTTGAATCACAAACACTCAGGTATTTTGGATTCGAGAGCTTCTTTCCTACTAAGTAAGCACCTTCTCTTCCTGGCCCCTTCTTCTCTAATTACCATATTGCTCATTACCTAGCCTGTTTGAATTCTAAGTGGATATTGCTAACACTTTCATTACCATTTTGAAGGAGAATTCTTGCCTCAAGTATGATTGCTGCAATCCACTAACTCAGGGCATTGAACATGGGTATTCCTTTTTTTGTGTACAACTCCTGTCCTTTAAATTCCACATATCTTGAAGAAAGTCGTTACTGGTCACATAGCATTTCAAACTTAATGCCTAATTGTTTCATAGAAAAGAAAATTACAGGATCTAATCTAACTTGTCAGTTACTATGGTTTTACATGTAGCAGGACCAACTTGTTATATACACACAATGAGTAGATTGTACCAGATTCCTGTTATTAGTGATGCTTTACTGATCATTTTTATTTCAAAAATATTTTAATTTTAAAACTAAATGGAGCTATAGAAATTACAAAAGGAAATATGGTCCTCAGAGATGAGGTAACATTTTTAGGGTAACACAGGCAAGAATCAATAACTCTCAGCAGTTCTTGCAGACCTCTTCTCACTGAACTATACTGATTCTTTGAAATGAAGTAAGGACATGGGTCATAGATCCTTCTACAAGTGCCCATAAATCAATATGGTATGTTCACAGTCTCCTGTTAGTGTACTTGTAGTAACTTCTGGGACACAGTATCTTATCAGGAGTAAGAATTCTGACTCCGACTATATAAACTTTGGACCAATGACTTCAAATTAGTTTCCTTACTTTCCTCTGTAAAATGAAAATAATAATAGTTGTTCCCTCAAGTGGTTGTTTTGGTCATCAAATGAGATCATACAGGCAGAGAGTTTAGAACAATGCCTGACATGTAGTAGATACTCAGAAAATGTCAACTATTTTCATTGTGATCCTTTCCTCTAGTCTCCATGGCATTCATTTGTTACACTGGTATCTCGTCATTTTTACCTTCTATTTCTGCAAATTTCTCTTTTTCCCCTTCCTCCCTTGAGTTCATGCATTCTGAAAATTTACTGAAGGTTAGTATCCTCACCACAGGTATTTTGACCATGCTACTTATTTTTACCTTTTAGCAGCTGGACAAAATATAAGAAAAAATGGAAAACATGCGTGAATAAATTAACCCTTGGTTTTACTGGATGGGTATATATCTTCCAGGAGTATTCATATAATCTATTAGCATTATATTAAAATTTTAATATTTCAGAATTTAGATTCATTGTTCAGTTTTTGTCTGGAGCACTGATAGGGGAAACTGTTGCTAGGTATTTATGGGCACTATCCACATATTTGGAGTATAGCAGCCAGCAAATTTCACAAATGAGGCAGCAGCTGTCATCAGTGCCCTTGGGGATGCCATGCTAACAATAGTACATAAGGTGCCCACTGCAAAAAGGAACATTATCACTTTGAATTCAGCACTGAAACACTATGAACATTTCCTTAGGAATTGTTCCCTAGATGAGCATATACTCAGAAAGCAAGCCTAAAAGGAATGAACCAGGTAGAGCTTATTTTCAGGACCTGTCCTAGAGCCATTGCCTTAGGACCATCCCTCTTTTCTGATTCACATGCTCATGTTGCTTCCCAACCTTCAGCCCCTGGAACATCCACAATCTGTATCTCTTACAATGCCTCTGCTCTGTCTTGTGCCTTCTCTAGCCAGTGCTCCTACTAAAAGGACAAGCTGAAAAAGCCTGTTTTTATAAACATAAGGAAGTCCGCATGTTGATTCAGATGTGACTATTTGCTGTAGTCTTCTAAAGTCAGTGTCTTAATATTGTTTAATCTATTCATAACTAGAATGCGAGAATCTTAGACCATTTTAGAAGAGAGAGGTCATATGGCAAGAATAAACAATGACAACAAACAATGGAATAAATATTTAGGAACAGATAGAGCCTCTCCTCTGGATTTTTACACAATCTGTCATTGGTACTTTCCGTAACACCTCAAAAAGATCTTTTGGCATAGCTTCTGTCCCCATTCTTTTCCAGATCTCTGGTTCTGCTTCATGTTATCTCTTGCTGGAATGCCAGCAATGGCCCCAATTGGGCTACCGTCTTCCAATCCAATATGCACTTTGTCATCAGTCTGATCATGACATTCCTATGGCTACCTACATGCCTAAGATTAAGCTTTCAGCAAGGTGTTAAAAACCCATCACTTTTAAGGAGCCACACAACTCCCCAACATCAAACATGTCCCTAAATCCTGTCCTCTAGCCATGAAGCAAACGTAATTATCACTTTCAATAAAATACTTTACTTATTTATACTGTTTCTTCTGACTGGTGAATTTTTACTCAATCTTCTAGCCCCAGTTCTAATGCTACCATGTAACGACACCCTGATTCCCTCCTGATGGGGTTGACTATTATTTAGGATGCTTTCATCCTTTTTACAAGTCTCTGTTAGTAGCACTTGTCAGATTGTTCTGTGTTAATTTTTCATATATCTTCCTGAATCAGTCTATTGACACAGAGTCTCTCTCTCTTGCTGGGGGTGGGAGTGCAATGGCACCATCTCAGCTCACTGCATACTCCACCTCCCAGGTTCCAGAGATTCCCCTGCCTCAGCGCTCCCGAGTAGCTGGGATTACAGGTACCCACCACATGCCTGTCTAATCTTTGTATTTTTAGTAGAGACAGGATTTTGCCATGTTGGCCAGACTGATCTTGAACTCCTTACTTCAGGTAATCCACCAACTCAGCCTCCCAAGTGCTGGGATTACAGGCGTGAGCCAGCACGCCCAGCCACAAACACTAATTTTATTCAATTTTATGTCATCAGTGCCAAGCACAGGATCATGATCCATAGTAAATATTGAATAATTGTTTAATAACTAAATGAACATATAAACACACCATACAGGGAGCCAGTGTTCTGACTTTTTATAGAACAAGCTTTTTACACGATTATGTATATTGTATTAGAGAAGTTTGCCTGCTTGCCTACTTGCCTCCCTTCTTTTCTTTCTTCTTTCCTTTCTCTCTCCTCCAAGCATTGATTGAGTGCCTTCAATATTTTAGGCTCTATGTGAGATGTCGGATGCATTGAGAATACTAAAATGTTGCCTCCCTCCTAGAAGTGTTCTCAATTTTAATGTGAAGGAAAACAGTAAAGTAATAATAAAATTTGGGTACCAACAGTTTCACAGGAACTCCCTCCATGGTTGTAACTGAACTGTTGAGTTGTCCTCTGCTTTCTAAAGGCCAACTTTTGAGATGAGCTTTGAGAGCAAATGGAGACCTCCTTATTGTGCCTTGATACATTAGCATGTGCAAAAACCATTGATAGAACCAGTGTCTCGGTTGTTTCTGGAGAATAGTATCTGATGTTGAGAATAAAAAGCGCATTGTCCCGAAGGTCCAGATGCCTGGGTTGTAGTTCTAGCTTTGCTACTAATTAGCTACGTCCTTGATTCAGTGATTCAATCTATATTGAATCTTATATCTGTAGATTGAGAGTGCTAGTCTAGACTTCCAGATCAGTGGTTCTCAACTAACAGTTAAATTATAGGATTCAAAAATATGTATACATTAAATTTATATTTAACATAAATATATATTTATATTTATATTTATGGCTAATAAAAATTGTCTATTGGACACTATTTATTGGATGACTAGGAAACATAATTTTATGTGTGTGTATGTGTGTATATACATATAAAACTATGCTTCCTAATTAGTCATCTAGTATATATAGTATATGTATATATACACACACACAATGTGTATGTGTATATGTATGTGTATGTACATATATAATATATATGTATAGTATATAGTGTATGTGTATATATATACACACACACACAGAGACACATATATATGTATACATATACAATTTCCACCAAAGAGTCACTAAATTAGAATCACCCAGGGGAGGCCAGGCCATGCACTTTTAGCAAAAAGTTTGCAAGTGATTCTGAAAGACACTAGCCTGAGCTAAATCTGTTCTCCATGATATCATGATATGTGAGGTCTCTGGGCCTCTACTTCTATGACTGTCTGTCAGGCCCCCACCCTCATTGAGCTGTGGAGACTCTCAGCCCACTCCAGTCTTTCTCCTTTAATAGGCTGTGAGAACCAGGAACATTGTTTCAAGAAACAATCAGATCAGTAGCTGACATCATAGGTCTTCCTGAAAGAGAGGAAAGAGATGCAGAGCAGAGATAAGACCAAAAAAGTCCCCAAATGCACATGGGCTGCTGGTAATCACAGCTAGCACTGAGGCTATCTGCAGCTTCGTGAACTTTAAGAGGGACCCAGTCATGCTGGTGTCCTGACTCCCATGTATTTATTCTCTGACTGAGGCATAAAGATCCGGGTGAGCTAATGCATCAACAGATGAAAAATGAACAATTAAAACAATGAAGTTGTCAGTTCTTTTACCAGATTGCAAATAAATAACCTGCCTGTCAGACTGGCTGCTCTGCTGGACCATTAGTTTAATACAAAGACATTCTGAGCAACGGGTGGATGACAGCTGATCTATCACCCCAGTGGTTCCAGGCCTTTGATAAAGACCTGAGCAAAAAAATGCTATCATAAACCAGAAAAGGTCAATCCCAATTTGTGGAAAGCAAAATATTAAATGAAATTTGAATACACCCCTCTGCCCATCGTGAAAGTCATAAGCTTTTTTTTTTTTTTTTTTTTTTTTTTAACTGGCAGGTTGTTGGATCGTTCTTTTAACAAACCAAAACACTTTTCTTTCTGCATATGCTTATTTAGTTTGTTAGAGACATTGTGCTGGTATATATGGCCATGGAGTTTGTAATTGCCACAGTGGAGGGAATGTGATCTTAGACACAAGATACAAGAAGACACAATGTATCTTCTTGCCAGACTGAACAGGGTCTTACTACAAGTTGGTATTCCATGCCATGTCAAATACTAAAACAGCCCTAATTTAACAAAAAATCAATTCATTGCATTTTTTATATGTACTGTTTCTATATACCATCTCATAAAATATTTGCCAGCTAGAAATATTGTTCATTGGCTATATTAGATAAGGCCATAAATAAAATAATTCAATAAGGATATATTATTTAAATTCTCTAGTTAATATCTCATTTGTCTTTAAATTTGATGGAAAAGTAATCACCTTTCAGAAGTCACCTTGCACAAAATAATTATTATTTCTCAGAAGCGTAAAGTACAAGTGTATAACTAGGCGAGGTGCAATATTTATGAAGATTAACTAACTTCTTTCTCTAGTTGACTTTGTCTCAACTTGAATCTTAGCAAAGCTGATCCTCAATTTTAATGAAAATCAGTGAAATTACTGAGAAGTCGATAAATCAAAACAAGAATTTTTCCCTTTCCAATTTTTTGGGGTATTTACCCATATTTAGGTTATATCTTCATAGTCAAAATGATTTATATTCTAAGTCAAAACAGTCACTATCTATTTATTCTTATTTTTTAATACATTAACTGATTAATTCAGAGTAAGATGTACCTTTAATATGGAGAAATACCTTAAATCTATACAGATGCTATCAATAGAGGTTTTGTGGTCATCTAGTTGCCCAGAATGATTTTAACTAGGCAGAAGTATCAGCTACATTGTTTCAAACTGGTTTGACCAGTTCTTCTGGTGGCATGGATGGCTAATTAGTAAACAAGATGAATTAGAAATTAATGTAAAGCTTTTCAGGCTGATTTTCCTACCCAGCAAGTTAAACCACAACTTTGCCTGTTATTTGCCTTTGTGATCTCTTCAAGGTTATATAATATTGTACCTCTCACTTCCTAAGAAGAAGCCCTGAGAGAGTGGAAAAAGCTCAGAGCTCATTTCTGAGAGTAACCTGATTCTGTTCCTGGTTTTGTCACTTATTGGCCAGGTCATTCGTGCAAGTGATTTAGTGTTTGCTTATCATATTATATGCACAATAGTAACTGCTTAAAGAAGACTTCAAGCAAAAGGCACATGCTGTTATCTAGATAGTGGGATGCCCTTAAAGTCTTTTTTTAAAAAAACAGGGCAGTAATGTTATATAGACGACTAAAGGAGGCAAGTAGTTTCTGGTCTATAGACTTCTACTGTGATCTACACTTAGTCCTTCATTTCTTAAAGTTTTACGTTGGGAAATTTTTCTTTTAAATTCACAGGTCTTCTGTCTGAGTTTCCTTTTACATGTCTCTGGAAGTCTCAAGCTGCTTTCAAAATTTGTATTGGCTCCTCACCTTATCCCAAGAATCTTAAGTCCTTTTCAATGTGACATTGTATTAAAACTTTTCCTTTGCATCCATTAACTAAGTAAAATTTTAAAAATAATTGCTCATAATTTGTCCATGTACTTTTAAGTCACATAGTTTTTTAAAATATCATATTTATATTAATGTCTATAAAGAGTTGTACATCAGGCTATTGTTAAGAACACTACCCTACATGATTGCATGGTCTCTAAGAGACGAATCAGAAACTACTTAAAAGAGTTGAGAATATAGAGATCATGGCAGGCTGAAAAATGGCCCCTCAAGATGCCCATGTCCTAATTCCTGGAACATGAATATACATTACCTTACATAGAAAAGGGACTTTGCAGATGTGATCAAGTTAAGCATCATGTAATGGGGAGGATTTCCTAGATTATTTGAGTAGGCCCAATGTGATTATGAACCCAGCTAAGCTGCTGGGTTCAAAGATGGAGGAAGATGTCACAAGCTAAGGAATGTTGGTGGCTTCTAGACACTGGAAAAAGCAAGAAAATCAATTTTCCCCCCAAGCTTCCAGAAGGAACATAGTCCTCCCCAGTAACGTGATTTATATTTCTGACCTTCCGCATCGTGAGATAATATATTTATATTGTTTAAAGACACTAAATTGTAAATGCATATTAGTGGTAATTTGTTACAGCAGCCGTAGGACACTGATATAGAAATGTTTGTAAGAAATCACCGCTAAAGAAATTATTCATGCAACCAAACACCACCTGTTCCCCAAAAACCTATTGAAATAAAAAACAAAATAATTAAAAAATATATATATATTGCCACTACACATGGGAATTCCTGCAGGTGGATATCTGATAATATGTTAAAATATTATCATAATTATAATTCATTCTTTTTGATAGAACATCACTAAAACTGATGTATATTCTATAGAGTTTTTGCTTAATTTGAGCCTGGTGAAAAAATGTTGTCATTTGATGAATAAAATATTTTCTCTAATGCTGAAAAAGAAAAAATAATTTAAGAAGACCCAAAAAATGTTTATAACAATGTAAGTTGATCATTGTCTGACATGCATTTACCTTTGCCTACGTATCCTTAAGAGTCATATCAGTAACTCATATGTACCCAGTGTTTTCCCTCTGGAATTGTTTCCTCCTCCCTACTCTTTCTTCCTCTTCTTCCCCTTATCTCCATGTATACTTTTTTTTTTTTTTTTTTTTTTTTTTTTTTTTTTTTTTTTTTTGAGACGAAGTCTCACTCTGTTGCCCGGGCTGGAGTGCAGTGGCCGGATCTCAGCTCAGTGCAAGCTCCGCCTCCTGGGTTCACGCCATTCACCTGCCTCAGCGTCCCGAGTAGCTGGAACTACAGGCGCCCGCCACTACGCCCGGCTAATTTTTTGTATTTTTTAGTAGAGTCGGGGTTTCACCGTGTTAGCCAGGATGGTCTTGATCTCCTGACCTCGTGATCTGCCCGCCTCCACCTCCCAAAGTGCTGGGATTACAGGCGTGAGCCGCCGCGCCCGGCCCATCTCCATGCAAGCTTTTACACTCTGTCTAGTGTTTTAGATGCCAGTGAAATAGTGATCTCCTCAGAGAGAATATCTGAAACTAAACACCTCCATACCACCCCTGCCAGTCTAAATTGGGGTCCCTGATACTATTTTCCTCAGGGCACCCTTGTTACTTGTTTAAATTAGGTATTTATTTGAACGATTATTTAATCGTGTTTCTCTTCACTATGACAAGCTTAAAGGGTACAAGAATCATGTCTGGTTTCACTCACTGTTGTGAATCTGGCACGTAGTAGGTATTCAGAGAATATTTCTTGGCTGAATGAAAAGATTCAGAATTCTGCATGTCTTGTAAGATTAACTGAAACTGTGCACTACAGTGTAGTCCATCTAGAAGCATGAGACAATAAACTAACAAGAGTGATTGCTTTTGTTTTTGTTACTTACCATCTCTTGCGGAGAACATGAAGCTATCAGGCTTTGATTTCCTCTGAAGTCTCAAATCATTAGTATTTAGTTGGGTAATAATTGACGGACAATTTTCAGGATGACTATGTAATATAAGAAATACTGTATTCTCAAAAATTATTTTTGGGTAATATTCAGAATGTTTTTCTTGCTTTTATGTCTTTATTTTCATTTTCATATTATTGCTTTGAAAAACAAATTGTAACTTCCTTCAGTAAGGTTTGAAAATCCACTTGAGAACTGACTGTGAGAGCACTAAGAGGTCAAATTGCTCAGGAATAAATTATTCCTATATTCTACAATTTTGATTCCTCCGTATTTCAACTCAAAGCTAAAGATGCGCCTGGGCTCCTTTTGGTATGGAGAAGTGATTAACATGTGTGAATAGTTTCATAAAGCCCCAGACATTGGAAATTAATGAGAATATGGATACATTTTATTTATATGTAAATAAACTTTACATCAAGTATTTTCAATGTTTGTTTTTAAGAAATAATTTTCCCTGAATAGCAGATACATGTAAAGATGGTCTTTAAATATTAAACAATTTTCCTCAATAATTTTGCTGACGTTTTCTGTGTTGCTTGTCCATATATACAGCACCTTTGTTGAACAGTTGATTCTGATTTTTAAATATAAAGGTTTTCATGGAAAGGAAATAAGCTTTGTTGAGGCACTATGAGATTCCTATATGTTACTATTTCAACTGTGTTACTCCTCATAAAAATCTGTAAGATAGATTCTATTAATCTCATTTTATAGAATAGAAAACTGAGGGTCTTAGAGCTCAAATAACTTTAATACCAGAGATTAGGTCAATGGCAGTGTTGGGCCTGCCTAACCCAAAGTTCCTGCAATTTCCTTTGGACCAGGCTGTCTTGACTGGATACTTTCAGACCAGCACAATTTGCACGACAGTTCTCTCTCTCTCAAAGCACACCAGCCCAAACGTCCCTTCCTTCAAAGCCCTATGCCATTTGGCTCTATACCTCAAGTTGGGGAATGGCTAAATAGATTGGAACACTAGCGTTTATTACACAAACTCTATTGTGTTCAGCACAGCCACTTTCTCTTTTTAGTATAGTCTCCTCAGAACGCAGTGTTTTGTGGGCATATTTGCTATGGGAAGATCAAGTTTTAGGCTCATTTATCCTGTGGCAAAAACAGATCTTCCCAATGATGGGAAGAATTTGTAATAACTTCAGCTCTTGGTTTCTAAAGCTTTCAGACGCCTCTAATGAAACATATTTCTACTTTTTGTTTACTGGCCTTTCATGTTAGAAACCTCCCATGAGGTAGTTCCTTTCATCAAGTCACAGTGGAATGTAGCTGATGCCCTCATGTGTTTAATGACAATGAGATAGAGGAAGTAAGAACATCACGTGCATCCACTCCCAGCTACCTCAGACATAGCATGGTCAGTTCTCTTCTTAGCCACTTATTAACCAAACTTTCCAGACAGTAAAGCCACGTGGTGTACTTTTTGGTGTATCTGGCAAGTTCAGGTTGAATACTTGATTGATAAATATTTGAACAATTAGTGACTCTTAGATAAAAAGATGTCTAGACTAACAGCAGACTATAAAAATAACTGTTCGGATACTGAGTCAGAGTTCACCTAATGCTCTTATATTTGTGCATGTTCCAATCAAGAATGGGAGAAAAAAAAAAAGAGATTTTTTTTTGCCTTAATCACCCCATGTTTCATCTATTGCTTTGTTTTTATTTTTATTTTTTTATTATACTTTAAGTTCTAGGGTACATGTGCACAACATGCAGGTTTGATACATAGGTATACACGTGCCATGCAGGTGTGCTGCACCCATTAACTCGTCATTTACATTAGGTAATGCTATCCCTCCCCTCTCCCCCCACCCCATGACAGGCCTCAGTGTGTGATGTTCCCCTTCCTGTGTCCAAATGTTCTCATTGTTCAATTCCCACCTATGAGTGAGAACATGCAGTGTTTGGTTTTCTGTTCTTGAGATAGCTTGCTCAGAATGATGGTTTCCAGCTGCATCCCATGTTCCTACAAAGGATATGAACTCATCCTTTTTTTGTGGCTGCATAGCATTCCATGGTGTATATGTGCTACATTTTCTTAATCCAGTCTATCATTGATGGACACTTGGGTCGGTTCCAAGTCTTTGCTATTGTGAATAGTGCTGCAATAAGCATATGTGTGCATGTGTCTTTATAGCAGCATGATTTATTATCCTTTGGGTATATCCCCAGTAATGGGATGGCTGGGTACAAATGGCCTTTCTAGTTCTAGATCCTTGAGGAATCCCCACACTGTCTTCCACAATGATTGAACTAGTTAACAGTCCCACCAACAGTGTAAAGGTGTTCCTATTTCTCCATATCCTCTCCAGCACCTATTGTTTCCTGACTTTTTAATGATCACAATTCTAACTGGTGTGAGATGGTATCTCACAGCGGTTTTGATTTGCATTTCTCTGATGGTGAGTGATGATGAGCAATTTTCATATGTCTGTTGACTGCATAAATGTCTTCTTTTGAAAAGTGTCTGTTCATATGCTTTGCCCAATTTTTTGATGGGGTTGTTTTTTTCTTGTAAATTTGTTTGAGTTCTTTGTAGGTTCTGGATATTAGTCTTTTGTCAGATGAGTAGATTGCAAAAATTTTCTCCCAATCTATAGATTGCCTGTTCACTCTGATGGTAGTTTCTTTTGCTGTGCAGAAGCTCTTTAGTTTAATTAGATCCCATTTGTCAATTTTGGCTTTTGTTGTCATTGCTTTTGGTGTTTTAGACATGAAGTCCTTGCCCATGCCTATGTCCTGAATGGTATTGCCTAGGTTTTCTTCGAGGGTTTTTATGGTTTGACATCTAATATTTAAGTCTCTAATCCATCTTGAAATAATTTTCATATAAGATATAAGGAAGGGATCCAGTTTCAGCTTTCTACATATGGCTAGCCAGTTTTCCCACCACCATTTATTAAATAGGGAATCCTTTCCCCATTACTTGTTTTTGTCAGGTTTGTCAAAGATCAGATGGTTGTAGATGTGTGGTACTATTTCTAAGGGATCTGTTCTGTTCCATTGGTCTGTATCTCTGTTTAGGTACCAGCACCATGCTGTTTTGGTTACTGTAGCCTTGTAGTATAGTTTAAAGACAGGTAGCATGATGCCTCCAGCTTTGTTCTTTTAGCTTAGGATTGTCTTTGCAATGCGGGCTCTTTTTTGGTTCCATATGAACTTTAAAGTAGTTTTTTCCAATTCTGTGAAGAAAATCATTGGTAGCTTAATGGAGATGGCATTGAGTCTATAAATTACCTTGGGCAGTATGGCCATTTTCACGATATTGATTCTTCCTGTCTATGAGCCTGTAATATTCTGCCATTTGTTTGTGTCCTCTTTTATTTCACTGAGCAGTGGTTTGTAGTTCTCCTTGAAGAGGTCCTTTACATCCATTGTAAGTTGGATTCCTAGGTATTTTAGTCTCTTTGAAGCAATTGTGAATGGGAGTTCACTCATGGTTTGGCTGTCTGTTTGTCTATTATTGGTGTATAAGAATGCTTGTGATTTTTGCACATTGATTTTGTATACTGAGACTTTGTTGAAGTTGCTTATCAACTTAAGGAGATTTTGGGCTGAGACTATGGGGTTTTCTAAATATACAATCATGTCATCTGCACAGAGGGACAATTTGACTTCCTCTTTTCCTAACTGAATACCCTTTATTTCTTTCTCCTGCCTGATTGCCCTGGCCAGAACTTCCAACACTATGTTGAATAGGAGTAGTGAGAGAGGACATCCCTGTCGTGTGCCAGTTTTCAAAGGGAATGCTTCCAGTTTTTACCCATTCAGTATGATATTGGCTGTGGGTTTGTCATAAGTAGCTCTTATTATTTTGAGAGACATTCCATCAATACTGAACTAATTGAAGTTTTCAGCATTAAGGGCTGTTGAATTTTGTAAGAGAACTTTTCTGCATCTATTGAGATAATCATGTGGTTTTTGTCTTTGGTTCTGTTTATATGCTGGATTACATTTATTGATTTGCATATGTTGAACCAGCCTTGCATCCCAGGGATGAAGCCCACTTGATCATGGTGGATAAGCTTTTTGATGTGCCGCTGGATTCGGTTTGCCAGTATTTTATTAAGAATTTTTGCATCGATGCTCATCAGGGAGATTGGTCTAAAATTCTCTTTTTTTTGTTGTGTCTCTGCCAGGCTTTGGTATCAGGATGATGTTGGCCTCATAAAATGAGTTAGGGAGGATTCTCTCTTTTTCTATTTATTGGAGTAGTTTTAGAAGGAATGTTTCCAGCTCCTCCTTGTACTTCTGGTATAATTTGGCTGTGAATCTGTCTGGTCCTGGACTTTTTTGGTTAATTATTGCCTCAATTTTGGAGCCTGTTATTGGTCTATTCAGGGATTCAACTTTTTCCTAGTTTAGTCTTGGGAGAGTGTATGTGTCCAGGAATGTATCCATTTCTTCCAGATTTTCTAGTTTATTTGTGTAGTGGTGTTTATAGTGTTCTCTGATGTTAGTTTGTATTTCTGCGGTGTTGGTGGTAATATCCCCTTTATCATTTTTTATTGCATCTATTTGATTCTTCTCTCTTTTCTTCTTTATTAGTCATGCTAGCTGTCTATCAATTTTGTGGATCTTTTCAAAAAACCAGTTCCTGGATTCACTGATTTTTTGAAGGGCTTTTTGTGTCTCTATCTCCTTCAGTTCTGCTCTGATCTTAGTTATTTCTTACCTTCTGCTAGCTTTTGTATGTGTTTGCTCTTGCTTCTCTAGTTCTTTTAATTGTGATGTTAGGGTGTCAATTTTAGATGTTTCCTGCTTTCTCTTGTGGGCATTTAGTGCTATAAATTTCCCTCTGCACACTGCTTTAAATGTTTCCCAGAGATTCTGATATGTTGTATCTTTGTTCTCACTGGTTTCAAAGAACATCTTTGTTTCTGCCTTCATTTTGTTATGTACCCAGTAGTCATTCAGGAGCAGGTTGTTCAGTTTCCATGTAGTTGAGAGGTTTTGAGTGAGTTTCTTATTCCTGAGTTCTAGTTTGATTGCACTGTGGTCTGAGAGACAGTTTGTTATAATTTCTGTTCTTTTACATTTGCTGAGGAGTGCTTTACTTCCGACTATGTAGCCAGTTTTGGAATAAGTGCAATGTGGTGCTGAGAAGAATGTGTATTCTATTGATTTTGGGTGGAGAGTTCTGTAGATGTCTATTAGGTCTGCTTGGTGCAGAGTTGAGTTCAATTCCTGGATATCCTTGTTAACTTTCTGTCTTGTTGATCTGTCTAATGTTGACAGTGGGGTGTTAAAGTCTCCCATTATCATTATGTGGGAGTCTAAGTCTCTTTGTAAGTCTCTAAGGACTTGCTTTATGAATCTGGGTGCTTCTGTATTGGGTGCATGTAAGTTTAGGATAGTTAACTCTTCTTGTTGAATTGATCCCTTTACCATTATGTAATGGCCTTTTTGTCTCTTTTGATGTTTATTGGTTTAAAGTCTGTTTTATCAGAGACTAGGATTGCAACCCCTGCCTTTTTTTGTTTTCCATTTGCTTGGTAGATCTTTCTCCATCCCTTTATTTTGAGCCTGTGTGTGTCTCTGTACATGAGATGGGTCTCCTGAATACAGCACACTGATGGGTCTTGACTCTTTATCCAATTTGCCAGTCTGTGTCTTTTAATTGGAGCATTTAGTCCATTTACATTTACGGTTAATATTGTTATGTGTGAATTTGATCGTGTCATTATGATGTTAGCTGGTTATTTTGCTCATTAGTTGATGCCATTTCTTTCTAGCATCGATGGTCTTTACATTTTGGCATGTTTTTGCAGTGGCTAGTACCTGTTGTTCCTTTCCATGTTTAGTGCTTCCTTCAGGAGCTCTTGTAAGGTAGGCCTGGTGGTGACAAAATCTCTCAGCATTTGTTTGTCTGTAAAAGATTTTATTTCTCCTTCACTTATGAAACTTAGTTTGGCTGGATGTGAAATTCTGGGTTGAAAATTCTTTTCTTTAAGAATGTTGAATATTGACCCCTACTCTCTTCTGGGTTGTAGAGTTTCTGCCGAAGGATCCGCTGTTAGTCTGATGGACTTCCTTTTGTGGGTAACCTGACCTTTCTCTCTGGCTTGCTGCCCTTATCATTTTTTCCTTCTTTTTGACTTTGGTGAATCTGACAATTATGTCTCTTGGAGTTGCTCTTCTCGAGGAGTATCTTTGTAGCATTCTCTGTATTTCCTGAATTTGAATATTGGTCTGCCTTGCTAGGTTGGGGAAATTCTCCTGGATAATATCCTGCAGAGTGTTTTCCAACTTGGTTTCATTCTCCCTGTCACTTTCAGGTACACCAATCAAACGTAGATTTGGTCTTTTCATATTTCTTGGAGGCTTTGTTCATTTCTTTTTACTCTTTCTTCTCTAAACTTTTCTTCTCACTTCATTTCATTCATTTGATCTTCAATCACTGATACCCTTTCTTCCAATTGATCGAATCGGTTACTGAAGCTTGTGCATTTGTCACGTAGTTCTCGTGCCATGGTTTTCAGCTCTATAAGGTCATTTAAGGACTTCTCTATATTAGTTATTCTAGTGAGCCATTCATCTAATCTTTTTTCAAGGCTTTTAGCTTCTTTGCAATGGGTTCGAACTTCCTCTTTTAGTTCAGAGAAGTTTGATCGTCTGAAGCCTTCTCTCAAATTGTCAAAGTCATTCTCCTTCCAGCTTTGTCCCTTTGCTGGTGAGGAGTTGCATTCCTTTGGAAGGGGAGAGGCACTCTGATTTTTAGAATTTTCAGCTTTTCTGCTCTGTTTTTTCCCCATCTTTGTGGTTTTATCTACCTTTGGTCTTTGATGATGGTGATGTACAGATGGGGTTTTGGTGGGGATGTCCTTTATGTTTGTTAGTTTTCCTTCTAACAGTCAGGACCCTCAGCTGCAGGTTTGTTGGAGTTTGCTTGAGGTCCACTCCAGACCCTGTTTGCCTGGGTATCAGCAGCGGAGGCTGCAGAAGTGTGAATATTGCTAAACAGCAAATGTTGCTGCCTGATCGTTCCTCTGGAAGCTTCATCTCAGAGGGGTACCCAGCCATGTGAGGTGTCAGTCTGCCCCTACTGGGGGGTTCCTCCCAGTTAGGCTACTCGGGGGTCAGGGACCCACTTGAGGAGGCAGTCTGTCTGTTCTCAGATCTCAAACTCCATGCTGGGAGAACCACTACTCTCTTCAAAGCTGTCAGACAGGGACATTTAAATCTGCAGAGGTTTCTACTGCCTTTTGTTTAGCTATGCCTTGTCCCCAGAAGTGGAGTCTACAGGGGCAGACAGGCCTCCTTGAGCTGCCGTGCACTCCACCCAGTTTGAGCTTCCCAGCCACTTTGTTTACCTGCTCAAGCCTCAGCAATGGCCCCCTTGCAGTTAGATCTCAGACTGATGTGTTAGCAATGAGGGAGGCCCCGTGGAGGTGGGACCCTCCAAGTCAGGCACAGGATATAATCTCCTGGTGTGCCATTTGCTTAGACCCTTGGAAAAGCACAGTATTGGGGTGAGAGTGCCGCGATTTTCTAGGTGCTGTGTGTCACAGTTTCCCTTGACTAGGAAAGGGAATTCCCTTACCCCTTGCAATTCCTGGGTGAGGCAATGCCTCGCCCTGCTTCAGCTCTCGCTTGGTGGGCAGCACCCACTGTCCTGCACCCACTGCCTGACACACCCCAGTGAGATGAACCACGTACCTCAGTTGGAAATGCAGAAATCACCTGTCTTCTGTGTCGCTCATGCTGGGAGCTGTATCCTGGAAATGTTCCTATTCAGCCATCTTGGAACCCTATCACTTTGTTTTTAATACTAAGCAAGCAACCAATGGAATTTCTACGTTACTGTTATTTTTACTTAAAGCTGTAAGATTATATATTATTAGGGATAGTGGATGCTAAGAATACAAGAGACACCATAGGCATGCAAGAACAGTAAACAAAAACATGGATGCAGTGAACAAAACAATAATGTTAATTCTTTCATGTACTCCTGATGCTAAAGCACCAAGGTAGTAAGATGGTTGGTCTAATGATTATTATTCAATTTTAGGTCGTGGGACCTAAAGGCCAACTTGGCTGATTTTTTTCACTGAATTTGTTTGAATTCTCATGAAGATACAACCATGAAACTCAAAATGTCTACTTGACTTCATTTTATTGCTGAAAAATACCCAGAAACCTCCCCCCCCCCTTTTTTTTTTTTTTTTGGTCATGACGTTATTTAAAAATTGGAGGGAAGTTTTCATTGCACAGTCTGTAAAAGGAAAACAGCAGAACCCAGCAGAGTGGCTGACAGGTGACACAAATACAATGCATGCTAATGTGCAAAGAGAAACAACCTTGAGAGTTTAAACTGGCTGCACCAGAAAAAAAAAAAAAAATCTTTATCCAGATATGTGGTCCCTCATGAATTATACTATTATTTTAGTTGATTTTACCTGACATTACCGTATGATTTTTTTCCGTGACAAGAAAATTGCAACCAGCCCTTGACAGTTGGTCACAAATTGACTGAACAAAACAAAATCAAACAGTGAAGTAATCCCCAAATAAATTTAATGAAACCTAAATCCCAAAGGGCAGCACACTTCTGTAGGCAATGGTTTTATTTAATAAATTTTTCCCTGCTTTCACTTTTAGAGCTATATTTACGCAGACAAATTTAATTCATTGGGCTTACATTTCCTCTTCCCCTTAGTTTGTCCACCAGGCACATATAGAAAGGACTGTAACCAGGTATGTCAGTGTTCAGCCAAGAATGAGGACTGTCACCCAGTCACAGGGAGATGCACCTGTCTGCCTGGCTACCATGGAAACCACTGTCTTCTCCGTGTGTGTGTTCTGTGCTCAACTGTAATTTATTGAAGAGGCACTGGTAGGGTGAGTCAGCACTCAGAATACCAAAGGACAAATGTTAATTCAAGCTTCTAATTCATAGCAAATTCTGTAAGAATTTGTATTTGAATAGTTGAAAACATACACTTTTTTGTGTGTAACTCATTCTTCTATTTTGCCTTTTCTATTCAAAATATCCCCAAGTTCTTCACAAATATCCAACATGAAAAGAAAGAGATAAAAAAAGAGAAAGAAAAAAATGAGAAAACATAAACTTATTTTTATAAATCGACATACAACAAACTACTATATATTTCAATTGATTCACAAAGTAAGTTAATTCCAGGGTCTGCTTAGGAACAATTAAATTAAATTAAGCAAATTATTATTCTGGAATGAAAATGGTGACTAGCTTAAATGACCAAATGCCAGTTGGCTCCTTATTGTGTAATAAAAAAGAATAGTCCCTAGACCAAACACCTTACAGTGATTCTTTAAGGATATTTTAACATTGAAAATGGTTATAGAAGAATGCAACAAAAAAAAAAGTCCCAAGGAGCACGTTAAAATGTTCAGCCAGCTACTTATTTTTTAAGCTTGTAATTATTTATAATGTACTTTTTATAGATTTAATTTTTTCCCAAACTTGGCGACTGCTGCTCTCTTTCTTCCCTAGTCATTCCTATAGCAGGTTCCTTTTACTTTCCTAAGTCTACAAGGGTATGAATAATTTGGGGATTTTTCTTCTCAAACCAAAAATATAGACTCCTGATCAAGCTACTGATTTTAGTTTTCTATAAGCCATTGAGTATATATTTTGAATATTACTTCCCTATTTTTTCCTAATTTTAAACATGACCAGCTAAAAAAACAATTAAGCATGTATGAAAATGTTTTCAATTACTGATTGCTTGGGATCTATAACCACTGAAGTTATTCAAACTTAAAATGAAGAACTAAAATATAAAATTAGTCAATTTCTATTAGTTTCTGGTTATGGCAAATTTCAAGCATCCTTGTATTGGAAGAAAGAAAGTTATTTTCTACATTTGATTCAAATGTCTCAGAAAGAATTTCTTCTTTATATCAAGGATGTTTTGTCTTAATAAAATAATATCAAGTTACATGTAACTGAGTTGCACTTTTATTTTGGAAGGCAAGCTACCTTTAGGTGTAGGAAGGTAGCTTTACCTCATAAAAAGTGAGGCTGGCTGAGTCAGGGAACTGCTCCCTGACTAGTCAAATTGGCTTATTTCCAGGCAACACGTGGTTGGATGTGACTGCAAGGATTCCTTGGCAACATGCACTATAATTACAGGACTATGAAAAAAGATTCAAGAAAATATCCATAAAAGGTGTAGCTGGCTTAAAAACAAAATTTTCAGCAGCCAAGAACAACTGGGCTTTCATGTTCCTAAGTTCAGAATGGAGAATCAAAATTTTCTCTTAGCAGAGGTCAGAGGAAGCAGACAAACTTAAAGTAGAATCTCATCACTTGTTCATAATTCAGAGGCTAGATGGGTCAGTCCTAACTTGTGGATAGCATGTAGGAAAAACAACAATTCCTGTTAGATGCAAACTCATAGTGCTATGTATTTTATAGCCAATAAGAGGTTTTAAAGTGACCACAGACCCTGGAAACCTTTTATTTCTCCAATCTGTATGCAATATGTGCTATTTACAGTCACTTTCTTTAAGGATATTTAAGGCATTAGAGTTCTCTATAACTATGGTCACTTCTTTTAACAGTATTCATAAGAACACCCCCACATTGGTGTAGAATACTTTGAGAAGCATGGGCCACACAGTAGTCACCAGTGCCAAGAGAAAGATATCAAGACATTCACAGAACTTGAGCTTTAATGCTATTGCTCATAGCAATAAAAACTCAGACAGACCAAATGTCAGTATCTCCTTTTAAGAATAAAGCCAAACAGCATAACAGTGGCTGGTGTATCTGAGTAACCTGGTCAGATACTGAGAAAACAGACTCTGTGGAAAACAGATGCATGCTTTTCATTTCTTGGTAGCTATGTATGTCAGGATGCAGTCATAGCCTTGTTTGTTTTAAGTTTTTAATCACAGTACCAAAGGCCGTTCACGTAATAATATTATACAGTAGCAAAGGGGCTTGGCATTTAACCTTTAATATTTAAACCAATCAGAACTGTAAATTCCCATCCAAGCTTCTTCTTGGAATGAGAATTTAAGAGAAGGGGATGTGCAAGGATGGGAAAAGATAGTCACCTTATAATGGAAAATAACTAAACACAACTTGGCGGAAATACAAAATTTCCAGGAAGAAAGAATTGTAAAGGATAGAGTAAAGGCCAAGTAAAGATCAAAATGGATTTAGGAAATGAGGGAAGGGACGAGCCAAGTAAAATCCTGGGTGTGCGTTTTCTTGTTTTCTTGTTAAATTTAGCGAACATTTTAGCAAATGCTGTGTGCATGATTCCAGAATTCAAACTTCACATGGCACAGAATTGAATAGGAAAGTGAAATTGTCAATAAAATAATTTACTATTGGAAAATAAACATCATCAGCACATCTATAAACACATATCATACTCTTGATACAAATTTAATGAGTTTGGGGACTAAGAGGTTAGCACAGACACTGTTTTCCAAACAGATGGTTCACTTATTAGTACGTTAATTTCACCATGTTCAGTTTCCCAATTTCAAAAGTATAATTAAGTTGAAGGCTAAAAATCAGATGATGTTCAAATATATATAAAATACATATATATATACACACACACACATATATATATGCACATATAGATATGAAGAAAGAACAACACAGAGTGATTCTGTAAAATATAAAACCGTCATTAGGAAAGTTTGGAAAATAGCTTCATATCAGAGGAAAATTATGTTTTTTAAGTAACTGATTCACATGAAAATTATCTCAAAATCTAGACCTTCACTTATATCAGTTATTTAAATTCATCAATTACACAAGCTGTTTTTTCCTTTCAACTGAGATACTGATTCTTTGATACTTGTGATTATATCTAAAGCATAACATTTCCCTCCATTACAACACAAGTTTCACTCTTCATTGTGTTGCTCCTTTCCTTACTTGCATAGAAATTCATGTTATCTTTCCTTTCACAGTAATACCACTGGAGAGTTTCCTATATCAGTCAATTCTTATTAATTTAATCTCCTTATTATTATTATTATACTTTAAGTTCTAGGGTACATGTGCATAACATGCAGGTTTGTTACATATGTATATTTGTGCCATGTTGGTGTGCTGCACCCATCAACTCGTCAGCACCCATCAACTCGTCATTTACATCAGGTATAACTCCCAAAGCAATCCCTCCCCCTTCCCCTCTCCCCATGATAGGCCCCAGTGTGTGATGTTCCCCTTCCCGAGTCCAAGTGATCTCATTGTTCAGTTCCCACCTATGAGTGAGAACATGCGGTGTTTGGTTTTCTGTTCTTGTGATAGTTTGCTAAGAATGAATGGAAATAATCTCCTTTTTTGAAAGCAACAGGCCAGCAGTACACATCAGACCTTAAGGTTTCAATTGCCATATTTTCAGCTTGTTTCATGCATTTTTCTCTAATCTCAAGCAACCAAATGTTCTTTTTCAGCATCACATTTATTTTACTATATTAGTAATTTAATAAAAACTGTAAATACTTATGTTCTCAAAACTGACCCAAATGGATGTGAAAGAAGCATTTTATATCTTGGTGAATGGTAGAAGAGAAGGAGATGGAGACTTTAAAAAAAAAATCACTAATTTTGTTTTTAGGTACCCTCACTGATTTTGTTTTTAGTACACTCAAATTGTTATAAGTGAAAGAGAAAAAGAACTACTTGGGAGGACTAAAAAAAATGCTGTGCGCAAAAAAAGAGGGCAATTAGCTATGAAAACTGACATCCCTTGATGGGAGGAAATGACAGGAGAGAATATGAAATAAACCCATTGTTTCTCACAGAAAGCAGTAAAGAAATACAACAGCTGTACACATGAATAACCTTTGGTATGAACAGTTTTAAAGTGTTTGCTTTCCATCTCCATAATGGAGAATTTCATTTTTAACTGGAATGAAAAAGGAGGAAAGAAGCAGTCACTCTTTGAGTCTAAAAGCAAATCTGAGACTCAAGGTGACAATTTTGGGTTTGGAGATAGGATATACGTGGGGATTATAAAATTTTGAATCTCAACAAAAAGCATTCTTTGGCCATTATTTATCTCTTACACAGTATCATCATGGTAGGCCGTACCTCCCTGGATATGAAAGTAGAAAATTGAAAAACTGGTTTCTCTCCCTGAAGAAGCGTAAGAGGGACCGGATTGTTATCGCTGGCCCAGTGTTCCCGGAGCTTGTGTGAGATACAGAGAGCACCTCGGAAGCTGAGGCAGCTGGTACTTGACGGAGAGGATGGCGCTGTCGACCATAGTCTCCCAGAAGAAGCAGATAAAGCGGAAGGCTCCCCGTGGCTTTCTAAAGCGAGTCTTCAAGCGACAGAAGCCTCAACTTCGTCTGGAGAAAAGTGGTGACTTACTGGTCCATCTGAACTGCTTACTGTTTGTTCATCGATTAGCAGAAGAGTCCAGGACAAACGCTTGTGAGAGTAAGTGTAGAGTCATTAACAAGGAGCATGTACTGGCTGCAGCAAAGGTAATTCTAAAGAAGAGCAGAGGTTAGAAGTCAAAGAATATATTCTTGAAAGTTATTATGATGCCTTCTTTTGGGCGGTAACAGATCATAAAGACTTTTTTACACATCAATTTGGGATTATTAAATATTGGCTATAAGTGATGTGTGTGTTCGTATTTTTTTTTCTGGCATGAAATATCTCAAGTAAATGCGTAGGACTATTTAACTCTTTTATGGGAATTACTATTATTTTTATTTTAAATGTCCTCTAGTTCAGTTTGCTTTTGTTGCTATTGCAAATATTTTATGTATCAAAAATGAAATCTTACTATATTAAATACTTTGAAAATGTAAAAAAAAAAAAAAAAGAAAGAAAATTGAAAAACTAACAGAAAATGAAGAGGCATCCTCTATATTTGGTTTCGTTTTCAATTATTACATGTATTAAACCCAGATAATTCCAGACAAGACAAGCTACAGCACTTAAATATTTAAAATAATGAACTTATCTGGGTAGAAATCAGATAACCTTGTTCAGTGAATTGTCTAAGCACATTTTAAAAGTAGGTAAATTCCCAAGGAAGCACAAAGTTAAGTCATACCTTATTAACAGGCAGCATCAAATACTAATAATTATCTGTATCATCTCAGTCATCCTCAGATAGCTCCATGCCTTGAATCAACAGCTTGAAGGTGATTGAAAATACCAGTAGAAATTGGAATGTTGAGTTAACCACATGTCTACTGGTGTGAATTTAAACACTGATTGCTGTAAGTTACAATACCATATATGGTTTTGTTCTCCTTTAGCAGGATACCCAAAAGGCACGTATAGTCCATATTGCCAAAAGATGCGTAAGTGCCTGAATCGTGGCATCTGTGACACCATGATTGGCACCTGTATCTGCCCTCCTAGCTTCACTGGGGCCGACTGAAGTCAAAGTAAGTTATTATTGCCTATTATGGAGTAGATATGCTGATCATTCCAAGGCCCAATACTGGTAGCAAAAGTACTAAAGCTAAGAGCTGGAGTTTTTAAGAACTGCAAATTAAAGAGTAAATGTTGTTGCAATTATTTTACTTCTTAATTTATAGTACTAACAGCAAACACAAACTGATCTAAATTCTAGGTTGAAAAATATTTATGTAGGAGTTTGGTTGAGAGCTAAAGTCAGTGAAAGTAGCCAAAGAGATCTTTTTGGTGATAACCCTCCTTGCTCCAGCAACGCTAGACTCAAGTCAGTATTAGAAAATGTGTTTGCCAAGATCAGAGCAGACTTGAGATTACCTTATTCACAGTGTCAAACTCATTGTCTAAAGTTCCACAATTTCATTTATGCTCAGCAATTTCCTATCTCAAAAGTAAGTGGTTTCCCTGCTCACCAAAAAGTAAACAGTTTCCTAAAAGCCAAAGACCTTAAATTAACTACTTATCACAAAAACAACTATTGACATGAAGTTTAAGGCACTGGATTGAAGAGCCCTTACAAATGCACAGACTTAGACACTCTGAGGATATGGTTACCAAGTATATTTTGTTTTTTCTTTTTTCAGATCTGCCATTTTAAAAATATTTATATAGTTTTGCTTAACCCAAATAACTCAACCCATAGTCATACACTGTGACTCCTCTGACGCTTCAGGTGAGAGTTACTCAGAATGAAACCCTCACATGTGAAGCCACGATCATGATAATTTCTAGGGAGGATAAAAGAGGCAATGAGCAGGAGAGTGCATTGTGGGGAAGTCAGTCTTGGCAACACTGTATTTTTGACATGAGTGTTATGAATGAGGATGTTCACTTTGTGATCGTCCATTGAACTGCACATTTGTGTTTTTGTGCTTTATTCTGTAATCTTATGAATTAAAAAAGTACCTCCAACAGATCTTAAAATAAAGATGGAAGTACTGCCTTAATTAACACTCACCTCAACATGAGTGAACTAGATTGTGAAATACCTTCATTTGAGATTCCTTCATTTGGATGAATGATAGCTAAGTTTGTAACTAGACAGGGTACTACACTGTTATGTGCCAAGGACACCCAAAATGCTTATGTTTCCTGGTCAGTCAGTTGCTTTGTCTGCTTTGTAGGAGGGTAATTTTTCTGTTTAAGTGCCCTGCAGGCCTCAGCACTCTGCTGTATTGAGAATAAACGACAAGACAAAACCTGGCTCCAGGTAGGAGACAACTGACACCTAGTGGATAGTGCCTCCTGAGGCCTCAGTTGGCAAGTTATCTTTCAGTTAAGGCCAACCTATAAACATTTCTTAAGCAAGGTTCTGTCTGGTTCCTTTCTATTTGTTCTTGAAAGAGAGTAAGTGGAAGAAATGTCCTCCTGCCAAAGCATTTTCAAAGCTGTGATTTCTCTGAACATTGGAGTTACTTTGGTCTTAAGCAAGTTGTGATCTTGTACCTGAGCACTTTCCATTTGCTTTGACAGCTTAGTAGGGTAGAGCCAAATTTGCAACCCACTTCTTAAATGTTCCAAAAAATATGATGTTTATTTTATATTATTACCATATTTTCCCTTTATGTGATTCTCAACAGATATTTATTTTATCTTTGTGTATTTATGTATGTTTTGGTAAGCATCTCGAATTTGTGGAATGAAGTTGCAAAAAATAACCAAACAAATTAATAAATATACAAATGAATATTTGAAGATGTGAGCATAATGAATCTTATATTTATGTACAGGAACTTTAGCTAAAATTCTAGAATAGGCTTTATATACTCAAGATTATTACAAATATACATTTGGTATATATATTATATGTACATATATTATATAACATAATATATGTACACATAACATTCCTATATGTTATATAACATATATGTACATATAATATACCTACATATATTATATAACATAATATATGTAATATACATGTAGAGAGAGACACACACACACATGCACACACTCTTAAACTTGCTAAGACAGAGTCACATGGCAAAGAAAAACAATCCAAGTTGGGAACAGTTGAGGTCCCTAATTTGTAAGAGACATTCATATTATATGTAAGTTTTTGACACTAGATATTTAGTTGAAAATTCCTAACGCCAACTAAAATGGCGCTATGGAAGCAGCAATTTAAACAGTCCCTTGTTTTGCTTTGTTTATTTCTAAGTAACCTTTCAAATTGAAAATCAAACTAAAAGCAAGTCAGTAAAACCTATTTGATTAAATGAAAATGTCATGTATTTCACAACTTTTAAAAAATCTTGTCTGGTAAAATGTTTAATAAGAAAAATCTGGTTTTGCTTTGCTCTGCTTTATTTTGCTCTTACTTGCAGCTTGTCCTGAAGATCACTATGGGCAGAACTGTGTTCAACGGTTTCCTGTGGCCCAGGACAAGGTGACCCAGTGACTGGAGTGTGTCAGTGTCCACCCAGCCGAATGGGAACCAGGTGTCAGGAAGGTAACAACGATGGCTGGGTCACCTTCTCTGTCCAAGCACTAATTTAGCTACGCTGCAAAAGTAGATTTGGTGCCAACGAAGATAATTATATGAGCAATACTCACAAGAATTTTTTCTTTTAGTGTGGCTTTCAAATAACAGGAAAGTACATGCTCCCGGGCCCGGCGCGGTGACTCACGCCTGTAATCCCAGCACTTTGGGAGGCTAGGGAGGGCAGATCACAAAGTCAGTATATCGAGACCATCCTGGCTAACACGGTGAAACTCTGCCTCTACTAAAAATATAAAAAATTAGCGGGGCTTGGTGGTGGGCGCCTGTAGTCCCAGCTACTCAGGAGGCTGAGGCAGGAGAATGGCGTGAACCCGGGAGGCGGAGCTTGCAGTGAGCCGGGATCACGCCACTCCATCCCAGCCTGGCGACAGAGTGAGACTCCGTCTCAAAAACAAAAACAAAAACAAAAACAAAAATGCTACCATAGCGCCATATAGAAAATAGCTTACTGGAAGATAAGCACAAATTGGAAACAAAAGCAAATAATAACTTATGCAAGCTCTTGACAGGGAAGAAATTTTCAGATAACATTTGATAACTTTTATAAAACTGACAAAAATTGTGTGCTGGAGATGTCTAATTATAAAAACTAAATAATTTTATATCCCCTTCAATCAGAAGGTTGAACCTGAAGAGGCCCCCTGAAATCTATAAGAAAACTGGGAGACAAGGAGAAAAACACAATCTTTGTTGAAAACTGCAAAATTTTCTTATCCTAATTGTAATATTTGTTATTACTGTCATAAGGAGAGAAGAGCTGTCAAGTTTCAGAAAACAGGGATTTTTCGGGAGAATACTGGGCCCCTACAGATCTTAAGTAGGGTCAGCAGAGCGGCCACTTCTCCATAGCACACATAGAGAGCAAAACTAAGGACGCTTTCCTGAAAAATAAGGATTAGGTGAATAGGAGAGCTATTGAAACTTCTCTGAATCCCACTGAACATCTTAGAGTGGAGGAAAACCGAACAAAACAAAACAAAACAAGAACTACACAGACATACCACGTTTTTAACTCTGCACTAGGACAGAAAGGAATCTGTGGGTAGTTTAGTAGCCTTGCAACTAAAGAAAAGCTCAGCCCACACATATCACACACACACACACACACACACACACACACACACACGTACACATATATACATACCACACCTTGTGTTATATGGAGCTGCACTCTGGATGAAGAAGGCTTTCTTCTAGCTGAGATCATTTTTCTAACCCTAACTCAACACTATCCTTCCAGAAATATCTGGTGTATTAAAAAATGAAGCATGTAGATAAAATACTTCTCTCATTTTACAAACAAAAACTGAAACTGTTCAAAGCTGCCCTTGCTTTTTTAGTGCAAATTCTGTAAGAAGGAAAAAGGAGTAAAGGAATATGAAAAAGAAAAGGCAGATGAAACAAGAGCAGAAAAGTTTTGCTATGGAGCACATGAAGATATTAACCAGAATCTCTTCCAAGAATTCAAAGGATGTAATGAAAAAGTGTTCTCTATAAAATGTGAGTGCAATGCAGAGATACAAGGGTTCATGCAATAAATGAAAAGACAACAAAAGGAAATGAAAAAGTAAGCTGGCAGAGCTCAAAGAAGAAGTGGAAATGAAAATTAAACCTCACATCATATAAATGAAGGCCACATTGGGAGCAGGTAAAGGAAGGACAGAATCTGCTGATAGTACAGCCAGGTTAAAAAAAAATGAGGGAAGTAAAAATAATGAAATGGAAAAGAAATGAGAGAGAAATGTATAATTGGAAGAGGAAAATGTTCAGATATAATATTCAAGATTTTTCCTTTGAAATAAAAGATCTGAGGCTACATATTGAATGAATATATTTTATCTCAGGAAATAATAGTTACAGTGGTTTAAAGGCAAGGGGAAACTCCATTGAGGATATAAGGAAAAATATGAGCTTACTTAAGAATGAGAAAAATCAGTCTGACTTTTTACCTCATAGCAGTATTCATTGCCAACATATGGCTAATCAATGCCTATTAAGTTCATGAGGAAAAAATGTGACATGTATTTTATACACTGTTAGCTGTTATTCAAATGTAATATGGTGGCAAATTAACCACTTTTTAAAAAGTTGCTGGAAATATAATAGCCTTAAAATACTTTAAAGAAACAATTGCAAGATAAATTTAAGCAGCCAAATAATAAATGGAAAATATCTGATAAAAAGACTATTAGTAAACATTGCATTCATCTTAGTTAAGGCTAAGTTTAAAACAGTTGTGGAAATTATGCCTCCATGACAGAAGATAAATATTATAAATTATAACAATTGTATTGTAGAGATTTTAACATAGTGCTAACAAGGCATAAACTGGAAAGACAGAGAAAGCAAAGGAGTATAGGTATACTGGTCTTATTTCCTCATTAAAGGTTGTGGGGTACATGGGAGAGATCTGTGTCAAAACATATTATTTAAATATAATAATACAGCAAGTGTGTTTAAGTGTATAAAGGTACATTCTAGAATTTAGAATACTTCAACTGAGATGTTAAGAATAAAAATACATCCAACTAAAATCAGATGGAGGAGCGAAATAAAAAAAATAAGAGAAAGCAGAATAGTATTAACTTCATTACAATTTATACTGAGTTAAAATGTACTAAATAAAGAAATTTACTATATTATATAATATCTGCACTATCTAAACAAGGTTCCCTAAATTATGTAAGAGTATATTTATAAGGCTCATGTAGAGAACAATGGAGTACACATACCTTTTCCTATTACTCCCTTTCAACATAGTAAACATTCCACATAATGTAGAAAACAAACATAAGTCTCTGAAATATGAAGAAAATAAAGCAGATTGGATAAGAACCTTAGAAATCTAGGAAGCAACATGATGGTGAGTTCCCTGGTTTTGTTTTGTGTTGTTTTGTTTTTGTTTTGTTTTGTTTTTTGTCTCATATATCCCAGACTAAGTGCTGGAGAAACCTACAACCCAGATAGGCCAGTGGGTGCAGACAAAGGTCTAAGATACAATTGATTTCTCTAGTCAAAGGACAGGAAATGGGACGGCTTAGCAATACAGAAAACTTTTAGAAAATAACTGGTCTTCTTCAGGCAAACACTATGAAATAAAACTGTATCCTCAATCCCAATCCCATGAGCAAGGGCCAAATGAGTAGTGTACACTTCAAACCCCATCCTGACATGAGAAGGTAACCCTCTCTACCCCGCACACCAGGACTGTGTAAGAGAAGGCATCATGGGGAGTTTGGACTTTCGTCCCTACCACATAATAACAAGCCTCTACCTCTGCAGTTAGTCCAAAGAGACCATGTGATGTGAAGAGTGTGGACTTTCACCTCCACCAGACAGCAAGGAGACATTGTTCCTCCGATTTGGGAGGAACATATCAGAGGAGGTCTAGTAGAGAGTCAGGACTCCCACAACCACCAAGTGGTAATGAATGTAGTGTCAGTGGAGATCAAGTGGGAGCCATAGGATGCACCTCTAACCCTATCAGTGACATTGGTATAGCAGAGGCATAGTGAGGAGCTGAATTCCCATCCTGCCCAGCAGGATGGGGCCCCATTTATCCAACCTCCTACTTGGTGACCATCTAGGGAACTTGAACCTCTACCTGGTGAACCCCTGTTCTCACCAGTGTAATATAGAAGGAGGAGGCTTGCTAAAATGGAAAATTTAAATGAGATCCATGTTCTGGTATCATAATATTCAAAATTTCCAGGTTTCAATCTTTTAAAATTCATCAACCAACAACTTGGAGAATTTCAACTTACGGAAGAGGAGACAATCAACAGATGCCAACACAGAGAGGACACTAATGTTAAATTTATCTGACAAGAATTTTAAAGCATTTATCATAAAAATGCTTCAGTGAGCAACTACAGATATAATTAAAACAAATAAAATGTTAAAAGGCTCAGCAAAGGATAAAAGACATTCAGAAGAACCAAATGGAAATTTTAGACCTGGAAAATAAAATTACCAAAATGAAAAGCTCAATGGATGAGTTCAACAGCAGAATGGAGTGGACAGAGGAGCAAACCAATGAACTTGAAGGAATGATGGAAATTACCCAACCTGAACAACAAAGAGAAAAAAACATAGCGACCAACAAACACACACACACAGCCTCAGAGACCTGTAGTACTATAAGAAAATATCTACCCTTATGTCATCTGAGTCCCAGAAGAGGAAAAAGAGGGTGGAGATGAAAAAATACTTAAAGGAATAATGGCTGGGAATTTTCTGAATGTAACAAGAAACATAAACCTACAGGTTGAAGAAGCTGTGTTAATGCCAAACAAGATAAACTCAAAGAAATTTACAAAAGTGATATCAACATCAAACTTCTGAAAATTAAATATACATTAATTGAACTAATATATATTAATATATGTTAAATAACATATCAAATCAATTGGTATATTAAAGATAATCTATATTTTAATTCAATTAATAAATGAATAAACTATATTAATTTTAATATAATGAATAATTAATATATATTATATATATCAAATACATTTATATATTTCATTTTCAGAAGCTTGATGCTGATATTTCTTTTATAGATAGGTGTTGAGAAAGAAACAACACCACCTTAGCTATAGAAGAAATACAAATAGAATGACAGCAGATTTCTCATCAAAAGTCATGGAAGGGATGCAACATATCTGAAGTGCTGAAAAAACAAACAAACAAACCATCAAACCAGAATCAAATATCCAGCAAAAAAATCCTTCAAGAATGGAAAGGAGATTTAAAAAAAATTCTCGGATGAAGGAAAACAGAGAATTTGTTGCTAGCAGACTTAACCTAAAGGAATGGCTAAAGGAACTTATGGAAACTAAAAGAAAATGATCAAGAAAGAATATTGGAACATCAGGAAAATTAGAATGCATAAAGAGTAAAAATATAACAGCACAAACTATTTTTCTTTTCTGCTTGAGTTTTCTAGATTATACTTGGCAGATGAAGCAAAAACTATGACACTTATATAGTTCTCAATGTATATAGAAAAAATATTTGATAATTTATTATAAATGAGGAGAGTAAAGGGACAGAAAGGAGATTAGGTTGCCACACATCATTCAAGCTGGTAAAATATTGACTCTGTAGACTGTAAGTCAGGTGTGTATAACATGATACCTAAAGAAATACCAAAAAATCTGTATAAAAGGATATGCTGGCAAACACTATAGCTAAATCAAAATTGTATTAAAAATGTTAAAGTAATACAAAATAAATCTGTAAAAAGAGAAAGAAAAATGCAACAAATCGAAATCAAAAAAGAAAATAGCAGATTTAACATACTACCAATTGCATTAAATGTAAATGGCCTAAATATACCAATGTTTAAAATCCATATAATTGGTTGAATGGAAAAAGACCATGCAATATTTAATTACAATAAAGGAGGATTACCTATATTATTATTAAATAACATAAATTTCAAGGCAAAGAAAATAATACCAGAGAGGAGCATTATATAATTATAAGAGGGTTAATTCACTAAGAAGACATAGCAATCCTAAATTTATATGCATCAAAAAACACAGCTGTCAAATATCTAAAGAAAAGGCTGGTAGTTCTAAAAACAGAAATAAACAAATTTATAATTATGGTTGCAGACTTTAGTACTCCTCTCTCAACAATTAACAAAACAACTAAACAGGAATTCAGCAAGTCTATAGAAAAATTCAAAATATTACCTAATGAACAATTACAGAATGTTTCACCCAGTAACAGCAGAATACACATTCATTTCAAATGCCCATAGAACATATCCCAAAATAAACTGTATTCTTTGCTGTAAAACAAACCTTAACAAACTTAAAATAATTAAAATTGTACATAGTGTTGCTATGGTTTGAATATGTCTCATCCAAATGTATGTGTTGGAAACTTAATACCCAATGCAAAAATGTTGGGAGGTGAGGCCTAATGGGAGGTGATTAGGCCATGAAGGCTCTGCCTTAATAAATGAATTATTACTATTATCACAGGCAAAGTAGCATCATTACAAATAATGAGTTCAGCACCCTTTCCTTTTGCTCTCTCTTGTGTGCACTCTCTTGCCCTTGGCCTTTTGCCATGGGATGACACAGCAAGAAGGCATTACCAGATACAATTATTAAGTCTGTGGAATTCTATTATAGCAATACAAAATGAACAAAGAGAGTGTGTTCCCTAACCACAATGGTATCAAACTAGAAATCAATAATAGGAAGATAGCAAGAAAATATCCAAACACTTTGAAACTAAACAACCATGTCTAAATGATCCATGAATCAAAGAGGAGATCTCAAGGAAATTTTATACAGTACTGGTTGAAAATGACATTATAATTTTGAAACATGTGAGATTCAGCTAAAGCAGAGTTAAGGAGGGATTTATAACACTAAATGCTTACGTTGGAAAAAAACAAAATGTCACAATTCGATAATCTAAGCTCCTCCCTCAATAAATTAAAAGAGAAACATGAGCCCAAAGCAAGAAGGAAGGAAGTAGTAAAGATAAAGATAGAAATCAATGAAACTGAAAACAAGAAAACAATAGAGAATATCAACCAGAAACAAAACTGGCCCCTTTGAAAGATCAATAAGTATGGCAAATGTCCAGCAAGACTGACAGAAAAAAGAGGCAAGACACAAATTACCAATATTAGAAATGAAACCGGTTGTATTAGTCCATGTTCATATTGCTATAAAGAGTTACCTAAGGCTGAGTAATTTATAAAGGAAAGAAGTTTAATTGACTCACAGTTCTGCATGGCTGGGGAGACTTTGGGAAACATACAATAATGGTGGAAGGCAAAGGGGAAGCAAGGACCTTCTTCACATTGTGGCAGGAAAGAGAGCAAGGAGAAGACTGCCAAACACTTTTAAACCATCAGATCTTGTGCGAATTTACTCACTATCATGAGAACAGCATGGGGGAACCTGCCCCCATGATCCATTCAGCTCACGTGAGGTCCTTTTCTCAACACATGGGGAGTAAAATTAGAGATGAGATTTGGGTGGGGACACAGAGCCAACCGTATCATTTCACCTCTGGTGCCTACCAAATCTCATGTCCTCACATTTCAAAACCAATCATGCCTTCCCACAATCCCCCAAAGTCTTAACTTCTTCCAGCATTAACTCAAAAGTCCAAGTACAAAGTCTCATCTGAGACAAAGCAAGTCCTTTTTGCCTATGAGACTATAAAAATTTTTTAAGAAGTTAGTTACTTTCAAAATACAATGAGGGTACAGGTACAGGCATTGGGTAAATGTTCCTGTTCCAAATGGGAGAAATTGGCCAAAACAAAAAGACCACAGGCCCCATGCAAGTATGAAATCCAACAGGGCAGCCATTAAATTGTAAAGCCCCCAGATAATTTCCTTTGAGTCTGTGTGTCATATCCATTTCACACTGATGCAAGAGGTTGGCTCTTAAAGCCTTGAGCAGCTCTGCCTCTGTGGTGCTGCAAGATACAGGCCCCATAGCTGCTTTCACAGGATGGCATTGAATGTCTGCTGCTTTTCCAGATGCACAGTGCAAGCTGTCAGTGGATCTATCATTCTGGGGTCTGAAAGATGGTGGCCCTCTTCTCACAGCTCCACTAGGCAGTGCTCCAGTGGAGACTCTGTGTGGGGGCTCCAACTCAACATTTCCCCACTTCATTGCCCTTCGAGGCTGGTTCTCCTCATGGAGAACCTCCATGAGGGCTCTTCCCCTGCCGTAGACTTTTGCCTGGACGTCCAGGTATTTTCATACATTCTCTGAAGTCTATGAAGAAGCTCACAAATCTGAACTTTTGTCTTCTGTGCACCCACAGGCCCAACACCACATGGAAGCTGCCAAGGCTTGGGGCTTGCACCCTCTGAAGCAATAGCCTGAGCTGTACCTTGGCCCCCTTTTATCCATGCCTGGAGCTGGAGTGGCTGGAATGCAGGGTGTATGTTTCAAGGCTCCACAGAGCAGCAAAACCTTGGTCTTAGCCCGTGAAACCATTATTCCCTCCTAGGCCTCCCGGCCTGTGATGGGAGGTGCTGCCATGAAGATTTCTGAAATGCCCTGGAGACATTTTCCCCTTTGCCTTGGCTATTAACATCCAGTTCCCCATTATTTATGTAAATTTCTCCAGCTGGCCTGAATTTCTTCACAGAAAGTTGGTTTTTCTTTTCTACCACATGGTCAGGCTGCAAATTTTCCAAGCTTTTACAGTCTGCTTCCCTTTTAAATGTAAGTTCCAATTTCGAACCATCTCTTTGTGAGTGCATATGACTGTATCCATTCAGAAAAAGCCAGGTCACATATTGAATGCTTCACTGCTTAGAAATTTTCTCTGCCAGATACTCTAAATTATCTCTCTCAAGTTCAAAGTTCCATAGATCTTTAGGGCTGGATCAAAATGCCATGAGTCTCTTTGCTAAAACATAGCAAGAGTGACCTTTGCTCCAGTTCCCAATAAGTTCCTCATCTCCATCTGAGCCCACTCAGCCTGGACTTCCTTGTCCATAACACTATAAGCATTTTGATCAAAACTGCTCAACAAGTCTCTAGGAAGTTTCAAACTTTCCCACATCTTCCTCTCTTCTTCTGAGTCCTCTAAATTCTTTCTACTTCTCCTCGTTACCCAATTCCAAAGTCGTTTCCACGTTTTCAGGTATCTTTATAGCAGTGTCCCACTCTGCCGGTACCACTTTCCTACATTAGTCCATTTTTACACTGCTATAAAGAACTACCTGAGACTGGGTAATTTATGAAGAAGAGAGGTTTAATTGACTCATAGTTCTGCATGACTGTGGAGGGCTCAGGAAACTAACAATCATGATGGAAGGTGAAGGGGAAGCAAGGACCTTCCTCATGTGGCGACAGAAGAGAGAGAGAGCGAGCTGGGGGAAACTGCTAAAAGGTTTTAAACCATCAGATCTCATGATATCTCACTCACTATCATGAGAACAGCATGGGGAAACTACCCTCATGATATAGACACTTCCCACTAGGTCACTCCCTCAAACTGTGGGGATTGCAATTCAAGATGAGATTTCAGTGAGGACATACAGCCAAACCATATCACAGGGGATATCATTATAGATGCTGCTGACATGAAATGAATAATAAGGGCATACTATAAATAGTTCTACACATATTAATTTGACTAATTAGATAGAAGGAACTCGTTCCTCGAAGAGCACAAACAATAACTAATCCAATATGAAATAGATAATTTGAATAGCCCTATAAATTCTACACAGTCTCTTTCTAAAATATAAGAAAAAGGAATCCAATTCATTTTATTCTGATACCGAAACCAAAAATATTACCAAAAAAGAAACTACTGAATAATGTCCTTCATGAACATAGCAAAAAAATGTTTAATAAACTATTAGAAAATATGTCAAGAGTTTAAAAATTAGTTTAAAAAATAATTATATACCACCACCAAGTGTGGTTCATTCTAGGGGTGTGAGGCTGTTTCAGTGTTTGACAATCAATTTTACCATATTAATGGACTAAAGATGAAATTTAGGAGTATCATACCAATTGATGCAGAAAGAGCATTTGACAAAATTCAATATTATTCGTGATTTTAAAGAACCCAGATAACTAAAAATAAAGGGAATCTCCTCAGCTTGATAATTTGCATTTACATAAAGCCTATGGCATCATAATTAGTGATGAAAGACTGAATTTATCTTCCAAAATATTTATGTAAATGTTTAGTGATAAGAAGGGATGAAAATAAAGAACAATAAAAACAATAAAATTAACTTAAATGGAAATGAGGAATTACTAAGTAAAACAAAGGTAAAATATGACTGACCTTATGAGTTCCATTAAGGGAAATTACAGCAATCTAGAAAAAGATAAAATTGTATTCCTACATTATTTTGTTCACCCAAATTACTTCCAGGTGCATAAAGTATTTAAAGATAATCATGAAAATTATACAAGTACCAAAATTAACATGGGGATAAAAAAATTATTTTGTATGACTGCGGCAAAAACTCATAACCCATTTTTTAGAAAAGAAACCCATGGTCTTCCTGACTTAAAGAAAATAAAAAATTTCTTCAAGGTATAAAACACACAAAAAACCAATGTATAAATAAGCTGGATGAAGAAAGACCCGCAAAGCACACTCATTTTCTTGTATTTCTTTTACTTTTCCCTTTTTTAAGCTACACTGCTGGAATGGGAGATTAAGTTTTCAGATCTGTGGGGGGGGTTTGTTGTTGTTTTCATTTTTTTGAAACAGGGTGTCATTCTATTACCCAGGCTGGAATGAAGGGACACTATCATGTCTAACTGCAACCTCTCACTCCTAGGCCCAAGCGATCCTCTCACCTCAGGCTGCTGAGCAGCTGGGACTGCATGCATGTACCACCATGCTCAGCTAATTGTTTTATTTCTCATGAAGACAGAGTCTCACTATATTTCCCAGGCTGATCTCAAGTCCTGGGCTCAAGTGATCTTCCTACCTCGGCCTTACAAAGTGCTGAGATTACAAGTGTGAGCCACTGTATCTGGACTAATTTTCTTAATAAGCAAAGAGATTTCTCTCATATATCAATAAGAAGAGGCTCTACAACACCCAATCGATCTTATAAAAGATCACAAGCATCATTTATAGTGTGACAAATCTAAATTTGAGTTGCACTTTGTACCATCTTCACCTCAGATTATCATGGTATGCCATATTAGCTAAAGATTGACAAATGGGCACATTAATAATCCTTCGTAAACTGGAAAATCTGTTTGTAGGGAAATTTGACAGTGTTCATTACTACTTAAAAAGCACATATTTTATTTGAGGAACTTACTACAGTTATTATATTATAATAACTACAGTTATTATAATACGATATTATACTATATTATGTAAGAGCAAAGATTTACATAAGGATATTCATTACAGCATTGTTTGTAGTAGCAAATTATTTTAAACAATCTGGAATGCCAAAATAAATTTTGCAAAGTACAATAAATTCCTATGTAGCTGTTAAAAAAGAATGAGGCATATATGTACTAATGTACTAATTTGGAAAACTTAAGATATTGAAAGATAATACTTTGTGTACTAATTTATGTACTATACTAATTTTATGTACATATACTAATTTAGTACATTGCTAATCTATATTTACTAATTTGGAAAAATATTGGGAAATTTTATGTAAAAGAAAGCAACATTTACAATATTATTTATTATATATTATATATACACACACACATACACACACATTAACCTTTGGGTAGAAAAGCATTAAGGAATACAGGAGATAGACTATGCCTTACTGGCCATAGGATATTTCTGGATATATCCAGCCATTTATCCACTTAATTCAAAAAATATTTATTGAATGACAATGCCTGTTTTAAGCACATAAAGTGTATGGTTAAAATACAGACTATCCAAGTGCTCATGCAACTTACTTTCTAGTGAGAGAGATAATAAACAATAAATATAAATAATAAGGAAATTCATAAATTTATATATGTTATTTATATCCCTCTAACATACATATATTCTTATCCTTAAAGGGTGTTTAAGTCTGAGCAAGACTTGAGAGTCTGAGCTTCAATTTTCTTAAGAGTAACGTGTGTGTGTGCATGCGTGCGTGTGTGTGTGTGTGTGTGTGTGTGCTCTAGAGGGAGTGAAATCTGTGGTAAGAGAAAAAAGAACATGAAATAGGGCTGGAGAGTGCAGGGTGGGTTGAAAATTTAGAGTACTTGGTGAGTTTTGTTGAAAGAGGTGAAATCTGTGATACAGAAAATAGCTGGTAATGATGATGTTTTTGATGATGTTTTTAAGAAGGGATCTGAGAATATTGGAACACAGGAATGGAATACTTTTTTTGATAATATGTCTTTGTATATTGTTTGAAATAATTAACGTAATTATATAAAGTTTAAAAAGGCCATAAAGTCATTTACACAATTCTGTGTCAATATTGTCATAAGACCTAGACCTGTGGAAAGAAATATTTCAAAGTTCTTCTCACTTTTCCAGTTATGGTTTTTTTTCCCAATTATGTGTTAAGTCTTATCTTGGCTTAGTAGAAGTCCTGTATTTTCACAGATTCATTGATTTCATCAATCCATTTCAACATATAGGCTGATAGATGAATGGGTCTCCTGGCTGACGAGGACAGGGTTGTTTTAGGAGGGTAGAAGGGAAACAGACAAAAGTTTATTTTAATAAGACCTGATATTGATGCTGCTTAATTTGCCCTATAGGCAAAAGGTAAAATGGATTTAATTCAAGGTTGTCTATTACATATGTAATGATGATTCAACCATTAATTGTACAAATATAACTGTTATTTAAGTAACAAAATCAAAACGTTTTTTCATTTGGTACTGGAATTCAGTGCAGCTAGTCACTCAAATAAAAGCAATAAAGAAAGTATCATGCAGATTGAATTCCTGTACCTGCTCTGCTACGTATTGACCAATGCCTCTGGTCAAGTTAAAAAAAAAAAAAAAAAAAGCCTCTCTAACTTTTTTTTTTTTTTTCTGCTTGCTGGAATATAAAAATGTCTCTAATGTTTCTCCTGCTAGCTCGAATTTAAAAAATTACTCTAAGGTCGCTTCTGCTAGTTGGAATAGAAATAATTTGATTGGAAGTCAGATATTCTAGATTTGAATCTTTTTCTTATCCTTACAGGGTATCTAAGTTTGAGCAAGACTTTAAACTCAGAGCTTGAATTTTCTCAAGAGTAAAATAAGAATACTGCTACCCACATCACAGGGGTATTTTTTAGTATTAAATGAGATAATCCATGTGGAAAATATTATTATGTAAAAATACTATAAACTGCAGGTCATAAATGGCAGGCTGCTGGCCAAATGTAGCCACAAATATGTTTGAATTGGCTGTCATAGTTTTGGCTTTTAGCAGTACTGTAAAACAATTTTAATTAGTCATCACCTTTCAAAGATTTGTTAATTTCACATAAAATATGGATTTTTGAGTTTTCCTTAAAAACTCATATAAGCTAGCAATATTGGGTTTGCATTCTTCATATCTGAAGCAACAAAATGCAAGTCTAATTCTTACCTTGGAGGGGCTCACCATCAGTTGCACTTCCCATCATTCAGTTATCTTCTTCCTGATACTGAAGAAAGAGAGGCTCAGTTTTCCTTGTCTGGTCAGTTTCATTCACTTGCGCGGTTTTGTTTGTTTGTTTGTTTGGTTGGTTGGTTGGTTGGTTGGTTGGTTGGTTGGTTTTTTGAGACAGACTCTCTGTAGCCAGGCTGGAGTGTATTGGCACCATCTTGGCTCACTGCAACCTCCACCTCCCGGGTTCAAGCGATTCTTCTGCCTCAGCCTCCAGAATAGCTGGGACTACAGGCGATTGCCACCACACCCAGCTAATTTTTGTATTTTTAGTAGAGACGGGGCTTCACCATGTTGGCCTGGGTGGTCTTGATCTCTTAACCTCGTGATCTGCCTTTCCCGGCCTCCCAAAGTGCTGGGAGTACAGGCGTGAGCCACCACGCCCGGGCCACTTGTGTCTTAATTCCTCATAGTGCATTTTAGTTTGTGTCACCAGCCTCTGTAAATTGAAATACTTTTACCATTTTAGTAACTTGAAAACAAACTGCTCATTTTTCTTCTTTATCAGTTATAAGCCTAAATATATAAAATCTTATCCCTAGCCATCTGGGATGGACTGCTATTTCTTCACAAGGGTCTCTGCAGTTCCCAGTATACCAAACACACAGTATTAATCAATATTTATGGAGTGAATGAAAAAAATGAATGAATGAATGAATGAAAGTGATATATTTGCTACCTTACAGATAACATGTGAGTAGTTCTTTGTTTTAATTTTTTTTTTTTTTTGAGCCGGAGTCTTACTCTGTCTCCCGGGCTGGAGTGCAGTGGCCGGATCTCAGCTCACTCCAAGCTCCGCCTCCCGGGTTTCCGCCTTTCTCCTGCCTCAGCCTCCCGAGTAGCTGGGACTACAGGCGTCCGCCACCTCGCCCGGCTAGTTTTTTTTTTTTTTTTTTTTTTTTTGTATTTTTTAGTAGAGACGGGGTTTCACCGTGTTAGCCAGGATGGTCTCGATCTCCTGACCTCGTGATCCGCCCGTCTCGGCCTCCCAAAGTGCTGGGATTACAGGCTTGAGCCACCGCGCCCGGCCATCTTTGTTTTAATTTTAACATTTCTTACACTTTTGCTATCTAGATAGGTTACTGTATCTGAAGTAGAGAAAAATGTTGTTTTTCCAGCAGGGCACGATGACTCATACCTGTAATCCCAGTGCTTCGGGAGGGCAAGGTGGGTGGATCACCTGAGGTCAGGAGTTTGAGATGAGCAAGGCCAAACACTGTCTCTACTAAGAATACAAAAATTAGCCAGGTGTGGTGGCATGCACGGGTAATCCCAGCTACTCAGGAGGCTGAGGCAGGAGAATTGCTTGAACCTGGGAGGCAGAGGTTGCAGTGAGCCAAGATCACACCACTGCACTCCAACCTAGGTGACAGAGCAAGACTCCATAAAAAAAAAAAAAAAAAAAAAGGAAGGAAGTTTTGTTTTTATTATTTTATTTATTTATTTTTATTATTTTATTTATTTATGTATTTATTTATTTATTTATTTTTATTTATTTTGAGATGGAGTCTTGCCCTGTCGCCCAGGCTGGAGTGCAGTGGCAGGATCTCGGCTCACTGCAAGCTCCGCCTCCTGGGTTCACGCCATTCTCCTGCTTCAGCCTCCCCAGTAGCTGGGACTACAGGCGCCCGCCACCACGCCCGGCTAATTTTTTGTATTTTTAGTAGAGACTGGGTTTCACCATGTTAGCCAGGATGGTCTCGATCTCCTGACCTCGTGATCTGCCTCCCAAAGTTCTGGGACTACAGGCGTGAGCCACTGCACCCAGCCTTATTATTTTATTTTTTAAAAGTTTTATTACAGGTTGTCCCCATATAAGCTATGGCCTCAATTATCAGCTAAAATGTACTTGCAAAAATGGTGGCCGTTACAATTCTGCAGATAGAAGGTCTATCTGTGGCCTCGTGTGGACAGAAAATTATTGTGGAAAAAGCAAGTTGATTCACTGCCTTTTTCCCCTCAATAAAGATCTACTTTAGGCCGGACGCAGTGGCTTACACCTGTAATCCCAGCACTTTGGGAGGCCAAGGCGGGCGGATCACGAGGTCAAGAAATCCAGACCATCCTGGTCAACATGGTGAAACTCCGTCTCTACTAAAAATACAAAAATTAGCCGGGCATTGTGGCGGGCGCCTAGAGTCCCAGCTATTCTGGAGACTGAGACAGGAGAATCGCTTGAATCCCGGAGGCAGAGGTTGCAGTGAGCTGAGATTGAGCCACTGCACTCCAGCCTGGCAACAGAGCAAGACTCTGTTGAAAAAAAAAAAAAAAAAAATCTGCTTTTGAGAATACTGTCTGTGGTTGATAAAATACAGCAGAAGCTTCTGAAGAAGCTATTTTCCAGTAAGCTAATTCAAATTGTTTATAACTGTAATTGAATTTCCAATAAAATTGTTATGTAAATATGATTGATATATTCCCTTGTTACTGAAATATCACATGAAAACTCCTAAATTCCTTAAGTAATTGAAGTAGTATTAATGTGAAAGAGCTCCTTTGAGACCTAAATTTAACTCCCCTACCAGCCACTTTTTAAACCCAAAGGCTTTGTGGACACTAAATCTACTAAGTCTTGAGTTTCTAGGCATGAAGCTGAAGAATCTCCAACACCCCTGAGGCTTTGAGGCGGGTAAGGTGGAGGATACAGGGCTCTGGGAGAAGCCAGATCACCTGAATAAGAGTAGGCACAGCTATAAGGAGGGAAGAGGGCTTCCTAAAAGTTTCCAAAATTTATTTCATCAGGAAAAATTTGATTAGTACAGTAGTCCCCCTTTGCCTATGGTTTACCTGTGATACAGTACAATAAGATTTTTGTAAGATTGGCAAAACTCTAATTAAGTATATTGATGTAATTTTCTATTTTATTAGTTATTGTGAATGCCTTACTGTGCCTAATTTATGAATTAAACTTTATTATTGCTACGTATGTATAGTGGAAAACATAGTGTATATAGGGTTCAATACTATCTGAGCTTTCAGACATCCACTGGGAGTCTTGGAATGTATTCTCCATGGATGGGGGGACTTGCTATACCACTATATATGCATTTTTATTTATAAATGACATTCTCACACTTCTTGACTAATAAGTATATTATAAAATGTAGATAAATGTTTAAAGTGATAAAAATGGATAAAATGAATATTGATAGTTGTTCTAATGTTTGCTTTCCTGAACCACAATTTATTATTTTGTACAACACAGGAAAGCATGTGCTTTATTTAGAGCACACTATTGTAGGAGACACTGTATTTTGGCAGATTACAGAGCAAAGGTTCTGGCAAAGTGTTGATGAGAACATTGTGCTGGAGGCCTAAACTTGAGGCACTCAGAGTAGAAAAAAATTCACAGTATACGTTTACCTAGATGGTTTCAACTATGGGTGGTGTGACTCTTTAGACCTGGTGACAATGAATGTGATTATCCACCATCTGTCACTACTAATTCCACTGTCATGAAAGAAATTCAACAACATGGTGTAGAAGAAACCACATTGCAATGGGCATGGATAAACATGAATCCTAACCCTGGCTCTGCTAATACCATGTGGTCTGCCTTTGGGCAGTTCACATCCTCATTGTGATTTAATTACCCCATCTGAATATGAGGGTATTGAGCTGAATAATACCTGACAGTCCTTCCAAATCTAAGATTCAAGGCCATTTTTCCATGGGATTTTGATAAGATGGATATCCTCCCTAATTCATGGGAGATGGCCCTTATCAGTTTTGTGATTTGAGATTAAAAAATCAACTTTTTAAAAACAGACAGAACTATCATGTCCATGCTCTTTTTGATTGTAAATTGAGTAATTTTCTGGCATTTAGTATGTGGGTTATTTTTACCATTGATTCTATCATTTAAACTTTTTATTATGTAACATTTCAAACACATACAAGAGTTAAGAGAATGATATAATGGTATAATGAATTTCCAAATATCTGTCATTCACCTTCAACAATTATCAATTTATGATTAATCTTATGTCATCTATACTTTCACCCAATCCCTCACTCTGTACCTCTATGGTTTTATTTAGAAGCAGATCATGGTCATAATATTGATAAGTATTAGTAGCATTGTTTTAAAAATATACCCACAATACGTCACCATATCTAATCATTTAAAAAACTTTTAATTTTAATTATCTTATTGTTTAAACAGAACCAATTAAAATATGTCTTTAATAAAAGTATAGGATTTTCTTTTTAATGAAGATTTTAATCCTCTGCAAATCTAGAGAATAATATATGAATCCTAATGTACCTGTCACCCAGTCACAATAGTTAGAAACTCATGGCTAGTTCTATTCCTCTCTCCTAATTATTTTGAAACAAATCCTAAGTATTGTTTCATTTTATCCATACATTCTCATAGTATATATCGTTAAGAGATAAGAATTTGTTTTTTAAATGTAACTATGATACAATTTTCATATCAAAAATACTAATTTCTTTTTATAGACAAATAGTCTTCAAGCATTATGATTATTTAATACATTTATTGACTCAAGATTCAAATACTACCGCTAAAATTCAGTCCTTAATATAAGTTTCTTTAATATCTTTTAACAATTAGAAGTTCTTTCTTTTTCTTTCTCCCCCTTGTAAGATACCTGTTGAAAAAATTAGGTTGCTGCTGTTGTCAAGTTTCTCATTTTGCCCTTTGCGTATTTTGGTATTATAATCACACGTTTCTCCATCTTCTGCCTTCCCTGGGTAGATGAAGTCTTGATCAGATTCAGGCTTGATATAGTGATGAGAACACTTCATGGGTGATGTGTCTTCCACAATAAGGCACATAATGTCAGGCTCGTCTATCTTTTTGTTATGCTAGCAGTCAATGATCATTATTGCCCTGATCCATGAATTCATTAAAGCTTACAGAAGATTGCTATTCTAAGTCCATAAATTTTTCTTTACTTGTTAGTTAGAATAGGTCTATGTAGAGAAGTTTTCTCTGATCACATATTTGGTTATTTTGAGGCATGGTTCACATGAAAAAGTCAAGATAAATGCTTTCTACTTTCCACTTATTTATCAATTTACAAGATAGTTGATTTACCAGTATCCTTCCAAGATGAACAAAAACTACATTTTGGCAGCACTATTATGAAATCATGGAGGTCAAACATGTTGATACACTTAAATTCATACAGTTAGTATACTTACTGATGTCACACTTTTCTATCATTGGACAGAGGGAGCCTCTTACAATTGATTCTTGAGTTCCAATTATACAACCCCAGTAATATGATCCATTCCTTGTTATCTGAGATAACTAGGTGCTTGTTCTATGCATAATTCTACATATGCACTTCCAGATCTGAAATAATCCACTTCTTCCAAAGAGCTCTGGTTTCTTTTAGTTGGAAACGGTGTATAGAACCCAAAATTTGGCTGTGCTCACTGCAACTGGGATAGTTATTTTTTTCTAAGACTTTCTCTGGACAGAGCTATGAAATGTCTTTTTATTACGTATCAACTATATAATGAGTTCATACAAATGCAGTTCAAACTGAGGACCACAGCAATTTTACATACCCTCTTTGTTCTTACATATGTATTTTCTTTCTCCCATATTAAAATTCCTGATTCTGAACAACATCAATATAATTTCTCATTTGCTTTATTCCATAGTGCAGTCAAATCTCAAAATAGCAACACTACTAACATCAGTATAATTCTGAAAATTATTTTAAATATTAACTATTTCAATTAAATATAAAACTATTTTAAATAATTTTAAAAGTAATTTTGGTTTAATTAATTTTAAGTTGATCAGTTTAATAATTTAATTAAATTTAATATTTAAATATTTAAATCATATTAATACATATTTTAAATATTTAAAGTTTTTTGTAGTTTTTTTCTTACACTTTCCACTAGACACATGTTGTCCAATTACTGTGTTTTCAAGTTATTTGAAACAGTTCTTTGCTACATAGTTTTGCCACCAATTCAATCATAGTTAGGTTCATTTCACTGATTGTAATTATTATTTACAGTAACATAAAATATTTAAATATCTGAAAAATGCTATAATCAGAGAAGTCTAGCTTCTTTCTTGCTGTTTCCACTCTATTCCCTGCTCCCAAATATAAATGGCCTTTTAAAAAAAAAGTTTGTATGGCATACTATTCAATTTTTTAGTGTAAGAAAATAGACATATGTATTCCTATCTCCCTTTCTTATAATTTGATAGCAAGCAATTTTCCACTTTGCCTTGTTAAATGCTTTTTATTTTGAAATAATTATAGAGTCACAAGAAGTTACAAAAGTAGGAGTCCCTTGTATCTGTCACCCATCTTCTTCGAACAGTGGTATATTATAAAACTATGGTACAATATTAAAACCAAGAAATTGATATTGGTACATTACTGTTAACTAGACTACAGAACTAATATAGTTTTTACCTACATTCATCTGTATGTGCATATCTGTGTGTGTGTGTGTAGTTCTATGCAGTTGTATAGATTTGTGTAATTACCACCAAAATCAAGATATAGAATAGTTCTATTTCCACAAAAAGAACTACTTCATGCTGTCTCTTCATTATATATTTGCACCCACCCCCATTCATCCCCAAATCCACTTCTGGCAGTAACTAATATGATGTTACCTTTATAGTTTTATAATTTCAAGGACATTATGGAACATAAGCATATCCAAGAGATTGCTCTATAATAGTACGTGAAGCTATTTTTCACTCCCTTTCATAGCTGAATGGTGCTTCACTGTGAATGCAGCATAATTTATTCAACCAGTCTCCTAATAACAGATATTTAGGTTGTTTCTAAGCTTTTGGTATTATAAATTTTGTATCAATAAATAGTTTTGTGCATATATTGTTTAATATTCTTGCCAATTCTCCTTCTCTAACAATATCAGTGAGTTCTGCATCTTTGGGTAAATTAAAATGTAATTCTGTGACGTACAAGAAGTTCTTCTCCGTTGTGGAGTTGTACCATTTTGCATTGTCATAAGCAATATATGAAATGTCTGTTCTCACAGCATCATCCAAAGATTATGTTGTGCCTACTTTCTCTCAGGGAGAACTGACATATTTATAAATATGGTGCATTTTTGCATTTGTTTAAACGTTTTGTTTCCTATTAAATAAGATGTTGGGCTGGGCCAGTGGCTCATGCCTGTAATCCCAGCACTTTGGAAGGCTAAAGTGGGAAAATCATTTGAGCCCAAGAGTTTGAGGCAAGCCTGGGCAACATAGTGAGACCCCATGTCTACAAACCCTTTTTTTGAAAAATAGCCAGGCATGGTGGCACATGCCTGTTCTCCTGGCTACTTGGGAGTCTGAGGTGGTAGGATCGCTTGAGTCCAGGAAGTCAAGGCTGCAGTAAGGTATACCACTGCATGTCAGCCTGGGTGACAGAGCAAGACCCTGTCTCAAAAAAAAAAAAAAAAAAAAAAAGATGTTAGCTTTTAATATTCATATTAATATATAGCTATTAATTTTCTAATTTATTCAATATTTTTATACCAAATTTATAGTGAATCTCTTGTAAATGTCTTTTCTTTACCTACACAATTAGTGATAAGATTCTCTCTTCAGGCTGATAAATATCATGTGTTGTATTAATGAACTTTCTTTTTTTTCTTATAATGAATGACTTTACATCTAGGAATAAATACTACTTTGCTGTGATTTATACTCTGTAATGTGCTGTTAGATCCTGTATACTTACTTTTTTTATGATTTTGACGTTGATATTCATGAGTGAAACTGAGCTTTAGTTTTTAATGTAACTTTTGTCAGATTTTGAAATTGATGTTATATGCACTCAGCACAATGTAGTTGAGATTTTCCTTTCTTATAATGCTCTGTAACAGTGTAAGTAGTAAGGTGATGATCTGATTAGTAAAGCTTTATAAAATTTTTCTGTGAACCTGAAACTGCTGGGTTTTGTTGTTTTTGTTTGTTTGTTTGTTCTTTTAATGCAGGGGCTATTTTACTATTTTCTATATTGTTTTTCTAACTTAATTGCCTTGTCTAGATTTTCTGCCTCAAATTGGGATAATTTTGGTAAGTTATTTTCTATAACATTTTTCATTTCGTTCAGTTTTTTAAATTTGTTCATATTATAATTTTTATATTTATCTCATTTGATGGTCATTCCCTCCACCTTAAAAAATCTTTGTCATATATTTGCATTGTATCCATTTTATCTTGCTTGGATTAGCTAATGGTTATTATTATTATTATTATTATTTTAGATAGAATTTTGTTTTTCTTGCCCAGGCTGGAGTGCAATGGCACGATCTCAGCTCACTGCAACCTTCGCCTGGGTTCAAGCGATTCTCCTGCCTCAGCCTCCCGAGTAGCTGGGATTACAGACACCTGCCACCATGCCCAGCTAATTTTTGTATTTTTAGTAAAGATGGCCCGTTTCACTATACGGGCCAGGCTGGTCTCGAACTCCTGACCTCAGTCCATCCACCTGTCTCGGCATCCCAAAGTGTTGGAGATAAAGATAAGGAAAATGGAGGAATCAAAGATGGCTCCAAAATTCCAAGCCAGGGAGGGAACTTGGAAGAATGATAGTATTATTTACCAAAATGGAGACATCAAGTGTGGCAACCTTTATTATCTCGTTTGTTGTTGTTGTTGTTGTTGTTGTTGTTGTTGTTGTTGTTGTTTTGAGATGGAGTTTTGCTCTTATTGCCCAGGCTGAAGTGCAATGGCGCGATCTCAGCTCAGCAACCTCTGCCCCTGCCCAGGTTCAAGTGATTCTCCTGCCTCAGCCTCCAGAGTAGCTGGGATTATAGACAGGCGCCCCCATGCCCGGCTAATTTTATGTTTTTAGTAGGGGTGCGGTTTCTCCATGTTTGTCGGGCTGGTCTCAAACTCCCGACCTCAGGTGATCCGCCTGCCTCGGCCTCCCAAAGTGCTGGGATTACAGGTGTGAGCCACGGCGTATCTGTTTTATATATAATTAAGGTAAGGGAGGTAAAGGAAATCTGATATTGCTAAGTATTCTCAATAAAAATTGATTAATAGGAACAAACAGAAGAAAACTACGCACGCATCTCTCTTACTTGTAAGCATTGTATGAGGTCAGTAAATGAAAGAATATATAGCACACAATTCATTCCTTTATCTTCTTTCAGTTTTACTTCTTTTTTCTGCTCCTTGAATGTCAGTGCTTCCTAACGATAAATCTGTCATGAGTAACTTCATGCATACTGGAGAAGTGTCATCCACATCAAGCCTAGTCAAATTCAACTCTACATATCTGTTAAGAGGACAGAGGGGGGTCAGAGAGAGAAAGCGAGAAGAGAGAAAAACAAAGGCAAAAGGAGGTAATAAATAAAAGGTGAGGAAATTGTATTCCATGGGTGAGTGGTAAGCATAGCCCGAGAGAAAACTCAAGAAAATAAATGGAAATCCTTTGTCCACAGTCAAGCTCTCCCACACCTCTTCAGAATGAGCGTCTCCCCAGGCAGATGACAATTTTGCTTTCAAATAAGGGTATTTGCTTAGACTACATGATTTCTAAATACAAACCAATGACTTCTTCTGATGTTCAGCCAGAAGAATATTGATACTCTCCAGTCTTGCAGGTAAAACCTCCAAGAGGTTTGAAGTCCTCCATATTGGACTTACTAAGAGACAACTCTGTATTGTACTTGATTGGCCACCTAAGGCAATGTTTCAAAGACTAAATTTTACAGACTTTTAACACCTAACTTCCTTGTAAGATATTTACCTATCGTATATGCATCATATTCTTTTGCCCTCTTTCTTCCTTCTTCTCTTTCTCCTTCCTTTCTCTCACACCCATCTCTCATACCCATCATTTACTCCCAGGACTTCAAATATCAAAATGATCAAATATCAAAATGATGGGTGTGAGAGAAATGATCTTTCTCTCACACCCATCATTTACTCCCAGGGCTTCAAATACCAAAAACTATATGATATCACCTTCCATAGATACTCGTATTTATTTAAATAATTTAATTTTTTTAAATAAAAAATAAATTTTTAATTTAAAAATCATTCTCACTAAATTTAGCCTGGATTTGAACACATTGCTTCTTTATGTCTTTAAGGTATTGAAGGATTTTTTTTATTTTTTATTTATTTATTTTTTTGAGATGGAGTCTCACTCTGTCACCCGTCACCTAGGCTGGAGTGCAGTGGCACAATCTCAGCTCACTGCAACCTCTACCTCTCAGGTTCAAGCGATTCTCATGCCTCAGCCTCCTGAGTAGGGATTACAGACGTGCATCACCATGCCTGGCTAATTTTTATATTTTTGGTAGAGACGGGGTTTCACCATGTTGGTCAGGCTAGTCTCAAACTCCTGACCCCGTGAACCACCCGCCTTGGCCTCCCAAAGTCCTGGAATTACAGGCGTGAACCACCGCGCCCAGCCAGTATTGAAGGATTTTAGGAAAGGCTTTGACCAAATGTTTATGTGCACATCATAGGACATAAGCATGATCTACTTAAAGCTATTTCAATTTCCTCATTCATTTTTCTAGACTAGTTATAGAGACTGGCACCTGTATATTCACTAATTTGTATGACCAAATTACCGTCAATATACTTCTCTGTATAATTTTTTCTTTCTTTCCAATTCTCTCATCTCTTTATTTGGTATTGGGAAACAAATGAATTGAACATATTCTAGTTTTCCCTTTATTTACTTTTAAAGTAAATAAAATTTTAATTTTCCTTTTATTTACTTTTAAAGTAATAGCATTTTGACATTTCCATTTCCTAGTGTGCCCTCCTGGATTTTATGGCTTGAATTATGCTCACATCTGTGACTGCAAAAAATGGAGCTAGTTGTGATGCAGCAAGGGAACAGTGCATTTGCCCAGCAGGTGTCCACAGCAGCCGATGTGAAAAAGGTATTGCCAGAGCATTTTTAAGGAAATAAATGCAAGAATTCTGTGTAACTGTGAGATTTTCTCATCTGGTCACAAACATGTAATGAAACTGAAAATATGCAACAATTACTTAACCATTCAACTTGCACATTAAAGTGGTAGGAATTCACTCAATGGCCAATATAAGGAGTCCTTCTGATTTTGTGACTGATTGGTCAAAATTTTAGTTTCCTTTATATAAAGTTGTGAGATATTTCAAAACACCACTAAAAATGATAGTCTTTGATGGACAAGGATTCTACCTCTGAAGAGAATAAATATTTCATTAAATGCTTTTAACAAATGTGACCTATGTATTGGGTTCAATGGCATTGAAAGAGATACAAGGAATTTATGAAAATATTTAAATATGTGAATTAGGCATTTACCACTAGAAAGTAATCACAGCCATGAGTGGAGATAAAGATATAAAGGTGAGAATTTGGGCTATTCAGTTTGAAATAAAATATTATAAAGCCCTAAAAGCCACTAACTCAGTAAACAACACAAAGTCCTGTTTTGGCCTATATTATGTACAATCTTGTGCATATAGTTACAACAATCATGACTATTATAATTATAGTATGATGATAATGGTAGTCAAAGTTATTGTCTGTGGCCTTTAAAAAGGATCTATGTATTAGTCTCATACTACGTTCCCAGATGTCACTATAAAGAAAAATATCAATATTTTTCCGGCTGCAGTGGCACAAGCATAAATAAGACATAATGAAGCAATGTGTTCAAATCCAGGCTAAATTTAGTGAGAATGATTTTTAAATTAAATTATGTAAATAAATAAGAGGGTATCTGTGGAAGGTGATATCATATAGTTTTTTATATTTGAATCCTGGGAGTCAATGACAAACATGGGTCTGAGACAAAGGAAGGAGGAAGAGAAGAAGGAAGAAAGAGTGTGAAAGAATATGATGCATGTACGGTAGGTAAATATCTTACAAAGAAGTTAGGTTTTAAAGTCTAAAATTTAATCTTTGAAACATTTCCTTAGGTGGCCAATCAAGTGCAATACAGAATTATCTCTTAGTAAGTCCAATACGGAGGACTTAAACCTCTTGGAGATTTTACCTCCAAGACTGGAGAAGATCAATATTTTTCTGGCTGCACATCAGAAGAAGTAATTGGTTATAAATTAAAATCAGATTCTGGAGTGCTCAGGAGAGATACTGACTCACAAATCTTTTGTACATCCTTCATTATTCATGTATTATTTAGTGATTCAATAAAATGTCACCCATTATGTATCTGTGTTAGCAATAAGATAACATATTCTTACCTGACTCTGGTATACTACCACATGACAAGTAGCAGGCCCTGTGTTAAGTTCTGGATATATAGCGGAAAACATGGAGTTTATTGTCTTCTAGAGAAATAAATAATAAAAACACTTTAAGGGGAAATATTAAAGGTAAAACAATAGACTTGTAGACTTGGTTCCCTTCCTAAAGCTCCTACCTTCAAACATTTTATTTGCATTCTAAAAGATACATACTAGTGTTAAAGTAAATCAACTTTAAGACTTGCAAGTCAAATCAGTTATAGAATAGACCTTCATTCTGACATTCCAAAATGTTTCTCTCTTCTTTTTACCAGAAAATTCCAATATCATCCCACTTTGCTATTTGGAGCTCAATCTTGAGGAAATTTTATATCTAATTTTAATTAAGATGCATTAATGAAAGTGCAAGGTGTTAATTTTTCAGCATTTCTCCTTTTTTTGGTCAGTGTTCACCTGGCATGTTTGGAGATGATTGCCATCAACTTTGTGACTGTGAAGGAGAAAACTTCTGCCACCCAAAAACTGAAAAATGTCTCTGCCTCCCTGGGAGAACTGAGTCAGATGTGATGCTGGTAAGACCCAAAGCACCTAAGGACTCCCCCCTGACCCATGGTTATACAGGTATCTGTAGACATTTTCCTACTAGAAGTGATACTCTATTAAAGACCATTGCCCAGAATCGCTTGATACTTTGCCCTTAGTATGATGAGCAGGATTTGTAACTGTTACATCACAGGCAGCTCAAACAACACTATAGCTGTCGGAGGACACATGGTAACATGGTAAGTATTTAAAGGGACACAGTTAAAAGCCCCATCACAAAGGTGATTCATAGAAATCACTAGAATTAAGGCAATTAAGGTGTGGTCCATCCAGATAGTATTCTTTGGACCTAAGCTTCAGGCTACTCTTTGGGAATTGAAATGTATATTTCATTTTTCTTATGACTCAGAGAAAGAATGACCTAAAATATAAAGTTCTAATTCTTCAGGGACTGTCTTAAGAAGAAGAGAGAGTAGATTGAGTAATTTTGAACTAATCACTTGCTACTAGACTTAATGGATGATTATCAGATGAAAAGTTTTATATAATTCACAATAGGCCTGAAGGACTGACCCTGCCACAGATATTTCCCAAAAAAAAGAGGGTTTAATCTCAGAATTTACTTTTCTCATCTGCAAAAGAGAAGGGTTGAAGCTTCATTTCTAAAAGAAGGGTTATTTCTAAATAAAGTCATGGCCTACACAGATGTCCTACAAGGTCTTTTATTTTCATTTTTATTTTCAATTAAGCACAGTTCATCTGTGATATTAAGTGTGAACAGCTGTGTCTATGCAGGCACCATAAAGATAAAAGACCTCATTTTAACCTGAACTCTGGTAAAGGAGCTGTTAAACAGCCATAATATTAATTCATAAAAGAATATAACAACTTTTTACTGGATTATTTTCCCCCCATTGGTAAATTAACATTTGCAGACATTCAGACAGATGTCTTAAATATACATCATTATTAACATGAAAATGTGGTATTTTTATAAATTAAAATCAGATTCTGGAGTGCTCAGGAGAGATCCTGACTCACAACTCTTTTTCTAGTAAGAACACTCAATCTTGCCACCAAGCTAAGTAATCCTCCCACACACTGGGCAGAAGTATCTGGGTTGAACTTCATTTAAAATGATACAGGATTTTTTTAATTTTTCACAAAGTTTCATGGTTTAAAGATTTAGAGCAGCATTTCCATTGCCTCCAAAGCTTCTTCCTAAAGGAACCTGTTTCTCCTTCATTTAGGAAGGGATTGAATTACTGTTTGCTGATGTTGAACCCTTGTGAAAATAATTAATTGCAAAATTGGTTTAGGTTTCTATTTACCTTATATTTCTAATCTAATTAGTTAATTAAGGCAAGAGAGCTAAGCCACATCTTAACCTACGTTCATAATGCAAAAGAATAAAAAAATTACATCCAGCTGCTCATCTCTAACCCAGCATAAAGGATAGTGAGTCAATAAAGAAGTTTTAAACAAAATTTGCCCAAAGTTTCAGAATTTGCCCCAGGGACTATATCTTCATATTTACTGACATTTCCCAAATTCTCACTTTCCTGCTTTTTACTTTTTTATTAGGGCTTTCTTCTGCATATACTTAACACCTTGCATCCACTCATATGGTAGTGTAAAATGGGGAAAGAGCACTAGGTAGGAATTCTAAAACCCAGCTCTGCTGTTTATCAGAGAGATATTGTAGTAATTGAGATCTTTTAAGCCATACCAAACCTCAGTTTATTTCTCTGTAGAATGTGAGAGCTTAACTCACTGCCTTGCCCACCTCACAGGTGTTAGAACCAACAGAGATAATGTATTAGAGACACACTTTGTAAACTCCACAAGGGTAGGTGACTATTAGGATTGAACAGTTGAGTTTTTCTGATCCTTGAACATTGATAAACTGAGTTTCTTCCCAGTCCTGCCTGACCAAGTGGGAAATATGAATCTATTTTCTGTTTCCATGAGCTGGGCAGGGCTTTCTCCTTATCCTCGTAATTCTTCAGAAATAGAACTTGTTAATTCTCTGATGGAAATTAGGCTAAGAGCAAACACCCAGGCTGGGCCTTTTCGGTCAACATTTGGTTGTTTTAATAAAGCTAACACTTTCTATAATCTTCCATCATTTCTCTTTCAGTTGCAAGCAAAATGCAATTCAATTTAAAGATAGTTACAGTCCTGTAGGACATAGATCAGGGGATCTATGGACCTTCTGACATATTTTAAGAAATGAAACAGTTGAAATTAAAGCCATTTCATTTTCAATAACATAAGTACAAGTAATTGTGTTTTCATCCTAAAGGTAAGTCTCCTGTATTGGGCATTCAGCGTGAGTGTTGCCTTTCTCTGACCTCAAGACAACTAGCCAACTTTCCCTGTGTCCTTCACAATGCAACCACTAAAGCTCTAATGAATACTCTGATTCTGAGAAGGCATCAGGGCCTATCATGGGGAGGGGGGAGGGCGGAGGGATGGCATTGGGAGTTATACCTGATATAAATGACGAATTGATGGGTGCTGACGAGTTGATGGGTGCAGCACACCAACATGGCACAAGTATACATATGTAACAAACCTGCACGTTATGCACATGTACCCTAGAACTTAAAGTATAATAAAAAAAAAAATGTAATTTGCTGTCCTGACTTCTCTTTTCAGTGTTATCACTAACTTCCTTGACACTCCCAGCCTTCTCCTGTTTTCCACTGGCGTTCTTACTTTTATCACATAGCATTCTAGCACGGGAAGATACCCCATGGTAAAAAAGAATACTTTACAAATGTACAATTATCTTATTGAATGCCAAGAAGTAATAGTAAGAACACAGTGCGTTTTTGAAAGCATATCTGAATTGCTTTTATTTTTATTTTCTCCCTCATAGAATGCAGGCCGGGCCTGTATGGACCAAACTGCACTCTCAAGTGTCAGTGTGGTCACATAGCTCACTGCAGCCCTCTCAGTGGGAGCTGCACTTGCGTTTTTAAGACAATGGACCCAACCTGTGAGGAAAGTGGTTCAGATGATCCTCAATATCCAAATACTAACAACTTCTCAGTTGGTGAATAGAATTTTGCAGACTTTCATCCATGGTTTATTATTTTAACTTTAACAGAGAAATGTACTTACTCAGCCATCTTCAGTCCATCCGGACCTGTTGTGGGGTAAATACCAGGATGTCTCAACTTTGTCATCTCCAAGCACAAGTCTCAGTGTCCAGCCTAGCCTTCCCAGTGGTTTTTTGCTGAATAATATACCCAATAATAAGAGAATGTTATTTCAGGATCCCAATCATAGTAATGTTTGGACTAATAAGTGGACCTTTTTTATATGCACAGGAGGTATTTAAATTTGGACGTAAGAACCGCTTTTCAGTTCAGGTTGGACTACACTGAAATATTCACACCTATTCATTTAAGACTTCAGTGACCATTAAATAGTTGGATCCTCTTTAGAAATGTCTAGAATTTCATCTATTTATTCTCAGTATCCTTCTTCATAACAAACTCTGCTCCGGATTGCTAATGTATTTTGTTTCAAACATGACTTTGGTGTGGGAGACTATAAAGACTTTAGCCACATAATGACATGCACTTTTATAGTGAAACATCAAAATGTTTAGTGTGTTTTCTCTGTCACTGGCCAGCAGACAGGAAAAATGTGGGTAGCAGTGACCAAGGCCAGGGCTTAGCCTACTCAGGGGGACACAAATTTCCTATAAATCAAGACCTACTTGTATTCCAGCTTTTAATTCACAGTGGTAGTCTTGATTCAAATTGTTTATCATTTAGGACAACTATATAGCCATTTATGAGCCTAAGGTGAGTGCTGTGATAAGCCAAGAAAGACAGCAATAAATAGTATTTTATTTTTGCTCTCAAGTAATTTATAAGCACTTAAATTTTTCAGACCACTGGTTAATTCACATCAGCAAACAAAACTTTCTTGATTGGAAATGTTGTTTCCCATGTTACCCATGCTTTATTGGGATAAAAATAGAGAATATTACAATTACATGACTGAAAATTTGATTTATATGAGATGTATGGATGGCTTTTAAATCAAAACAGATTTAGGATAGTATTGACTGAAGGATTTATAAAAATACTTTTATCAATTCAGTACAGTTTCTCATCTTAACGATTATCTTTCTAAATCTCATCACTTTTAGCAGAGCTGAGATATAGCTACCTATAATGACAAGCCATGCCAAATTTAATGTTATTAAATGATATAAGGGAGTTAATGAGATCACTTTCCAAAAAAAAATTTGTACTTTTTATTTTATTTTTATTTATTTATTTATTTATATTTATTTATTTTGAAGCGGAGTCTCACTCTGTCGCCCAGGCTGGAGTGCAATGGTGCAATCTCGGCTCACTGCAAGCTCCGCCTCCTGGGTTAATGCCATTCTCCCACCTCAGCCTCCCGAGTAGCTGGGACTACAGGTGCCCCCCACCATACCCGCCTAATTTTTTGTATTTTTAGTAGAGATGGGGTTTCACTGTGTTAGCCAAGATGGTCTCGATCTCCTGACCTCGTGATCCACCCACCTCGGCCTCCCAAAGTACTGGGATTACAGGTGTGAGCCACCGTGCCCGGCTTATACTTTTTATTTTTCTAGGGGTAGAGTCTCCCTTTGTTGTCCAGACTTGGGTGCAGTGGCATGATCATAGCTCACTGCAGCCTCAGACTCTTGGGCGCAAGGAATCCTGCCACCTCAGCCCCCCATGAGTAGCTGGAACTACAGACATGCACCATCATGCCCATCTGCTTTTTAAAAATTTGTAGAAACGAAGGTCTCACTATGTCACCCAGGCTGGCCTTGAACTCCAGGCCTAAAATTATCCTCCTGCCTCAACCATCCAAAGCACTGAGATTACACATGTGAGCCACACTCCTGGCTTCTCCAAGAGATAATAAATTTAGTTAGTCTTAAATGAGATTAAATAAATTACCTTTATCCTCCCAGTATTTGGACTTAAAGATTTACATTTCAGTGCATTTTAACCATTTTAAATCAGTCATTAATAATCTGTTATTTCAAATCAGCTGAAAACTATTCTTTATTCTGAACGTTTGCCCATTTTCTTTACCTGCTGTTTGTCGAGTTCTCTCAACTATCACCATCTAACCTTCAGAGAGAATAAGGTAAATAAAAGCAGCATTCTCTCTTGGGCTGCCAGCGCCCTCTAGATTTTCTTTATTTCATGACTCTTTAAAAATTGTGACTACGAACAGGGAAAAGAGAAAGAAATCAGGCTTTTCTTCCTTACTAGAGACTGTATTTCTATTCAGGCAGATGAGAAAAATCTAGATTTGATAGGAAGAAAAATAAGGGATTTATTTTAGCCAAATTCTTTTTGATTTTATATTACTTTTTATAAGTGAGAAACCATATGTAAAATGTTAAACAAGGTTCTTGGCAAATGGCAGATGTTTCATATATTATCTCCTTTCATCCCCTTTCCAGCCAACACTAAAGCAAATTGTGGGACCGGGAAAGCAAAATCAGAGCATGAACCTGTATTTGTGCCATCTCAGGACCCTTTAGACAAACTGAATACCAGTCAGCATGAACAAGTGCAATTTACTGTAGCCCCTTTTCTTTATGAAAATTTTTATAAGTTGTCTTTCATATTAAAAAATGAAAATGAGAAAATGTTTAAATTGTAGAATGTTTCTATTGTACTTTTGGTTTTCTTGAAAAATATTGATAAGCAATGCAGAGTGATCCCTCCTAAAAATACCTCAGTTCTTCTGCTTGAGAACACTAGCAGATGTCCTTAAAATTATTATAAGAAATATTTCATTCATGAACCAACATATAATAAACATTCATCTTAAATAATTCTACAGCTGGAAAATTGTGAAATATAATTTCCTTGAAAACTTATGTAATATAATTTAAAATTTTATTTTGTATAACTGCCACATTAAAACTGCTTCAAATTAAGAAAATAGTGTACAAAGACCTCACCTTTTTAAACAAATAAATAAAGGATACTGTTCACTTTGGCACTACATGAGCCTTTGCCTGAGGTTTTTACATGTGAACCACTATTCAGGTACAGTGAAGTAGGATTTGGCTACCGAGAAATAATTTGCACAAAATGTTAAAGGATCCAACTATTAAGTGAAGTATAATCTAATAGGCATGTCCTCTTTAAGCTAAAGTTTAATGTAAAATTGGAATCCTTGTCATTGGATACAAATATTTTGTATATTTCTCCTCTACTTTTTCTCCCTGTTTAATCTGTCCTTAAATGTAAAAATGCTGATCCCCAGAGGAAGTGTATCCACTCATAATATTTAACCGACCTAGAAAGGTGCATGTGCTATGATGTTTCAACCTCCTTCATTTTATATACAAGATCAGAGTGGAGATTATCATGCTTTTCTGCAATAATATAGCTCAAGTTTAAAGAAAAGCGAGCGGATTGGCCGGGCGCGGTGGCTCAAGCCTGTAATCCCAGCACTTTGGGAGGCCGAGGCGGGCGGATCACGAGGTCAGGAGATCGAGACCATCCTGGCTAACACGGTGAAACCCCGTCTCTACTAAAAAAATACAAAAAACTAGCCGGGCGAGGTGGCGGGCGCCTGTAGTCCCAGCTACTCGGAAGGCTGAGGCAGGAGAATGGCATAAACCCGGGAGGCGGAGTTTGCAGTGAGCTGAGATCTGGCCACTGCACTCCAGCCTGGGTGACAGAGCGAGACTCCTTCTCAAAAAAAAAAAAAAAAAAAAAAAAAAAAGAAAAGCGAGCGGATGTATGGAAGCGTGCTGGCTGATTTGGAGTCTCAATTCAACCTGCCTGGGATAAACCATTTCAGTATAACACCTAACTTTCCCCTACTCTTTCTAACTTCTACATTCGTTTATTGAGTTTTCCAGATAAGACAGCTACTTGACACAGGTTAAATTATTTTTCGAGAACTTGGAAATCATTCCAAGAGTTAGTGGCAAGAATGGCATTTCCTTTGTTAGAAATAGCAAAGAGTGTTTGGCCTCTCCTGGGCCTCTTTCACCTTGGTTTCTCTAAGACCTGGTAATACAGATGTAGCAAGAATTTAAAAGAGCATTTGATGAAGTGAACAAATAATAGCAACTGTCTACACTCTAGGAGTTATGTATGCGATTCAGTTGAAATAACTTTTCTTGGGTCTGTAATAGAAAAAATATCAAAGTAGCTGAGCTTTTAAAATAGATTTAAAAGACATTCCAAAGCTTTGTCTCTTTTAGCTAATTATGTAAAAGCTATGTTCTACTTTTCCTGCTTATATTTTACTTTTTCTAAATAAAAACTTAAATAAAAATAAAGTCTAAGATATGCATTTAAAAGTGATAGATGCCTCTTTTATACTCCTCCAAATATTTACAGACTTCTATCTCTAAATCTTATATCAGGATTACATGAAACATCATTTAATAATTCTTCATTTTGATGTTTGTGTGCAAACAGCTCTAATTTTGAAGAATATTAATTAATTCAAATAACATATATTAACAAATTAGGTGTTTTTCTTCCAACAGAAGTCTTAAAAATATATAAAATGTTTTAATATTAATGCCTCCACTTTAAAAAGTTATAAGAAAATGTATTCAATATAATTTCTTTGCCCAGACTTCATGAGAAAAATTCAGCAATAGTTCAACAGACAAAACGATTCAGAACTGGATGTTTAATGCTTAAGTGTTGATAATATTGGTCTCTTGAAACATAGAGTATTTGCTTGTGAATAAAATTCCATATGTGAGATTTGGATGAATTTGGACGAGAGCATTCAACATGTGTTTGATGAACAGTGGAACCCATGACAGATTAGATATCTAAATGGTCAAGTGGTAATATTTGAAACAGTTTATTAATTGAAAAACGCTTTGATTCGTGTCAATTTTCAACCATTGCTTACAAAGAAATTTTCTGCGTTTTAACTCTATCTTGAATTCACTAAATAATTTTTAAATCTGTAGTGCCTACTACACTAGGTACTGTTTTCGGCATGAAAAAAGTAGTAGTGAACAAGATGGATGTGTTCTCTGCCCTCATAAACTTGCAGTCAAGAGACTATGATAGCCAACAAGAGCAACGTTTTTAAATATTTCTAGCTGTGCAGTCAGTTTTATAGTTCATCAATCCTTTTATAGTTCATTAATCCTTTCCTAAGTGTATTTCTCACAAATTTGTTAATTCTCCTATGTTAATGCACACTTCGATAAATCAAATATATTTTACCTAACCTTAAATTCATGTAGCAGGTTTTGCTCTTAGTGCTGTGATAAGAATTAAATTAAAAAAAAAAAAAAAAAAACTCATGAAATACCATTTCACATTTACAGAAAGCAGTGTGATTCTTTGCAATGTAAAAGGAAAGTTCACTCTCAGAGCTGTTGTTGAAGCCCTACTGTTATGAGGATTTACGTAGTGGAAGTAGAGAAAAAGAAGAGAATATTCCCTGTGTTCTGACAACTGTTTCATCCTTTTCAGCAGCCATGATGCCTTCTCTTTTAACAGAGATGAATGTTTCCTAATGATAGAGGAGGGTTTTAGGCATTTTTTTGGAATCTGATTTTATTACTAGGCAAGTAATTCTGACAAACATTAACAAAATCTTGCCATTTTAGTGGGGTTTCAAAACAAGATTAGATTTTTAAAATTAAGGTAAAATGAACATAACATAAAAGATACCATCTTAACCATTTTAAGTGTACAGTTCAGTGACATTAAGTGCATTACATTGTTGTGCTATATTCACCAAGGGTTATTTCTTTTAATATAGGAAGAACTTCTTGATGACATTTGAGTAACATGCAGGGTCCTCAGGCTCAAGTTACTGGTCTACCTGAATAACATAAGTTGTGTACTGCCTGCACTCCTGAAATTTTTCACATTCTTTAAAAATTTAATTATTTGAAAATATACTTTCTATACATTTATTTTCATTTACTAGGCACTTTTGCAACAAAGACATGCTGCACATTTAAGTAGAGTTATACTTTTACTGGAGACAAGAAGAGCAGTCATTTTTACTAAGCATATCATAGTTGCAGCTCACAACTTTATCATGTTTCTAAACATGCTAAAACATAAAACATCAGTATATTCATTGTGCTCTATGAAATAAAAATTGAACTCATAATTCTATTTTGAACAACCGTCATGCATTTCCCAGATTTTTGCCTTTTTCCTAAATATCTGCTCCCTGGGCTCCACTCTGGCCTAAGCAATCATGATACCAAGGCCTAGAGGTCTCGAGCAGTGTTTCCTGATGAGTATTTGATGGAGTTACAAATTTACAAATTAATAGTATTTAGTAAAGTAGAACCGGGGGAAGGGGGTAGAATTGGTTGGATTTTATACTTGGTACCATAACTAGGAAACTCTGGATTAAATAGAACTAAATAGTATACTTTATTGCAGTACTTGTTGGGAGCCCAATATGTTGTGATGTGTGAATTTCTAGGAGGAAGATAGAGTACATAAAGAATTTCAAATTGTTTACTAGGAGTTCCTTTTTGTGAGGAATGTTTTGGAAAAACTAGTGTCTCAAGGAAAAGTTTTTGTGAAAAACAGAGATAAGTATCTACTTAAGTGAGCACTCAGAAGCGTCCTTGGTCGGGATGCCCTGATCACACATTTTCATGGTGTTTTTAGTCATTGCCTGAGAGAATTCTAAGCAAGGCCTATATTACTTTATACTTTCCCATGAATCCTCTGTGAGCTAGTACACATTTCTCAAAAGGGCCTTTGGAAATACAAATCAAAATGTTGATGAAGCTTTTAGAGAAATTTGCCTTTCTTGCCTGTCCAATTAATATGAGAAATTAATTTTTAAAACATTAAGGACAATTAGGAAGATGTAAAATACATTGTGTTCTTTTAAAATTGAATTTTATAAAAGTTACATAGGAATAAGTGTTAAAATATAAAAGACCAAAATTTTGCTAACATCTGGGCATTTTATAGAAGTTTTACATACCCTATTTTGAATAACCCGTGGGGTTTATTTAAATGCATCGAAATTCCAAAGAGAGAATGTCAAGTAGCACATTGCATTAAATCCGTTTTGAGAATCACTGAGTGGTGGCTGGCATGCCATGATTGAAGTGTGAGGATTCTAATAATGCTAGAGTTAAGTATTTTTAGCTACTGAATTTGATACTATTTATTAAATAAAACATTGAACATTAATTATCCAACAACTCTCCACAAACATACATATACACATAGACCTATCTATGATTTTGGGAGTTTCTTTTAGGATTATATATTTAAGACATCTTCTGTTAAAATGACATTAAAATTTCAAATTTTTACAAATAGATGTATACGCTTTAGTAATGAGAAAAATCTTTCTCACTTATAGATACCTGCAATTCAACATGATTTTTATAGACATCTATTTAAATTTAAAAATTAATAAAATGAGGAAATAAACCGAATCTCAATTTGTCAGGCTAAAATACAAACTCTATTCATACTTTGGAATACTTATCCTAGCTATATTATGTGTTGGATAACCAAAGAAAACAAAGGGGCAACAATTATGGAGCAGAGAATCTTATATGCTTGCAATCACAAAAGTGCAGAATTTAAAGAGACTTTAAAGCTTCCCCAGTCCTTTTGGTTCATAAGCAAGAAAACTGAGACTACTCAGAGAATTCAATCCTATAGTGAAAAAAATCACAGAACCAAGACTTTCTCATCTCTTCTCTCTGTTTTCTCATGTCTCTCATCTTATGTCTTTTGATTATTTCCTTTTGGTTTGGTTTTGTTTTTTTAAACTTTTATTTTAGGTTCAGGGGTACATGTGTAGGTTTGTTATATGGGTAAATTCATGTCACAGTGGTTTGTTTTACAGATTGTTTTCTCACCCAGGTACTAAGCCGAGTACCTGGCAGGTTTTTTTTCTGCTCCTCTCTCTCCTCCCACCCTCCACCCTCAAGTAGGCCCGAGTATCTGTTGTTCCCCTCTTCGTGTCCATGAGTTCTCATCATTTAGCTCCCACTTATGAAAAAAAGCTGATCATTAGAGAAATGCAAATCAAAACCACAGTGAGATACCATCTCACATCAATCAGAATGGCTAGTATTGAAAAGTCAAAAAATAACAGATGCTGGCAAGGTTGCAGAGAAAAGGGAACACTTTTCCCTTTTTGGTGGGAGTATAAATTAGTTCAAGCACTGTGGAAAGTAGTATGGCAATTCCTCAAACAGCGAAGAACTACCATTCGATCAGCAATGCTATTGCTGAGTATATACTTAAAGGAGTAGAAATCATTCTACCATAAATACACATGGGTGCATGTGTTTATTGCAGCACAATTCCCTTTTCTGAGATGTGAGACATTATTTTGGCAAGGAGGGTCAGTGAGTCTTACTTTACAGAAATCTCTTTGAATTCCAGCTTTAGTGTTACAGACCTTTCAAACTTGAGTTGTCACCATTTATTTGATTCCACACTGTATACGGGAGAAGTAGTTAAATGCAAATGTAAGAAATTAAAGCCAATGAGAGATTCATGGTCCTATAATGATTTAATCATCATTTAAGGAAAGTAATTTAAATATTCATGGTTTTTATATCTTATTTGGCATATGTTATTCAAACCTTATATTTTAAACACTATTTTGTCAACAGGTTTTAAGAATACCTTCAATTGACACAGCTTAACAATTTCTGTAATTAATGATAAACACAATTCTCAGAATTAATTCACACAAACATGACTTTTTTTTTTAAGTTCATTATCTAAGTGCCAAATAAGCCTCTGAGAAGCATCATTGGTGAGTGCCTCATTTGTAGCCGTAAGGAACAGTTGCATTCTCTTTATTTTGTTGTTGTTGCTGTTCATTAGTTTAGGAACTCTTGTGATAGGAACCCCATAAAGTATTAATGAGTTTATTCCCCTTAAATTTGACTAACCAAGTTTGCTGGCTTATATTTTACTTACTCAATCAAGACATATTTAAGGAAATTTAAGACAATTAACTAGAAATGAATAATCTGGATATGTGTCCTTCTAAAACAGTTTCTCAAACTTGATCGGGAGGTAGAACATCCGAATATCATTATACTCAAGGTAGTACATGAGTTATTAAAATATTGAATAATATATGAGCTGGAATCAATATTTCTTAGGGAAACTATATTATATAGGCATATTATATAAAAATCTGAAACATGCATATATAGGACCACAAAATTTTCCTAACTCTTTAGTTAGATACAATCACTTTTCTGAGAAATTTCCTCAATAAATTTTATATTACTTGGACATTCACTTTGCCAGACTCAATAATTCTTTGGCATCAAATTTTTTTTTAAAGAAACTCTTATTGGTGAAAATGTTAAATAAGAAAATCTAATCAAATGCAAACTTGAAGAAAGATTGGTCATATTCAACTAAGCAATGGAACCCTCTTCCCAAGTTGCACAGTTTGAGGACTATTAATTCAAAGTCTGTATTATAGTTTGTTGATTGAAAGGTAAACATGGCATCTGTTTTTTGATCTACATACATATAATTTTTTGAAATAAATGAAAACTTTATGCAATAATGTACTTTTTAAAAATAAACATGTGTCATATTATGACATTTATTTTAAATAGATGTTTTTATAATATGTTTTCTTTGTGATAATGTATGTGTTAAGAGTTGTAACTGAGGCCGGGAGCGGTGGCTCATGCCTGTAATCCCAGCACTTTAGGAGGCAGAGGCGGGAAAATCACGAGGTCAGGAGACAGAGAACATCCTGGCCAACATGCTGAAACTCCGTCTCTGTTAAAAATACAAAAATTAGCTGGGTGTGGTGGTGTGTGCCTGTAATCCCAGCTGCTCGGGATGCTGATGCAGGAAAATCTCTTGAACCCAGGAGGCGGAGGTTGCAGTGAACTGAGATCGCACCACTGCACTCCAGCCTGGCAACAGAGCAAGACTCTGTTTCAAAAGAAAAAAAAAAAAAAAAAGAATTGTAACTAAAACACTACTGTTGGGGTGAATCATCTACACTTGAGAAATTAATAGCCAGCTATTTACAAAGGCTAAATAAATCTGATATTTATTAGATCCTCCTCATTTAACTTGACAATATCAATTCACTAGTTGACATCATATTTTTCCACTCTAGTTATTTGAAAGAACCGGTTATGACAAATTAATCTTATTGAGAGTTATTTTTCTTTTTCCTTTCCTTTCTCTTCTTAATCTATTGTGGAATGAATTTATTGGTATTTTTCTTTTGGATGTTTTATACTTTTTTCTTTTTCTTTTTTCTTCTTCTTCTTTGTAAACTGTAAGAATATTTTATATTTTCTAACTTGCAGGGTTGGTACAAAAACCAAATTGTTTGTTTATGAGAGAATACTTCTTAAGCACTAAAGCAAGCTTGACCAACGCATGACCCAGGACAGCTTTGAATGCAGCCCAACACAAATTCATAAACCTTCTTAAAACATTGAGTTTTTTTGTGTGATTTTTTTTTTTTTCTTCTCATAAGCTATCATCAGTGTTAGTGTATTTTATGTGTGGCCCAAGACAATTCTTCTTCTTCTAGTATGGCCCAATTAAGCCAAAAGATTGGACATCCCTGCAATAAAGTATTTTATATGCTTCTATTATTACCCTTTTGTTCATGATTTAATCAGGCAAAATGCAGTGAATCAATTGGCTCCAATGTATAGATAAAGTTGTTTTTACAGATTTGTCCTCAAACTGATTATGTGCATTTATCTTTGGGTGGTAATAATAATTACATAATTGACTAATAACTTGTATCAAGTTATTAGTATATACCAGACAGTATAATAAGCATGTTTACAACATTTTACTTAATCTTCACAATAACTATTTGGTAGATATGATTAAGTGTCTGATTTTCCTTTTTAACAGTTGAATCTAATAACTTGCTCAGATCATATGGCTCCTAAGTGGAGCAGAACTCAGGTTTGCCTCGTTCCAGAGGCCACGTTTTCAACTATAGCATGCATGCAATTATAAAACACTACCATCTAGGATGAAAATCTATACCTGTAAATTTTGGAAAGTAATAAAATTTTGATGAATCCAAATTAGAATGAGTTCATACTCCAGTTGCTAATCAAGACACATATAGGTAGTCATCGTTTCAACCACCTTTATTTTTGATGCATAAAAAAAAACCTGTGAGTGCATTTTGTCTTTTGAGTGTTTTCTTTTGACATGTATATAAGCAGTGGTTAAACAAACAGTATCTCTGAATGACCTTAACTTTAACCAAAAAACATTCAGAGTAATTCCATCTCTACCATGTTCTCTCCCAAACCCCAATCAAAGTCTTAAAAATCAGAATGGAAAAAAAAAAATTCTTTTTGTTAAGCTGACTGTAGTATTGCACACTTTTATTCTTAGCTTCATAACAATATTTTGAAATACATGTTGTCCCTAGTTGCTTGTCCAGTTAACTTCAAACCTATGGCATAGACATTCTTTGCTAGTTTTCTTTTCACATTTTGTGGAATGTAATACTCCATTTCTCAGTATTCACAGTGATAGAGCGTACATTCTTCACTCAAAAACATTTGATAATGGCACTTTATAGCAAAAAATCTACCTTACCATTGTGTCTACACCTCTTCACTATGTGCCCTCAGCTACGTAAGCAGAACTTGACCTAGTCCTGAACTCATCACAACTCCATACATTTTTTCTGCTTGCAATGCTTTATGTTTCCTGCATGGCAAAGTTATTCATCCTTAAAGGCTCCTTCAAAGAGTCTTACCTACCCCTCAAACCCTACCCAAAATTATACAGAAAGTTTCTTTTAAGGCTTCTATAGCACAGGAGATAGTATGTAATGGGAGAAAAACAAATGATTTATATAATTCTCAATTGCATTAAAAATGAATTATAGACTGATCTACCTGTCAGGAGGCCTCTTCTCTCTTACAAAATTTAAAGCTCCTTGTTTAAATTTCAAATACCCACTCCACTTGTGCTATCATTGACTGGGAATAGCAATAGCCAAATGAACATATGTGAACAGTAGATGCCAAATAATGCAATTTTATTGAAATATGAATGTGGCTTTTTTGTTGGTGGAAGAATGTGCTGCTCTCCCACCATATATACTTGGTTCAAAAAATGCAGCATAAGGGAAAAACCAGATCCCATCTGTCAGGCAAAATGGCTATAAAGTGGAAAAATCAGGTTTTTAATGAATCCATTGAGAGTAACTTGAGTTATTTTTTAATGTAAGGGCAAATAAACTTTTGAGCAGAGTTACATAACCATGTAGTATTCTTTTAATTTATAGCTAGACCAAATTCAAATCCTGGTTTTAGCAAAATTAGAGTGTTCCCAAAAGAGAGAATGATTAGATAATACAAGTAGGCTTTTGTTGGCCTCTTCTTCTAAAATATAGCTCACAGTCTAAGAAGACTAGAACTCAATTTTCAATTCAAGACAAGCAAACATACCTCCATATATTCATGAGACTCACTGAACAACTCGACTTTATTTTTTTTTTATTTTCTTTAGCACATATCCCCAGTAAGAGTGTTGCTCTTTCACAGTCCGGTCGGAAGTAGTGTAGAATAAAGGCAGACACCTGTTCTTTCACCCGTTTTGGCCACATCTTCTAGCTCCATTTTAAGACTTCAATTTTGACAGTTTTTTTCCCCTAATCTACCAATAGAATCATTTGAAATATAACTCATCCGTAGGAATTAGATGGTTAGCAAAGAAAGAGCCTCTAAATTGAGAAATAATTATTATAATGTGTGTTATGTAAAGACCAAAACATTGCAGACAAACAGAGGTTTTTAGGGCTTGTCACTGTTAATATCTGTTGTTCTTGAGCACCATTATGCTTCACAATGCTTTTCTTCACAACAGGAGGGAGAATTTCACAGAAACGTGACTTTGAATCCAATATGCGTCCTGTACCAATTGAGTGGTCTTGGCCACTAATTTAACACATCTGTCTCAGGAAGGGAATAATGGTGTTATATCTACCTTGTGGGTTAATGTGAACATTTTCATGTTATGATTAAGCAGTACAGGTTGTTTGGGTAATTAGATATGAATCAAGTAAAGGCATTTTGTAAATTATTTGCCTCAGTCTTGGACTCAGGAAACCTTAGTTTGCATCCCAGCTCTACCTCTGGGCAGCTGTGTGAGTCAAGCACACTTAATCTTTCGAACTTCATTTATTCATCTGAACAGAGAGGAACAAAGTTCCTCACTCAAAGTTATAGTGGTTTAAATGAAAACAAAAAGCCCATCATCTGGAACATATAGATGACAAATGTAAGTTGAATCTGAACTACAGAATATAAATTTTCCACCTGTTAATAGTAATACCATTAACAACAATAATAATTGTGTTGCACACAGATTTCACATTCTTAATGTTGGGGCTCAGAACATAATAACCCAAAAGGTAGCACCTTAGTGCACTGAGTATTTTAAGTTGAAGGAACCTGAAAAATCACAGAAGCAGGAAGTTACTCTCTGACCTCCCTCCCTTCTCCCCTGAAGACCCTAATGTGACAGATGTTCTGCCCTGAATGTGAAGAGAAGTGTCACACTTCTTAGAGAGGCTAAGAAGAATCTGGACAGATAGACCTTGCTATGTTCCTTCCAGTTTATTACCATTAGATCATACACTTTTGTCCTCCAATCATACTTCTTCTGCACAACTATTCATAAAATACAGGTTCCCTGCGTTTTTGGCTCTTCATTTCTGACAGCTTCTATGTCATGTAGAACTATGGTTAAATAAATTTATTATGTTTTCCTTTTGCTAATCTGTTTTTCATTACGGGGGTCTCAGCTATGAACCTTGTGATGGGTTGAAGAAAATATGTTACTTTATCTCCTCTTCATTGCCGAGTGCAGAAAGCTGGTCTAAGCCCTGGATGTTACAGTTCTCCTGTCTATGGCATGTATTTGTATTTCAGAATCAAAGTAAAAGAAATCCACATTTTTAATATTATCAAAGAAACATACCCAAACAGCTGAATTATTCCTCTAGTATTTACACGTTTGAGTAGAATAGGTTTTCTAAATATCTAAGTTGCCTAAAATTCTAAATATCTTTATGAAGTTCTTTTTGTTAGAAGATAACTGGTCATGGGTATTTGAAAGAAAAGTTTCTAGGACTCTTTGGTTGTTTCCTAAAAGTATGGTGTTATAAAAACGTTTGCTTCCTACTCACAGTCAGTGAGAGGTAAGGGTATCACATTCATTGGGGACCACCCAAAGAATACCCTGGACTAGGGGACTTGGATGTTTAGGAAGATTGTTCAGAGAATGTTTTTGACCATTTCTGAGTGAGATAGTATAGAGAGTAATGGGGATGGAGGAAGGAACGGATAGCATAGGTTATGTCTGTGTGATTAGATAAATTGTCAGAATCAGAACCCATCTTATCCTCTGTGATTTGTCTAAAGCCCCCACGAGCCCCAAGTCAAGCACCCAGCCACACCGTTTATTGTACATAATTAACACATTGTGGTAAATTAAACAAGTCACTATTTTCTGTCACTTCTGATTCTACTTAAATCAGAGACTTTATCACGAGCAATTTGCCACTCTTTAGCATTGTTCTCAAGGGCAATTTGCCCCAGTGATTCTTCGCATAGAAAGTCAGCACTTTCTGGCAATACAGGAAGAAGGTGGGAGTCAGCTGGGTTAAAAACAGAGAAGAAAAGAAAAACCAACATCTCTGACCTGTAGAATGTGGAGCAAATATGTTGGCAATGTATAATAGAATCCAAGGTTGAAAGGGATCTTTCAAAAAAAACCTCAGTTTTAGTTCTCACAGAGTGAAGCAATCATTTTTATAACCGTATGTCTGATATCCACCCCCCACCCCACCTCTTCTTGAAAACCATCCATAATTCTTGAGTATCAGTCTGTTCCTTTGTTGCTAGAAATGTCTTTCTTAAGACAAGTGCTGTCTTCATAGAACCTCTAGTCTTGACAATCCTCTACTTGACAATTCTTCTAATAGTTGAAGGTAGCTTTCATGTTTCATTACTCTTTTTCTCCAAGTAAAAAAATCAGTGCTTTAATAGCTCCTGATATTGTTAACCAACCTCCTCTGAAGATACACAGTAAGTCCTTTTTGTAATTTCCAAAGCCATGGGGCTGTGGTTTAAAATACATTATTATCTAGAACTTAATTTTTTAAATTATGTAAGTAATATATGTATATTATGCTGAATCATTCATAATTCCACCCTGAAGTAACCACTGTTTACATTTTCATGTGCTTTTCTTTATGTATTTTATATCATTTTTTAAAATAGGTTATATAAATAATTTTGAGTTCTGCTTTGTTTCCAACGTTATGGTTCCAACAATTTTCTATGTCTTTAACGCTCTTTTAGAAGATGTCATCAGCAATTCATCCTATATCCAGTATTCTCTTCTGATAATACCTTCTTCTTGACCTCTTCACCCAAGTATCTGCAAAGATTCTTTTTAAAGTAGTTAGTCAACATCGGGAAGATGGCTACAAAGACTTGAAGAGCTGGCCTGGTAATCATTGATAACAAAACACTTCAGGTACAACAGAAAGCCAATGCTTTCTATTTGAAAAGTTAGCTTAAACTGAGAACACTTTCTTCTTTGTTGACTAAGTCTTCCTTCTTGAAAAGACATTTCTTAAGCAGATAAAGAAATTTACACCCTCAGTTCATAAGGTATTTAATGTTTATATTCTCATGATGACAAACGGAGAGCCATTAGCACAAGGAGACTCTCTCCTGATGACAGAGGTGGATCTCCAGTGAAAGGAACCAAGTGAAGGTAAAGCAGCACAAGGCTTTGTAACCATAGTTACTTTAAGTCTAAGATTATAAAGCTATTGTTTCCATTATGAAAGATGCATTAACATTCCTTTATGTCTACTCTTGGAAACCTTGTTATCATGACTAGCCTATTTACTTAGGTATCTCTCAAGAGGTGGTTAGACTTAACTAATTCTTAAACATTAACCTTGAAGATATGTTCTGGAGGGTGGGAGAAGGGTTTTACTCTTTGAAAATGGGATGGAGTAAATTCAATGAAATGCTCAAATTCTGAGCGTAGCAGAAACTTTACCTTATGGACTTAAGAATTTGCTTCTACTTAATCCAGAAAATTCTGGAAATGACCTCTTATGTCAATATGCATGCACTTGAATGAAGTGAAGGGTAAAATGGGGGTACTTTGGAAAGCAATCCTAAAAAGAGAATTGTTATGTATTTAGCAGCTAATCATTCTTTTAGTTGTAACAGCTGTTTTCTTGTAAATGGTGAAAATATTCATGGTAAAATACGAGAATCATTCATATATTCATGACAATGAAGTAGGATGTTCTTTTATGACTAGGCTGTTACCACATTAAAAGAAACTGCTGCCTCAGATTTTTTCTTTTCCCCTTTGTAGCAAATATTCTAACAACCACACAATTTTATCATTTGCGTTGAGCACTGACTACAGTAAACAACTGTATCATTGTGAAAAGCACTCTCTCATTGCTATTTCCATTTTTGAAGAAGGAATAGTAGTGTGAGTTGTTCCTAATTGTTTATAATAAATTTTCAGCGTTATGAAGTTTTTAACTTACTTTTCAAAAACATTCTAAATACCAGTCTTAGCCTTATTAAAGACTTTTTCTGAAATTATTTATTGCCTTGTGGAGCAAGAGGAACTTAACTCTCACTGAAAGCAGGCCTATATAATTTAATATGATAATCTTCCCCAATTAGACTCTACATGCTTACCTGGGTCCTGTGCATCCAGGAAATTTTGCTTGGACATAATTTTCTCAGAGAAGCCTTCTGTTTCTCTGCACCAAAGCAGCCATGCTACCAACACACTCCCTGATCATATTTTAAGTCCTCCTAGCACGCTAATTTTCTTTATGTGACTCAGCACATTTTAAATTCTTACTCAATTCTTGTCTTTTTCACCAAGTTTAAAACTATGTCAAAGTAAACTATCTATGCTTTCCTAGTGTTATTTCCTCAGGACCATGCATAGTGCTTTGCACATGGCTGGCCTTCCATAAATGTTTGCTGAATGAATAAAACCGATGCATTAAATGTGCTATGTTACGTTCCCTGAAGCATGAACTTTTCCATAATACCAGTTTTGTCTGAGAAAAAAAGATGAGAAGTGCAACTCCATGCTTTGGAAGGCAAAATCTAGAATATCTGACTTGACGCATGCCCATAGTTAGTGACATAGTCTACCCTCTTGGATTAAGCTTGAGACTTTCTCCCTCTCACCCCAACCTCTATTCCACCTCAGGAAGAGTATAAACATAAACCAAGGGCAGTATTGGGTCATGAGCAAGGATATGAAACCTTTTATATGACAATAGAAGTTAAAACATTTTGTGTTCCCATAGTAAATATTGTGATTGGGAAGAACTATTTGTCTCCTTGAGAAGAGTATAGAGACTTTTTCAACTTGACTGTTTCCTTGAGGATAAGGAAAGAAAATGCATTATTACAACTGAAAATGAATGAATGAAGATCCAGGGTAAATGTATTGTGGAAATAATATTTCATGGAAGATACTCCCACTTTATTCTAAGCACTGCCAAAAATGATTTGATGCTGAATGTAACATTCAGGGTAAAATAATAAGATCAGAAGGGAGTGTATTATAGTTATATTAATCTAGTCTGATCCTTTGAAATCTGTGTAAAAGTACTGACAAAGCAGTTATTTTCACATTCGGAAATGTATTATAATAAAAACATACTATCAAATAGATACATGTAAGACAAATAATAAATTGTCCTTGTTGAAGTGAATAAAGTTAGATTAAATTCACAATTACTGTAAAACCAGCATATTGTGAATAACAAACAAACAAAAAACCAACCTGTAGTCTGGAGCTCCATGTTCTAGTACAACTTTTTGTCTTAATATTATCATGAACATTATGATAAATTATCATAATCTGTTTGAGGTTTGGCTTCACCACAGGTAAAAATACACTTAAATTAAATGACCTTAAATATTCCTACCAACTTTACTATTGTATTAGTCCATTTTCATACCGCTGATAAAGACATATCCGAGGCTGGGAGGAAAAAAAGGTTTAATTGGACTTACAGTTCCACATGACTGGGGAGGCCCCAAAATCATGGCAGGAAGTGAAAAGCACTTCTTACATGGTGCAGTAAGAGAAAATGAGGAAGATGCGAAAACAGAAACCCCTGATAAAACTGTCAGATCTTGTGAGACTTATTCACTACCACAAGAACAGTATGGGGAAAACTGCCCCCAAGATTTAAATTATCTCCCACTGGGTCCCTCCCACACATGTAGGAATTATGGGACTACAATTCAAGATGAGATTTGGGTGGGGACACAGAGGCAAACTATATCATTCCACCCCGGCCCCTCCAAGTCTCATGTCCTCACATTTCAAAAACAATCATGCCTTCCCAGCAGTCCCCCCAAAGACTTAACTCATTTCAGCATTAACCCAAAAGTTCACAGTCCAAAGTCTCCTCTGAGACAAGGCAAGTCCCTTCTGTCTATGAGCCTATAAAATCAAAAGCAAGCTAGTTACTTCCTAGATACATTGGGGGTACAGGTATTGGGTAAATACAGCCATTCGAACTGAGAGAAATTATCCAAAAAAAGGGGGTTACAGGTCCAATGCAATCCAAAATCCAGGGGGGAAGTCAAATTCTAAAGCTCCAGAATGATCTCTTTTGACTTCAGGTCTCACATCCAGGTCACACTGATCCAAGAAGTGGGTTCCCATGGTCTTGGGCAGCTCCACCCCTGTGGCTTTGCAGGGTACAGTTTCCCTCCCAGCTTCTTTCATGGGCTGGCACTGTCTGCAGCTTTTCCAGGTGAATGGTACAAATTGTCAGTGGATTTAACATTTTGGGGTCTGGAGGACGGTGGCCCTTTTCTCTCAGCTCCATTAGGTGGTGCCCCATCAAGGACTCTGTGGCCCCCGCGGGTAGAGGGGGTGACCAGCAGGGACCCAGGAGGGACTCGGATTCCACATTTCCCTCTGCACTGCCCTAGCAGAGGTTCTCCATGAGAGCCCCGCCCCTGCAGCATACTTATGCCTGGGCATCCAGGCTTTTCCACACATCTTCTGAAATCTAGGCTGAGGTTCCCAAACCTCAATTCCTGACTTCTCTGCACTCGCAGGCTCAACACCACGTGGAAGCTCCAAGACTTGGGGCTTGCACCCTCTGAAGCCATGGCCCAAGCTCCATCTTGGCCTCTTTCAGCCACGGCTGGAGCAGCTGGGACACAGAGCACTAAGTCCCTAGGCTGCACACAGCACTGGGACCCTGGACCTGGACCGCTAAACATTTCCTCCTAGGCCTCCTGGCCGGTGATGGGAGGGCTTGCTGTGAAAACCTCTGACATGCCCTGGAGACATTTTCCCCATTGTCTTGGGGATTAACATTCAGTTCCAAGTTACTTATGCAAATTTCTGCAGCTGGCTTGAATTTCTCCCAGAAAATGGGTTTTTCTTACATTGTCAGTCTGCAAATTTTCCAAACTTTTATGCTCTGCTTCCCTTATAAAACTGAGTGTCTTTAATAGCACCCAAGTCACCTCTTGAATGCTTTGCTGCTTAGAAATTTCTTCCATCAGATACCCTAAATCATCTCTCTCAAATTCAAGGTTCCACAAATCTCTAGGGCAGGGGCAAAATACTGCCAGTCTCTTTGCTAAAACATAACAACAACACCTTTGCTCCAGTTTCCAGCAAGTCCCTCATCTCCATCTGAAACTACCTCAGCCTGGACCTTATTTTCCATGTCACTATCAGGTTTTTGGTCAAAGCCATTCAACAAGTCCCTAGGAAGTACCAAACTTTCCCACACTTTCCTTTCTTCTTCTGAGCCTTCCAAACTGTTCCAACTACTGCCTGTTAACGCTGTTCTAAAGTCGCTTCCACATTTTCAGGTATCCTTTCAGCTACATCCCACTCTATTGGTACCAATTTACTGTCTTAGGACATTTTTATGCTGCTGATAAAGACATACCCAAGACTAGAAAGAAAAAGAGATTTCATTGGACGTACAGTTCCACATGGCTGGGAGGCCTCAGAATCATGTCATGTGCATCTATGTGAAAAGAACTTCAACAGGCTTTGTGTGAGTAATAAATCTTTTTAATCACCTGGGTGCAGGTGGGCTGAGTCCAAAAAGAGAGTCAACAAAGGGAGTTAGGGGTGGGGTAGTTTTATAGGATTTGGGCAGGTAGTGGAAAATTATAGTCAAAGGGGTTATTCTCTGGCAGGCAGGGACAGGGGTCACAAGGTCCTCAGTGGGAGACCTTCTGAGCCAGGAGAAGGAATTTCACAAGGTAATGTCATCAGTTAAGGCAGGAACCAGCCATTTTCACTTGTTTTGTGATTCTTCAGTTGCTTCAGGCCATCTCGATGTATATGTGCAGGCTTGGGCTCAGAGGCCTGACATTCCTGTCCTCTAATATTGGTAAGAAAAGCAAAACAAGATAGTGGTGAAGTGTTGGGGCTGCAAAAATTTTTGGGGGTGGTATGAAGAGACAATGGGTGATGTTTCTCAGGGCTGCTTCGAGTGGGATTGGTGGCAGCATGGGAAACTAGAGTGGAAGAGATTAAGCTGAAGGAAGATTTTGTGGTAAGGGGTGATATTGTGGGGTTGTTAGAAGGAGCATTTGTCATATAGAATGATCAGTGATGGCCTGGATATGGTTTTGTATGAATTGAGAAACTAAATGGAAGACACAAGGTCCTAATAAGAGAAGGAGAAAAACAGGTATTAAAGGACTAAGAATTGGGAGGACCCAGGACATCCAATTAAGAGAGTGCCCAAGGGGGTTCAGCATGATTATTTGCTTGGTTGGTGAGTTTTTGAGCTCTATCCTTGAGTTTTTTATGTTGTCATATACCAGACCAGGTTGATTTAGGTAAAAACAACATTCTTCATTTAAAAATATACAGAGCCCTCCTTTTTCAGCAGTAAATCAAGGCCTATTCCTGTCTTATTATATTAATAATAAGAAAAACAAAACAAGATAGTGATGAAGTGTTGGTGTCATGAGGAGAATGGAAAGCTGTTTGGTCATGTTTGCAAATTGATTTTGGGGGGTAAGGAAAACTAGTGTACATGTGCCTGTCTAATTAACAGGTAGACACACATAGGTGGAGGAGCCACAGAGGAAGAAGAGACCTTGTGTAAGGCAAAACTGGAAATGTAAAGTGGGTGAAAGAATTGCAGTGTGTTTTTTAGCAAAGGTCATTTATCCACTCTAAGGGGGGGTTAAGAGTAGTGGTTAGGGGATAAGACCAGGGCCAGCTATGATGGTTTGGAGAAAAAATATAAGCCGGTAGTGTAGACAAGGGCAGAGCACTTATGGATAGGTAAGAACAAAGGATAACAGTATTACTAGACACAAGATAGCAGGGATGAAAAGTTTTTAGGATGCAGTCTAAGTAGTGGGGGTGACTGCGTAAAGCCCTGTTGCGGAGTAGGGTAAGGATGAATAGACCTAACAAGGTGAAAGGATGTATTAGGTTCATAAGGCTTACTACTGTTCTTTAGAAATGTGGGGGTGAGTTTAAGGGAAGTAGGAGTGAGTACTTGCAACTTCTAGGAGGAAGAGGAGATATCAGACTGGCTGGCTAACGGCCACAGCTTTATTCTGGAATGGTGAACCCAATGGGGAGGGTCCTGCAGGCAAACGGCAGTTGGGGTATTATAGATGACTAAGTAGGGTCCAGTCCATTGAGATTGTAGAGTTTGAAGGGTCAGATTCTTAACTGAGATTGTCCAGCTAGGGTGTCTTTATATGCCTGGGAATCTGGAGTAGGCAAGAGAAGATTAGCAGCCTGGCGAAATTCCTGTCTAGCCTGCTGGAGGACTGGAAGATAGTCACCTAGGGGGCTGCTGTCTGGGACGAAGTTGGGGCTGAGCAAGAAAGTGAATTATGTCTGACAGAAGGGAAGAAATGACCACAATGGCCTTCTCAGACCCTGTGGGAAAGGCTTCCACATATCCAGTTGAAAGTGTCTTTCCAGACAAGAGGCATTTTAGCTTCCTGACTTGGGGCATGGGAGTAAAGTCAGTTTGCCAGTCCCAGGCAGGGGAAAATTTGTTTCTGGACCAAATGTCACATGCATCTGTGTGAAGAGACCACCAACAGGATTTGTGTGAGCAATAAAACTTTTTAATCACCTGGGTGCAGGTGGGCTGAGTCCGAAAAGAGAGTCAGCAAAGGGAGATAGGGGTGGGGCAGTTTCATAGGATTTGGGTAGTAGTGGAAAATTACAGTCACAGGAGGTTGTTCTCTTGTGGGCAGAGGCAGGGCTCACAAGGTGCTGGGTGGGGGAGCTTCTGAGCCAGGAGAAGGAATTTCACAAGGTAACGTCATCAGTTAAGGCAGGAACTGGCAATTTTCACTTCTTTTGTGATTCTTCAGTTGCTTCAGGCCATCTGGATATATATGTGCAGGTTTTGGCTCAGCGGCCTGACAGTGGGAGGTGAAAGGAACTTCTTACATGGGGCAGCAAGAGAAAATGAGGAAGACACAAAAGTGGAAACCCCTGATAAAACCATCAGATCTCATGAGACTTATTCGCTACCACAAGAACAGTATGGGGGAACCACCCCCATGATTCAAATATCTCCCACCAGGTCCCTCCCACAACATGTGGGAATTATGGGAGTACAGTTCAACATGAGATATGGGTGGGAACACAGAGCCAAACCATATCAACTGCTTTGTGACCCAAAATACTCCAGGTGTTCAAAGACCTCAAGATGGCTAGCAATGATGCTGCTTCTTGCATTGGAAGGGAAGAGGAGGTGTGCTGAAAGGAATAAGCTAATGAGAAGATAGAGGTGAAGAGAAGGCAACATGTTTGTGGATTAGCATATGAATAAATGCATGAAAAAAAATGTGTATCAGTTACCTAGGGTTGCCATAGCAAAGTACCACAAACTGGGTGGTTCAAAAAGACAAGAATTTATTGTCTCACAGTTTTGTATGATGAAAATTTAAAACTTAGGTGTTGGCAGGCCCATGTTCCCTCTGAAACCTACAGGGAAGAATCCTTTTTCTAGCTTTTGGTGGTGTGCTGTTAATCTTTGACCTGCCTTATGATGCAGATGCATAGCATGTCTAGCACGGCATTCATCTTGTGTCTCTATCTCATTCCATGGATATCTTCCTACAAAGACATCAATCAGATTTAGTTAGGGATCCAACCTACTCTAGTATGTATGACTTTATCTTAATTAATTGCATCTGCAATCAGTCCATTTCCAATAAAGTCACATTCTGAAGTACTGGGGGTTAGAACTTCAACATATCTTTTGGGAGAAGATGTTATTCAACTCATAACAAATTGCATCTGAGATAATCCTCAAGTAATTTTTCTCAATCTTTTATCCAGTATTGCCCCACTAAGACACCCCTTTGGATATCTTCTTCATAATTGTTCCTCCAAGAAATGTTAATACCACAGATCTATTCCATATCCCTTTAAATTATTTAGCGCTTTGGAAAATCAAACACCATTGTTGTATCTAAGAATCTAAGGGTTTTGTTTTGGGTTTTGTTTTTTGCCTATCAGGAAGTATCCATTTTTATGTTCTTGATAATTGAGAATACATGTTGAGAATTAGGGAAAAATTCATATTGTATGATCAAAGGAAGCCTTTTAATATATATGGCTATTATTATATTGTATCATAATATACATATAATAATAATATATGTTGCTTTTATTTTGTTTGCCTGGACCAAGACATTTTCTCTGTTATAAATAAAATGCTAATATTGTTTTGTTTTGTGTTAGAGAGAAATTATATAGTAAACATTTTGAATTATTCTTTCTTAACAGTTTTCTTATTTTCAGGGTATTAAAATGGTTATTCCATTTTAATGGAATTCCAGGGTTTGTTTTTTTTTTTTTTTTTTTTTTTTGGTTTTTTTTTTTAACAGAGTCTTGCTCCGTCACTCAGGCTGGAGTGCAGTGGCGTGATCTCGGCTCACTGCAACCTCCGTCTCCTGGGTTCAAGCAATTCTCCTGGCTCAGCCTCCTGAGTAGCTGGGACTACAGGTGCATGCTGCCATGCCCGGCTAATTTTTTGTTTTGTTTTGTTTTGTTTTTTGTATTTTTAGTAGAGACAGGGTTTCACTGTGTTGCGCAGGCTGGTCTCGGACTCCTGAGCTCAGGCAATCCGCCCGCCTCAGCCTCCCAAAGTGCTAGGATTACAGGCATCAGCCACTGTGCCCAGCCTATTCCAGGTAATTATAATCCAGATTATTTCATTAATTACTTGGAGCCATAAAATATGTGGAATTACCATGGATATCTGAAAATGAGTTTTAAAAATTTTATTTTTTCATCGGAAATACTCTTGGCTGTGGTTTGAATAAATTCTTTTTCATGTTGTATATAAGTTAAATGTATGAAAGCAGGATAAAATGATCTAAGATTCTTTGTAATACCCATGCGGGTTTCAGGCTTTTTTAATTGGAAGTCAATATATGACTAAGTTGAGTGCATAGGAAAGAAATCTTGGTAGAGAGAGCATTGCTACTGTAGATGAATTACATATGTTCTAGACAATACATTTTGCTAAGAGAAGAGATCAAAAAGACAAAAGGACAAAACCAAGAGAAAGAGGTCTCAAAACCAAGAGGGAGCTAGAAAGGAAGCTGTCTTTGTTCACAAGCGACATAATTGTCTATGTAGAAAACCTGAAAGAGCCAACAAAAAACCTCCTGGTACTAATAAGCAAATATAAAAAGGTTGCAGGATGCAAGATTGATATACGGAAGTCTATCACTTTCTTATACATCAGCAACGAGTAAGTGTAATTTGAAATTAACAACACAATACCATTTACATTAGCACCCTAAAATATAAAATATCTCAACATCTTGAGATATTGAGGGTTCAGGTAAAGACCACTGCAATAAAGCAAATATTGCAATAAAGCAAGTCACACAAATGTTTTAGTTTCCCAATGCATACAAAAGTTATGTTTATATTATATGTAGTCTATTAAGTATGCAACAGCATTATGTCTAAAAAGCAATATATATCCCTTAATTTAAAAATACAGTGTTGCTTCCAAATGCTAACAGTCATCTGAGACTTCAGTAAGTCATAATCTTTTTGCTTGTGGAGAATCTTGCCTTGAAGTTGATGGTTGTGGACTGATTCAAGTAATGTTTAGAAAAGATTGGGATGGCTATGACAATTTCTTAAAATGATACAACAATGAAGTTTGCTGCCTTGATTGACTCTTTCACTCACCAAAGATTTCTCTGTAATGTGAGATGCTATTTAATAGTATTTTACCCCCAGTAGAATTTCCTTAAGAATTGGAGTCAATGCTCTCAAACCTTGCTGTTCCTTTATTAATTATGTTTATGTAATATTCTGAATCCTGTCTTGAAATTTCAACAATATTCAAAGAATCTTCAGTAGGAATAGATCTCACCTCAAGAAATCACTTTCCTTGTCATCTAAAAAAAGCAACTTCTCACCCATTCAAGTTTTATCATGAGATTACAGCAATTCAGTCACATCTCCAGGCTCCTTTCCTAATTCTAGTTCTCTTGCTATTTCTACCACATCTGCATTTACTTCCTCCATTGAGGTCTTGAACTTCTCAAAGTCATCCATGGTTGTTGAAATCAATTTCTTCCCAACTCCTGTTTATATTAATATGGTGATGTCTTTCATGAATTATAAATGTTCTTAATGGCATCGAGAACATTAAATCCTTTCCAGAGGTTTTCAATTTACTTTTCACACATGCATCAGAGAAATCACTATCTATGCAAACTATAGCTTTATGAAATGTATTTGTTAAATAATAAGACTTGAAAGTCAAAATTGCTTCTTGATCCATGAACTGCAGAATGGATGTTGTGTTAACAAGCGTGAAAACAACATTAATCTCCTGTGCATCTCCATCAGAGCTCTTGGGTGACCAGGTGTGTTTTCAATGAATAATATTTTGAGAGGAATCTTTTCTTTCTGAGCAGTAGGTCTCAAAAGTAGTCTTAAAATATTCAATAAACCATGCAGTAAACAGATGTGCTCTCTCATCCAGGCTTGGTTGTTCCATTTATAGGGCACAAGCAAAATAGATTGGGAATGATTGTTAAGAGCCCTAGGATTTTTTAAATGGTAAATGAGCATTGACTTCAACTTAAAGTCACCAATGGCATTAGCCCCTAACAAGAGAGTCAGCCTATGTTTTGAAGCTTTGAAGCCAGGCACTTACTTCTGTCTATCTATGAAAGTCTTAGATGACATCTTCTTCCAATATAATACTGTTTTGTCTACATTGAAAATATGTTCTTCTGTGTAGCCACCTTCATCAATTATTTTAGCTAGATCTTCTGGATAACTTGCTGTCACTTCTACATCAGCATTTGAAGCTTCACCCTCCACCATTATGTTATGGAGAGAACTTCTTTCCTTAAACCTCATGAACAAACTTTTGCTTGCTTCACACATTTCCTCTGCAGCTTCCTTACCTCTCTCAATCTTTATAGAATTAAAGAGAGTTCACAATGCAAAGGAAAATTGTGGACCATTGAATCTTTTCCAGAAGAGCCCTAGCTTTTGGCCTACCTTAGCTTCTGACATGCTTTCCTCACCAAACTTAATCATTTCTAGTTTTTGATTTAAAGTGAGAAACAGCTTACTACATAGATGATGAAAAAATCTGTACAAAAGTCACCATGATACAAGTTTGCCTATGTAACAAACCTGCACATATACCCCGAACTTAAAAGTTAAAAAAAAAAAAAAAGTGAGAAACATGTGACTCTCCCTTTCACTTGAATACTTACAGGCCGTTGTAGGGTTATTTATTGACCTAATTTTAATATTTTTGTGTGTCAGGGCATAGAGAGGCCAAGACAAGGGAGAGAGACAGGGAAATGGCTGGATGATGGGGCAGTCAGAACACACACAACATTCATTAAGTTAACCATCTCATATGAACAGTTTGTGGCACACCAAAACAATCACAATAGTAACATTAAAGATCATGGATCACAGATAACGAAAACAGATATAATAATAATGAAAAAGTTTGAGATATTGTGAAAATTACCAAAACATGACAGAGAGACGTGAAGTGAGTACATGCTGTTGCAAAAATGGCACCAATAGACGTGCTTGATGCAAGATTGCCATGAATATTTAACTGTAAAAAATACAGTATCTGTGAAGTGCAATAAAGTGAAACACAATAAAACAAGTTATGCCTTAAATATACCTTAGGTATGCACTTAGGAATAAATCCAACAACATTTTGTACAAGATCTATATGATGAAACATGAAACATCCTGCTGAAAGAAATCAATGAATTAAATAAATGGATATTCCATATTCATTAAGAAAAATATAATATTTTCAAGATGTTCTTCCCGCCTTGATCTATATTCAGTGTAATCCCAGTCAAAATTCCAGCAAATCATTCTGTGAATTTTGGTAAACTATGTCTAAAGTTTATGTGGAGAGACAACAAGAGACTGGCCAACACAATGTTGAAAGAGAACAAAGTTGAAGGACTAGTAATACCCAACTCTAAGACTTACAATAAAGCTATAGTAGTCTTACCATATGACTCAGCAAGTGAGTTTCTTGGTATTTACCCAAAACGTTGAAAACTTACATCCACACAAAAAGCTTCACACAGATATTTATAGCAGCTTTATCCACAATTGCCAAAACTAGGAAGCAAACAAGATATCCTTCAGTAGAGTGAATGGATAAGTAAATGGTGGCACATTTTCATAATAGAATATCATTGAACACTAAAAGAAATGAACCATCAAGCCATTAAAACACATGGAGAAACCCGAAATACGTATTACTGAGTGGAAGAAGCCAGTCTGAAAACCCTAAATATTGTATGATTACAACTATATGACATTCTGGAAAAAGCAAAACTATGGAGGCAATGAAAAAAATCAGTGGTTGTCGGGGAATGTGGGGAAGGAGGAATGAATTAGAGGAGTACTTTTTAGGCCAGTGGAACTATTCTTTATTCTTTATGATATTATATTAATGGATACATATCATCCTACATCTGTGAAATCCATAAAATGTATACTAGGAGTGAACCCTAATGTAAACTATAGATAAAGACTGATGATGTATTAATGTAAGTTGATCAGTTGTAACAAATGAACCATTCTGATGTGGGATGTTGATAGTAGGAGAGACTATGTATGTGTGGGGGCAAGGAGTATATGGGAACTCTGTACCTTTCACTAAATTTCTCTGTGAACTGTTCTAAAATATAACACCTATTAAAACAACAACAGCAAGAAGGAGAGAGAGTTTCAAGAAGAAAAGATGGATCATTGCTTCTAAGAATTAATCTGGTAAGGGAAGAATGGTAAGGACTGAGAAATAAAAGAAATGAATCTTTATTTGCATTGAGTCTTTATTTGTATTCAAATATCATGGAGTAGGTAATACCAAATAACAATAGATGTTACTTGTACAGATTTATGAAATTTTAAATGATGGCTTTCACATTTTGATTTGATTTGAATGTTTAATTATGCATGATAGCTTGTGAAAGATATCTGCAAATTAAATATGAATATCTTAGAATAGTGCACCAAACCCATACCACATAATAGAACAATTGCCCAATTATGTTCCTGAGACAGAGTTGTAATTTCTAGAACAGATCAACCTAGGGGCTTTGTCTGAGTCCTGGTGGGGATTGAAGCTCTATTTTCCACTTAACTTACCCTTAGGAATACGGATAGTCCCCAACTTATGATGGTTCAACATGCAATTTTTTGACCTTACAATGGTGCAAAAGTGATATGCATTCAGTGTGAACAGTACTTTTATTACGGTTTTGTGTTAGATTTTTCCCATAATGTAGGGTAATGGAAGTGTTCTGAGCATGTTTAAGGTAGGCTAAGCTAATCTATGACATCTGGTAGATTAGGTGTGTTAAATACATCTTTGACTTATGATATCTTCAACTTACAGTAGAGCTCAACTCATTGTAAGTCAAGGAGTATCTGTATTTAAACTATGGCTGCTAGCTTCTCTCTCCTGGGGCAATCACTGTCCTATGAGGGCCTCAACACTGCAGTGGGTTTGACCTCTAGGAATTCCACCAGGTTCTCATGGTAAAGAGCCAAGAAAGATCACTTTGTGGTTCTGGGAATTTGAGGTGAAAAGTAATCATCGTGAAATATGCTCTGAGTGTTCTCCATAACAAAAGCCTACTTTTTGGATGAAAATAGTCTCCCAAAACCTCTGCCAAAATCACCTGAGGGAAAAGCATTTTCCTGACTCCAACCCAGCCTACCCCCTGCTCCTAGCCTACCCCCTTATCCCCAGCCTTCCTGTGTCACTTAAGGGATGTGAAAAGCTAAGAAACAGTTGTGAAGGACACAGGCCAGGGATATAGGCCCACTAAAAGAACCGAAATGTAATCATAAGATTATAGAAAGCTTCCCTTCTTCGGTATTTTACAACCATACCAACAGGACTCTGTTTAATAACAGTGGGTTATAGCTGAAATAACTGCAAGATGCAGACTCTATCAAAGAATTTCTTAAGAAAAGTCCAAAGAAAATAGGGGAGACAAAAAAACGACACTATAAAAGTTTTAAGCCTCTGGAACGCACAGCCATAGCAAATATTAAATAAAGCCCAACTCCTAGCTGGATTAATATAAATCCTCACAGTAAAACATACTCACCTTACTTTCCATTACCTGACACACCTTTAAAAAAAAAAAAGAAAGAAAGAAAGAAAGAAACATTACAAGTCATGCTGAAAGGCAGGAAAAAGTACAATCTGAACAGACAAGAAAAACATCAAAAATCTGACTTGAGTATGGCATAGATTTTTGAATATCCTTAACCAAAATGCTTAGGGCAGAAATATTTTTAGATTTTGGAATATTTGCACTATGTTTATCAGTTGAGCATCCCAAATCTGAAAATTCAAAATCTAAAATGCTCCAATGAGCATTTCCTTTGAACATCACATCAGCACTCAAAAAGATTTGAATTTTGGGGTATTTTGAATTTTCAGATTTGAGATGCTCAACCTGTACCGGACAGAGACTTTAAAACAACTGTTAATAATAACAAAAGGGCTATAATGCAAAAAGTTGACAACATTCAGAAACACATGGATAAAGCAAGCAGAGGGATAAAACCCTAAGAAATCATCAAAAGGAAATCCTAGAAAGCAGAAACACTAACAGAAATGAAGAATGCCTTTGATGAACTCAAGAACAGACCAAGCACAGCTGAGAAAAGAATCAGTGAACTTGAAGATAGAAAAATAAATTAGAAAAGAACACCCAAATACTGTGAAACAATTTTAAAAGGTATAATGTATAGGTAATTTTGATACCAGAAGGGAAAAAACAAGAAGCTTAAGTGAAGAAATATTTGAAGTAAAAATCGCTGAAAATTTTACAAAATGAATGGCAGAAACAGTTCAGAAAACACTAAGCAGGATAAATAATAGCAAATATATAACTTTATATATTATATTTGAGCTGTAAAAAACTGAGGACAAGAAGAAAATCTTGAAAGAAGCCAGAGGGGGCCAGGTACTGTGGCTCACACCTATAATCCCAGCACTTTGGGAGGTCGAGGCTGGCAGATCATTTGATGCCTGAGTTCGAGAATAGCCTGGCCAACATGGTGAAACCCCATCTCTACTAAAAATACATAAATTAGCCAGGCGTGGTGGTGCATGCCATAATCTCAGCTATTCGGGAGGCTGAGGCATGAGAATCACTTGAACCCGGGGGCTGGAGGTTGTAATGAGCTATTATCGGGCCACTGTACTCCAGCCTAGGCAACAGAGCAATACTGTATTAAAAAATACAGAAAAAGGAGCCAGCGGAGGGAAATATACCCTTGCTTAGAGAGGAGCAAGGTTAAGAATTATAATGCACTTTTTATCAGAAACCATGCAAACAAGAGTAGAGTGGAGTGAAATATTTATAAAGTTTTGAAAAAATAAAACCACCGACTTTGAATTCTGTATCCACCAGAATCATTCTTCAAAAGTAAGGGAGACATAAGCACATTCTCAGACAAACAAAAAGGCAAGTTACATTGGTCCAGAAACTTAGAACTACATCAATAAAGGAAAAACACTGGAGGAGAAATAAATGAAGGTAAGATAAAATCTTTTATCTTTCTTATCCTTAATTTATCTAAAAGATAATTGTTTAAAGCAATTATAGTAATAAATTACTGAATGATTATAGCATGCAAATAAGTGAAATGAATGATAGCAATGTCATTGAAAATGGGAAGAGGAATTGGGAATAATCTCTTACAAGGTAATTCCCCTACAAGTGAAATGGTAGAGTACTATTTCATGTTAAACTTAGAGTCGTTAGGCTGGGTGCGGTGGCTCAAGCCTGTAATCCCAGCACTTTGGGAGGCCGAGACGGGCGGATCACGAGGTCAGGAGATCGAGACCATCCTGGCTAACACGGTGAAACCCCGTCTCTACTAAAATACAAAAAACTAGCCGGGCGAGGTGGCAGGCGCCTGTAGTCCCAGCTACCTGGGAGGCTGAGACAGGAGAATGGCGTGAACCCGGGAAGCGGAGCTTGCAGTCAGCTGAGATCTGGCCACTGCACTCCAGCCTGGGTGACAGAGTGAGACTCCGTCTCAAAAAAAAAAAAAAAAAAAAAAAAAAAAAAAAAAAAAAAAAAAAAAAAACTTAGAGTCGTTAAAAATATATATTGCAAACTCTAGGGTAACCACTGACTTTTTTTTTTTCAAGAAAAGAGAGGAAATAAAATGGAGCTAAATAAAATTCTCAACTAAATTAGAGAAAGCACAAAATAAAATGAGGGGGAACAAATAACAATAAGGCAAATAATAGAAGACAGTTACAACATGGTAGATACTAATCTAGCTTCATCAATACTCTCTTTAAATGTAAATGATCTGAAATGCTGCACGTTCTCACTTATAAATGGGAGTTAAACTTTGGGTACTCATGGACATAAAGATGGCAACAGTAGACCAGGGACTACTAGATGGGAAAGGGCGGATGAGAGTTGAAAGGCTCTTGGGTACTATGCTTAGTACCCAGGTGATGGGATCATTTGTACCCCAAACCTCAGCATCACACAGTATACTCAGATAACAAACCTGCACATGCACCCTCTGAATTTAAAATAAAAGTTACAAAAGAAAAAAAAGCAAAAATTAAAATAAATAAATAAATAAATATTAATTATCTGAATATACCACTTAAAGGACAGAGGTTGTCAGAGTGGATTTTTTTGCAAACACTACCATATGTTGTCTACAGGAAAGCCACTTTAAATATAATGGCACAGATTGCTTAAAACTAAAGAGATGGGGAAAGATATGTCATTACACTAATCAAAAGAATGCTGAAGTCGCTATACTAATTTCAAACTAAGCAGACTTCAGAACAAGAAAACATGTTAGAGATAAAGAAAGGCCTTAAATAACGGTAAAGGGGTTGATTCTCCAAGAAGATATAACAATCTTTAATGTGTATACAATTAACAACAGAGTATAAAAATACATGTGGCAAAAATTTATGGAACTGCAAGGAGAAATAGACAATCTACTCTTATAATAGAAGACTTCACTACACCACTTCCAGGAATTGATAAATCAAACAGGCCAGAAAGTAAGGACATAGTTAACTTGAACAGCAGCATCAATCAACTGCATCTAATTGACATTGATAGAATACTTCATCCAACAGCAGCAGAATAAACATTCTTTTCAAGCTTACTTGGAAAATTCACCAAGATAGACCATATTCTGTGTTACAAAACACATCTTAATAAATTTAAAATAACAGAAATCATATAAGGTGCTCTGAGATCACAGTGGAATTAAGCTAGAAATCAATAAAAGAAAGATAGATGGAAAATGCCAATGTATTTGGAAATTAAACAACACACTTTTAAATAAAAAATAGGTCAAAGAAGTCTTAAGGGCAATGAATAAAAATGAAAATAAAATATTCAAAAGGATGGGATACAACACAAGCAGTGCTTAGAATGACTTTTTTTTTTTTTTTTTTTTTTTTTTACCAGGGTCTCACTCTGTCACCCAGGCTGGAATACAGTGGTATGATCACAGCTCACCATAACCTTGACCTCCCAGGCTCAGATGATCTTCCCACCACAGCTTCCTGAGTAGGTGAGATTACAGGTGTCCACTATCATGCCTGACTATTTTTTGTAATTTTTGTAGAGACGGGATTTTGCCATGTTGCCCAGGCTGGTCTCGCCTGGGCAACAAGTGATCCACCCACCTCAGCCTCCCAAAGTGCTAGGATTACAGGTGTGAGACACAATGCCCGGCCTAGAGTGACATTTATAGCATAAAATGCAAATAATTAGAAAAAAAGAAGGATCCCAAATAAATAATCAAAGCTTCTGACTTAGGAAAATACAGAAAGAGCAATTTAAGCCTAAAGCAAATAGAATGAAATAATAGAAATTAGGGCACAAATGTTTGAAATGATCAATAACTTTGCTATACCTTTAAGTAATCTAATCAAGAAAAAAAGACAAAAATTAACAATATGAGAAATGAAAGAGGGGTCACAACTACTACTGTTCCTACTGACATTAAAAGAATAATGAAAAAATACTATAAACAACTCTATGCCCACAAATTTGGTAACTTAGATTCAATGGACCAATTTTTTGAAAGGCAAAAACTAAAGAAGAAAGAGACAAGTTCATTCAAGAAGAAAGAGATAATTTTAATAGTCAAAAGAACACAGAAGGCAACTGAAAGGATTTCCAATGACTAAAGGTGTAACAATTTCAACAATAAAATCACCAGTGTTGAATTATGACCAAACTATAGTATATTCAAACTATAATATACTGAACTATAATAATGTTATGTCATATACTCATGAATGTTCATCCATGAGTCTACACTGATATAAGACATTGTTAAATAAATAAATAAGTGGACTAAAAGAGATAAATTTATCATTCAGATAAATTCTAAATAATTTGTGTATATTCTCCACCCTAAATGAAGTAAAGCATAACTTTCCATTACTGAAGTATGAGCTGCTCATAGTGACATCTTTCCAAATAATACAGTATGGAAAGAGGGAATGAAGAGAGTAACTTTACAGTGAAGAACCCTTATAAATATTCCTTCAGCTAGGTGATCAAGAATAACATCAACAATTATGTCAGCATGTTGATAGTATGTACCCTTTATACAATGTGATGAAAAGGGTAGCGTACTTCCGTGATTGTTCCCAAAAGACTCATCCTCAGTTTAATCATGAGAAAAACAACAGCCAAAGCACAATAGAGAGTCATTCTGCAGAATACCTGATCAGTACTCCTTTAAATGGTGAAGGTCATCAAAACCAAGAAACATCAAGAACTGTCATAGCCAAAAGGAGCTTAAAAAGACATGACAACTAAATGTAACATGATATCTTGGTCCATTTGTGCTGGTGTAACAAAATATTTATTTCACACAGTTCTGGAGGCTAGTAAGTCCAAGATTAAAGCCACCAGCAGGTTGCATGCTGGGCGAAGACTGCTCTCTGCTTCCAAGATGCTGCACGCTCTGGAGGCGAGGAATGCCATGTTCTTAGAAGAGCAAAAGAGCAAAAAGAGCCTAAACTACTTGCCTGCAGCTCTTAAGGCACTAATCCATTCATAAGGGTAAATAATAATGTGTCAATATTTGTTCATTAGTCATAACAAATATACCATACTAATGTAAGATGGTAATAATAAGGGAACGTATGTGTTTATGTGGTTGGGGGGACATGGGAATTCTCTGTAGTATCTCTGCAATTTTTTTTTTTTTGAGACAGAGTCTTGCCCTGTTGACCCGGCTGGAGTGCAATGGTGCACTCCATCATGTCTGGCCTGCAATCTTTATCTAAATCTAAAACTGTTCTACAAAAGAAAGTTTATTTTAAAAATAATGACTCTTCAATGCTTGGCAATCTTACTCGATGAAAATTATTTTCCTTTGAACATGGTCACATCAAATGTTATTTACTCAAGTTGTCCTATAATAGAATAGGGACTGTATCAGTTTCCTAGGGCTGCCATAACAAAGTAACACAAACTGGGTGGCTTAAACACCAGAAATTTATTGTCTCACCGTTCTGGAGGATAGAAGTATGAGATCAAAGTGTTGGCAGGGTTGGTTCTTTCTGAGGGCTGTGAGAAAGAATCAGTTCCATGCCTCTTGCCTCGCTTCTTGTGGTTCACTGGCAATCTTTGACATTCCTTGGCTTGTAGATTCATCACCCTGATCACTGTTTTCATCTTCATATGGCATTCTCCCATGTGCATGTCAGTCTGTGTCCAAATTTCCTTTTTATAAAGATACCAGTCACATTGGATTAGGCTCTACTCTAATGACCTTCTCTTAACTTGATCACCTGCAAAGACCCAATTCCCAAATAAAGGTCACAGTCGCAGGTAATGGGATAATACTTTGAACATCTTTGGTGGGGAGACATTACTTAATCCATAACAGAAAGTCTTTGAATCCAAAATATCCATTTGTTCATCTAGAAAGTCACCTCACTCATTGAGTGTCTCATAGGAGAGTGGTAGTTCTTGGATAGTGCTAATATTTTTTAACAACACTGTAACTTATATTTACTGAGAATGACCTGGAATTAACTATCTGGGCCTTTTATAAAGCCAATCAGATTTCAGGCTTTACTACATTTGCACTGACACCATCATAACTAAATCTATAGATATAACTTTCAACTACTTCTTAAATTGCCAAGAATTTTTTTTTTTTTTTTTTTTTTTTTTTTTTTTTTTTTTTTTTGAGACAGAGTCTCGCTCTGTCGCCCAGGCTGGAGTGCAGTGGCCGGATCTCAGCTCACTACAAGCTCAGCCTCCCGTGTTTACGCCATTCTCCTGCCTCAACCTCCCGAGTAGCTGGGACTACGGACGCCAGCCACCTCACCCAGCTAGTTTTTTGTATTTTTTAGTAGAGACGGGGTTTCACCGTGTTAGCCAGGATGGTCTCGATCTCCTGACCTCGTGATCCGCCCGTCTTGGCCTCCCAAAGTGCTGGGATTACAGGCTTGAGCCACCGCACCCGGCCAATTGCCAAGAATTTTTAAGCTCAAGTGAGCTTACATTGGACTTGCATATGCATATTTTTCTCTTCTTGTCCCTGTTCTACCTCTTCATCTTCCCCACTTTCAACTATATTTAAAAGACAAAGTGTCCAAACATGTTCATAAAGCACAGAAATGAACAATCAGGAATAATTTTTTCAAAACCTAGTTCAAAGAAATTCGGTCTTCCCAGCCAAGCCTGTTGGAGATACTATGTAGCAGCATCTAGGCACATTCTATCGAGTAGATTATGGACTCCTCAACCAACCGGATTCATAAACTCACTTATGTGGACATTTACCATATTCCCCTCCTGGTCATAAGTATTATAAATAAGTAAAATATGCATGTTAGAGAGTATGTTAAATGTTACAAGTGTTTGGGAGAAAAATAGGGCATAGAAATAAATATGAAAGGATGTCAGACTGTGAAATTTTAGATAGGGTATCCAGGAATGGTCTCGTTGAGAAGATAACTTTGGAGTAAAGGACAAAACAGAATAAGGAATTCAGATACATAGCTATCTGCAGGGAGACAACTGATGATGTTCCAGGCAGAGGGAACAACTCAAGTGAAAGCACCAAGAAGGGAACATGCCTGGAATGTCTGAGGCCAAGGTAGCTGGAAATGAGAGAGTAAGAGGACAAATGTTAATACATGAAATCAAAGAGATATCAGAGAATCAGATTATTTAGGTGGTTGTTTAACATAATGAGTATTTTGGCTTTTACTCTAAGTAAAATTCATTAAGCTATTTTCAAAAGGAACAATAACGCAATAATAATTAGGTTTTCTGTGTAGAGAACAGATTATGGGAGACTTCTCTCCAGGCAGAGGCGGAGAGACCAGCTAGAAGCTGGCAAAAGAAAATGGTGGTTTAGACCACAGTGTCAGCAGTAGGAGTAGGAAGAAGTTGTTAATTTGGGATATAATTTCATGCACAACAAAAAGAATTTGCTGATGCAATGGGTGTAGACTGTGAGAAAGAGAGAGTTTAAAATGACACCAAGATTTATGGAATAATTGAATTGTTATTTAACTGAGACGGAAATGACTGCAAAAGAGCTAAAAGTTTATTAGAGAGAGGTAGACATGAGGAGGCAGTTTGGGACATGTTAAATTTGAGATGACTCTTGGATTTCCAAGTGGCTATTTAGGCTCTGGGAGAGTTGAGTCCAGAATACAGAGAAGTCCAGGAATAAAGTTTTGATCCACTAGTATACAGATGACATTTCAAACCATGAGACTAGATGAGATGACCTAGAAAATGTGTAGGCATAAAAGAGGTCCAAGGA